>NC_062548.1:79330223-79647723 GCF_016906955.1 Phacochoerus africanus
GGTCTCTAATCAAGGACCTTCGAATGGGGAAATTATTAGTGATTCTCACAGGTTTTCATGTCCTAGGTGGGTGTAGACAATTTCCACATGGATCGTATTGAATTATATTAATTTTTAAAATTTACCTGAAACCTAATATATTTTGTTTGGAGCTTTTTTTTTTTTTTCTTTCTTTCTTCATTTGGTCCAGCTAAAAATGACATCTGGTCTATATGACTGTAAGAATGCTCTTGAAATGTAAGAGAACTCTAGATCTCTGGTCACTATGGAAACTAAAATTACAGTGAATATACAATGATTATGTACTTATTAGTTCCAAAGTTTCCTTAAATATCCAACTCTCTCTGTTAGTCTCATATTCCTCTCTGTTACACACTCAGTCTCTGTTGAGCAGGATAATCACAGGGCTACTTAAACTCTGGTCCATTAGCCATGGTCCATTAGTATCCACATCATGGTGCTCAGGGTTAATATGGGTAATATGATCCTGGCTGAGGGATTAGATTAAACATTAAAAGTTGAATGTGATATAAAACACTAAAAATTATTAGAAATATGGGTTAGAAAAGTCTGGCCTTTGCTTTGATCCTTGAGCCAGCTAGGCTGTAGCAAAATATATGCAAGAAGAAGAAAGTGTGATCTTGGCTTCTGACTCTAACTTGAAGGTACTTGTGATTAATTCCAAATATTTATCCATAATAAAATGATCGCCCTTAATTAATCTAGTATCACACTGTGGTATCTATAAAGATCGAAGACCTATGATCAAATGTATAAAAGGGAACTATTCAAAGTGGCTTGAAATTTCACAGAGAAATCTATTATTTCATAAACAGAGTTTAGTAAAATCAGATGACAGAATTTTATAATGGTTGGACTATGAAAACAAATGGATTTTGGAAAGTGTTTTTTTTTCTTCTTCTTGTGTGTCGTGTGTGTGTGTGTGAGAGAGAGAAAAAGAGTGTTTGACAAGCGTTGTCCTAGAAATGGGATTGGATATATTCTTTGACCCTGCTTAATACCCCCTTCTCCCATCCCCATCCCAGAAGATTATGAAAGCAAAAGGGAGAAGTTGCATGGGGAGGAAATATGAATTATTTAAACCGTATAAAAATGTTAGAATAAAATAACCATCCCAAACTCCTTTGGTTGAATTTAATCTTTTGTTCAACTCATTCACCAAGGAAATCTGTCTTCAGATGGTGCATCTTGCAGAATATGATGAGACCAGTCACCTATCGTCGACTCTACATTTGTTTCTAAGGACTATTGCGGCATAATGACAGATGATGAAATTTACTCCTATCATCCACAAGGAGTCAAGTGCCAATAATTTAAGACTTTCAGTGATACAGTACTAACTTTACATTCTAAGCAATCACAACGTATATTTATCCACCTGCTGTTTTTATGGCTCAGAAATCACACTATTTGTTTGTGTGAGTAATTTATTATATTATAGAAGGAGATTTTCAAGTTGCAGACTTGCATTGAGTTAGGGAAGGAATTAAAATACTTTGCCCCATTCCTGTTGATAAATAAAAACAGTCCATTTGATGGATGGCATATTCTCAAGGAAATAGGACTCACGGTCATTTTTAAGAGTTTTCATTTGTGAACAGAATCTGTGGGAACATATTTAAGTTTTAGATGAGAAGAGCCTGGGAGTCAGTTTTTCATAAGTAGAGAAGGGTGGTGCCTACAAGATTTTGAAGTATTTTCTCATGTGTAATATCTTCTCATTAGATTTTTCAAAATAATGTTTTATAACAACAATTAAAACAATATTTCTCTGGAGTTCCCTGTTGGCCTAGCAATTAAGGATTGGGTGTTAGGCACGGCTACAGCTCGGGTTCGATCCCTGGCTCAGAAACTTCTGCATGCTGTGGGCACGGCCAAAGAAAAGTAAATAAAATGATATTTGTCTTACTATAGGCATTTTACAGCTACGTTTAGAATTTCTACTTGAGTCTGTGTTACATTTATACTATTATTTGCCTGATTCATCTTCAAATACACTCACTTTATAATTATTATAGAAGTCAATAAATACCGCTAGTTGTATATTTCCTATACTTTGGAAAATGCTGCCTTAAAACAGTAACATGCAGCTAAATTCACTGGCAATGTTCTATCCCCATTTTGCCACAATTTGATGAAAACTAAATTCATTTTGTTTCTTTTTTTTCTCAATATCTCGATGATGGCTGCTTTCACCTGAATACTATTTTAAATTATATTTAAGTCATTCTGCTACTAATAAGATGGATCCATCCAGAGCTAAACTGTATGTTGCTAATAAGTTGCTCTTCATCTTCCCTTAATTTACTAGTCTTTTGTCATTTTTGCTCAATTCCATGCTCAATTGCCAGATATAATTAAGTATCCATGAATATGCATTTTTCAATGTCAGTGATAGTACTAGTATAAAAACATGGCACATTTCAGATATGGATGTGTGTATATGTATGACTGGGTCACTTTTTTGTACAGCAGAAATGATCACAACCTTGTAAATTAACTGTACTTCAATAAAACTTAAAAAAAAAAGAAAAAATACCTTTATGTCAGTGGGTATAGGGTGTTCACTATAAAATTATACAATTTTCAAAATTTTAATAATAAAACATTGGGAAAAAACTCAACTTACACTCCACGAGAACCAAACACTTGCTCCTTTGAATTTGTTCTGAAGTATGTGGTTAAAAGCAAGTGAAACATGGTTTAGCTAAAAGAGAATATTACCAAAGTTTCTTCAGATAAGTTGTGCATCTTTAAAGTGTTAGTTTAAGGAAGGTCGCTAAACCCTAAGGATTGTAATAAATTCCTTGAGGTACTGACAATTATCAGCAGGAACCAAAATATTTGGTTCATGTCCTCTACCCATAGCTGAGAGTAAGGAACTTCAAACATTAATGGTCCCGCCCTTTCTCCTCTTTTATCATTTTTACAGGATATTTATTATAGTATTATTATTCATAATGGACAAAACCTGAAAACTTATGTATTTTTTGTGTTAAAAATATTGTTTATTGATTTATTCCACAGTTGATAACCACCATTTTATCTTATTTTGTTTTCATTGAATGATAGTTGACTTACCATATTAGTTTCAGGTATGAAGCATAGTGACTCAGTGTTTTTATAATTATACATCTTTAAGTTATTACAAAATAATGGCCATAATTCCATACCATACCATATATTTTTGTTATCTATTTTATGCTATGTTATTATATATACTGTTATATATACATTGTAAAAATATACATCATATGTGTGTGTGTATATATATACACCAACATAAGCATATTATATATAAATATATACCATATGTATATGTACCATGTTTCTTTATCAGTTTGTCTGTTGATGAGCACTTGGGTTGCTTCAACATTTGGGCTATTGTAAAGGGTGCTTCTATGAACATTGGGGTACATGTATTATCTCAAATCAATGTTTTGTTTTGTTTCTTTTCCCAGATATATACCCAGGATTAGAATTGCTGGATCATATGGTAGTTCTGTTTTTAGGTTTCTTAGGAATCTCCATATTATTTTCCATAGTGGCTATACCAATTTACGTTCTCACCAACAGTATTCTAGGGGTCCCTTTTCTCCATTTGTCATTCGTGGTCTTTTTGATGATAGCCATTCTGACAGGTATGAGGTGATATCTTACTGTAGTTTTGAACTGTATTTCTCTGATGATTAGCAATGTTGAGCATCTTTTCATGTGTCTAATAGCCATGTGTATGTCCTCTTTGGAAAAATATCTATTCAGATCTTCTGCCATTTTTGAATCAGGTTGTCTTCTTATTTTTGTATTTTTTGATATTGAGTTGTATGAGCTGTATATATTTTGGGTATTAACCCCTTTTCAGTCATATCATTTGCAAATATTTTCTCCCATTTTGTAGGTTGTCTTTGCGTTTTTTTGGAAGGTTTTCTTTGCTGTGCAAAAGCTTTTAAGTTTAACCAGATCCCATTTGTTGTTGTTGTTGTTGCTTTTGTTTCCTTTGCTTTAGGAGACAGATCTGAAAAATATTGTTACAATTTATGTCAAAGATTTTCTCTTTTTGCTTTCTCCTAGGAATTTTATGGTTTCTCATCTTGCATTTAGGTCTTTAATACATTTTGAGTTTATTTCTGTGTATGGTATGAGGAAATGTTCTAATGTCATTTTTTTACATGTGGCTGTCCAGTTTTCCTGGTACCATTTATTGAACAGACTGTCTTTTCTCCATTGTATATTCTGGCCTTCTTTATCATACATTAATTGACCATAGGTATGTGGGTTTATTTCTGGGCTCTCTATTCTGCTCCATTGATCTGTGTCTGGTTTTGTACCAGTACCATGCTATTTTGAATACTGTAGCTTCATAATGCAATCTGAAGACAGGCATATGGTATGTCCATCTTTGTCCTTTTTTCCTCAAGAATTTTTTTGACAGTTAAGGGTCTTTTATAGTTCCATATAAGTTTTATGATTATTTCTTCTACTTCTGTGAAAAATGTCATGGGTATTTTGATAGGGATTACATTAAATCTGCAGATTGCAATGGGTAGTATGGCCATTTTAGCAATACTAATTCTTACAAACCAAGACCTTGAAAGATATCTTTGAAGTGGGATAACTTTCCATTTCTTGTATCATCTTCTATTTCCTATTTATAGTTTTCAGTGTATAAATCTTTTACCTCTTTGGTTAAATTTATTCTTAGATATTTTACCCTCTCTGATTCAAATATACACAGCATTTTTTCTTGCAGTCTCTTTTTGATAGTTATCTATTAGTATATAGAAAAGAAACATATTCCTAAATATTAATTTTGTATCCTGCAACTTTTCTAAATTTATTTATTAGTTCTAATCATTTTCTGGTGGAGACTTTAGTGTTCTCTCTATATTGTATCACGTCTTCTGCAAATAGTCACAATTTTACTTCTGCCCTTCCAGTTTGAATGTTATTTATTTCTTTTTCTTGTCTGATTACTGTGGCTAAGACTTTCAATATTATGTCATTTAGAAGTGTCAGGAATGAGCATCCTTGTCTTATTCCTGATTTTAGAGTAAAAGCCTTTAGCCTTTCACCATTGGGTATGCTGTTAGCTGTGGCTTTGTCATAGACAGCCTTTATTCTGTTGAGATATGTCCTCTCTATACCAACTTTGATAAGAGTTTTTATCATAAATGTATGTTGAACTTAGTCAAATGCTTTTTCTGCATCTATTGAGCACATCATGTGATTTTTATCTTTCCTTTTGTTAATGTGATATGTCATATTGATTGATTTGTGAATATTGAACCATACTTGCATTCCTGGAGTAAATCTTACTTGATCATGATATGTGATCCTTTATATATATTGATAGGTTCACTTTGCTAAGATTTTGTTGAAAACTTTTGCTTC
This sequence comes from Phacochoerus africanus, assembly GCF_016906955.1. Taxonomy (NCBI): domain Eukaryota; kingdom Metazoa; phylum Chordata; class Mammalia; order Artiodactyla; family Suidae; genus Phacochoerus; species Phacochoerus africanus. Next base: position 79,335,636 of record NC_062548.1, read on the forward strand.
CATATTCATCAAATTATTAGGTAATTTTATCTTTCTCTGGTAGTATCTTTTTCTGGTTTTGGTATAAGGGGTAATGATGGCCTCACAGAATGAATCTGAGTGTTTCATCCTCTTCAATTTTTTTGGAACAATTTGAGAAGGATAAGTATTTGTTCTTCTTTATATGTTTGGCAGATTTCCTCTGTGAAACCTTTCAGAGGCAGGCTCTGATCCCCAGTTCCTGGAGCGGAAGCTCTGAGAGTGGGTCCAGAGCTGTCTCTGTTCCCCTTAAGTTTGTGTTTCACCCTCTCCCAGCACTGGAACCTTTGCCCCAGAGCAGAGGAGTGGTGAAGAAAGGTGGGCTCCTGTAGGGTCTTGGCTCGTGTTGGCTACAAACAGAGGTCCAAGTCATCTCTGACATGCTCCCTTTGCAGATGCCAGCAATTGCTTCTCTTGCTCTGCTCAGATGAGCTTCAGGTCCTTCTCCCTCACAACAAATCACTCCCCATACCCTCTACCACTCCCACTCTTCTGTAGCCACAGTGCAGGGCAGGCAGGGCTCTCATGGTCTCTCAGAGTGTATCAGGGTGTGAGCTGTGGTGGACTGGCTGCCATCAGAGTTCTGGTTCCTTCTGGTGCATTACTTGAGTAAGCACCCACAGTGGCTGCATCTGCCCCACTCAGAGGCTACCCTGGGACCTAGTCACCTCTGCATCCCTCAGTCACTGAAGCCCTAACTCCAGTTCCATATTGTAACTTGGCTTGGGCTGGGGCACACACCAGCAGCCACTAGTATAGACCTCCCTCTGCCCTCTCCACCCTGGCTTGGGCAAGTAAGCATGTGTTCCTCATGAACAGAGTCCAGGCTTTCCACAGCCTTCTGGTTTGTCTCACTTGGCTTCCAACCAGCCAGTGGGTCTCATCTCCCCTGTGGAGCACACTTGGATGGGGGTGCCTGATCCAGAACTGCTCACTCCCCAGGGCAGGTGTCCACCCTGTATTATCCCTTTCCTCTAAGTCCCCTCCCAGTGAGACAGGTCCCAACCTGATTACTTCTCTTCCCTTCTTACTCCATTACAGACTGCACAGGTGACTTTTGGCTAGTTTACAGTTAGTATGCAGTGAGAATTGTTCGACATGTAAATGTATTTTAGATGTGTTCGTGGGGGGGGGGCGGGGAAGTTGAGTTCCACATCCTCTTACTCCATCATTTTGACCAATCCCTTGTTATTACAGAGTCAGATTTGAGCTAGCCTCCTGTCTCCTGCTCAACCAGCTTCCAATAATCTTTTCCTTTTTAACATCTATGGTCTATATTTTTGTTATAACAGAGGTTTCCTGAATCTTTTTTAGGAAAGACCCTATATTTAGATATAGGAGAAAATGAAATTGAACTAGTGTATAAAGGTTAGAAGTTTATCCCTTTCTGTTTCTTCTGTCTCAATTTACTTGCTATAGTCTCTCAAGGCAATGTTTTAATCAGTTTATTACTTGATAAATTTTTACCTTAATTTCTAGCTGTAAGGGTTCACCCAAACTCTTATGTGCAATGGTATATGGGAAACATTTAAAAATCTTTGTAGTGATTTTTTTCATACGTTTTCAGTGTGGTGTGGAATATTCTAATACATAGCAAGTAGCTTCCCAAATACAGCATAATACATATGACTTTTCTGTGGTATGAAAACTCCTCATTATCTTTCAACAAATAATAGTGGCTCATCAAGTAAAAATTAATGATTTTAATGAAGAATCATTGAAACTTGCTGTATTAAAAGAACAAAGATGCACTGATTGATGCACATGGTAACACGTCCTGAAATATGACTACAGTAAGTCTTTACTCTTCTCAATTGATATGCAAGATGTAATAAGGCTTTTATTGTTATTCAATATCAACAATGGCATTAACAATATAATTTGAGCTGCTCGATGGAGAAGAAGCCAAAACAAAGGCAACTGAATATTGTTGGTTGATTTCAGTTTTAAGACCTTAACTTCTTTCAACTTGATTACATCGAATTCCTAGAGTAAGGGAAGGAATTGAGCAAAAGGAAAGAAGTAGAATATGTGGAATATACTCACATGCATTTTTATGCTCACAAGAGCTTTTCAAAAACTGAGATCTCAATTATTCTGTGCAATAGGACAAGCACAGAACATTCTTTGACAAATATGTTAAGTCTAGTGCCAAAATACACAGTTTAGGCAGGCAGACCATGCAGCATCCTTTAAAATTCATTTCATATTTTATTCATTGCAATGATTAATTACAATTGCTGTGATTAAAAAAAGACAGTGCCTGCTCTTTCTAATAACTAGGACCATCAACCAGCATTGTATAATATATATAAGAAAAGATTGCAGATGTTTTCTGGTACAGCGCATCCTTCCTCACCCCTGAAATTTCTGATCATTGACCCCTGTGTAAAACGATCCACTGTCCACCTGGCACATGGATTGCACCATATCTTAAGTTTTAAAGTTCATGGAATTAGCTTAACCCACAAGGGTATTTAACTGTTTGAACTTGAGCTGACATCCTTGAGGATGGATGGTTTCAGAGAAGAATGTTCATGATCAACCCAGAACACACTGAATTTTTCTGCACCTCAGCCATTTGCCTCTAGATTTTTTTTTTTTAATTTGAGGAAGTCCAAACCATATAATTGGTGGGTCTTGAACATATTGTATTTGTTTACTGTATTTATTCTTACTTCCACACAGTATAGTTTGACATACACAAATAACTTGGTATTCATCATGTCAAAGGAAATTTGAAGCAAATAAAAAGCAATATATCTTAGATGTGCAGTGAAAAATGCCAATGATAACTTTTAAATGCCTATATTCATTTGAAGAGAGTGTATAACATATTCCAGAATTGTTAGCAACTTTTACAAATGAAAAGAAGTTGTTTGTTACACACAATAAAAGTGTAGATGGAAAATGGGGAAGTTGTGAAAGACTGAGAATAGCTGCCATAGAATTATAGAACTGAAAGAAATATAATAGAAATAATAATAATGCCTGGCACTTCATCTCTTTGTCTAATCCACAAACATATATTAAGCTCCTACTGTATGCAAGGTGTTGATGGTTACAAGAGATGCTTTAGAAGCTCTCATATTAACAATTTATTTTTAAATCTAGCATGCTACAGGACCAAAATATCTTCTGTAATCAATGTTTCACCTAAAAATTCTTATCTTAAAGTATTTAAATATTTATAAATAATCTGGTAGATCAGAATTTTTATTAGTTGCTTGGTATTTCATTGAATATATAATATATTACGTTAATATATATAATACATACATTTTTTAAACAGTCTCCCATTTGGGGCATTGAATTGGTGCCATTATTTTTCTTTTTACTGGAAAGAGTCTATACTTGGATTTTGTTTTTTAATGCCAGGTTAGAAATCTTTGGAGCCTTTAAACCACAATGATTTTGGAATTTCGCAGTTTTAGTATTCTTCCATGTCTTGGTCCTCCAGCCTCCAGAAATAGAAAAACATAAATTTCTGTTGCTTAAACCCCCCAGTCTGTTGTCCTTTGTTATGGTAGCCCTAATACACTAAGACTGATTATATTTAATTTTTACTCCGTGTAGATTTTAAAAATTTGTTGGCTAACCTGGCTTTTTAGAACATAGCATCCTTATCACCTTCATTATTATATTGCTTTTCAGCAAAATAGCTGTAGTTTACAAGCTTCTCATAAATTCTATTTTTAAGTATTTTGGCAAAAGCTATAAAAATAAAGAAAAGAACTGCTTCAGTCTGGATATTTGTTTTCTTAAAAAATTACTTCCTGTTTCATTCTTACTGAATATCTAAGATACTTGTAGGCTAAAAATTTTATTCCAATACTTTTTTTGACAGTTTACCTTTTCTTGGTCGACTACAGAAGAATCTCTTAAAATGTCTAATATATATACATACAATTCAGTTTTTTCTTTGTAATCTTTTCTAAAAGTTCATTTTCTCTCTTCAATCTATAGAGACTGTATATCTGAGTGATCAATATAATTTACTTGTTTAAGTGAATGTTAGGAAGAGAATCAATGAGTATGTTGAAATTGCAGCTGTGCAAGGCCAAAAGAGCCAAAGAATTGTATGTGAATTATATAAGAATAAGAATTATATGTGATTGTTTATAGTTCTACAGTCCATAAAGTGTAAGTTTTATATTTTGTGTGAACTTACCTCAATTAGCAGCCTCTGAAAGATAAACTAGTTTTATTTACTAATTTACCCATCTCTTCACCTAACAACAAAAGGAGTCAAGGAAACATTCTCTCTCACTTTTCATTAAAATTGAGCTCTCTGAGATTAAAAAAAAAAATGGTAATAATATACCCTGGTAGCTACTCAGAACTTGAAGAGTCTGTCCGTGTTTTTTGTTGGTTGAGAGATTTGCCAAATATGAGAGGCTATTGTCATGAACAGAAAGACTTATGGTGATTATAAGATAATATCTCTTTTCATCTGAATAATTGTTAGTAAAGTCTCTGAAAATGAGAGGGGGATATTCTTGAGACTTTCATGCTTATCAGCTTTCTCCTTTGAATCAGTAAGTTGATGTAAACTTCAAATTAACTTAAACATTTCCTGTTTTAAAGTGTTTTCGAAGCAAGTTGTTTTAGAAGCATAGAATAATTAGATAACTAGATGTTTTCTTAAGAGCCAATTTTGTCCACATTTCAAGTTTTAGGAAGTATAACCAGACCATCTTGGAGGAATTCTTATCTACAAGTTTTCAAAGAACTTCCTAGGCAGTGATTCTACAACCAACCATAAATAAATTTTCATGTCATGTCTGTACTTGTATTACGGGAGGAACTGGGAACCATTACATTGCTAGAATCTTAAAAATGTTAGAAAAAGGAATCCATTTTGGAGCTATTGGACCCATAGTTTTTCTATTCAGAGATCTCATTTCCTGCGTATGGTATATGATATTTTATTTTCTTCCTCCTGTCTCCCAATCCCAAGATAATTATTCTTAATTTGTCTTATCACATGACAACATTTCTGAGTAAAAATTAATGTCCCAATTTTCACTAGAGCTTCTTATCATTACCATACATCCTTCCCCATCATTTTTGTTCTTACCATGGTAGGCTTTGCAGTGGGGCATGTACTTTTACCTTATCAAAATTTAACACACTGGCCAACTTCTTTATCATATTTGAAGTTTACTGTGTTCTGGAGTCCTGTCACTGCCATGTTCACTAGGTGATTTTCCTTTAGTATGAATTAAGTTATAGGCATTTCCTGGCAGAAAGAGGCAATTAAACTGTGGGGTCCAAACAAGGTAATGACTTCACAATTATAAAGCAAGCACAGACCATGATTTCCACATAAATGATCACAGTAGACCAACATTGACTTTCATGCGAGAGCCTGTACTTAAAAGATGTACGGCCAAGCTTTGTAACTAACTGTATCATTTTAGCTTATGTCTCTGGACACTGGAATTCTCTTTGTTAAATTCACCAGCAAGGTTCCACTTCAGTGGAGCCCTCTAGAGAATTTTAATTCTAAATTTATATTGACTCATCTAATTTTGTTGCAGGAAGGGAACCCCCTTCTGGGGCCCGAGAGTGGACTCTGGTCCTACACTCAGAAATGAATTGTCTTGCTCAGCCCATACTTGGTCTGGCTCAGTGTCCTTCTTGGTGTCACACATATGTCCCAGCCAAGATGGATTCCAGGGCCAAGGATCCTGGGGGGATGGTTGTCTCCTCCCTCCTATTGGCCCCTCCCAAATCCTTGTTCCTTACTAGGGTCTCCTGTTGCGAGCCATTCATGCAAGCAGCTATTATCTTGCTTGGCAAGGTGGGCAGATTCAGTCAATAGTCTCCTAACAATTTCATACTTAAATAGACACAACTTATCAAATTTATAGAGTGTTGGGTGTTTAGTTGATGTTGTTTACTTATTTTGTGGTTGTGGGAGCAGGACCCTGTGGGGTTCTTGACTGCAAAGACTTTCCCTGTCCTCATTTCTTGTTAGTAGGAAAGAGACCATTCAGCCTCCTAGACTCTTCCTGACCTCCAAAGAGCAAATTCAAACAGGGAAGGGAGGGAATGAAAAAACAAGGGAGGAGCAGTCCAGAAAAAATACTGCAGCCTTGGGGCAGGGTCCTGATTCCTCCTCAAGGAATATGTATAACATATGTATTTTTGAGGTTTTTGTAGAAATTAAGGCTCCCACCCAGGTGGAAGATGGTAACTTCAGTCTGAATATAAGATCCCTGGAACACTGGCCTGTTACCTCACCACCAACCAATCAGAAGAAAGTTACAGGCCCTTCAGCCTTCGCTCTAAATTCTATCTATAAAAACTTCTTTACAAAACCTTATGAGAATTTGGGGTCTTTGAGCATGAGCCACCTGTTCTCCTTGCTTGGTCCTACAATAAACCTTTCTCTGGGAGTTCCCCTTGTGGCTCAGCAGTAATGAACCTGAGCAGTATCTATGAGGATATGAGTTCAATCCCTGGCCTTACTCAGTGGGTTAAGGATCTGGCATTGCTGTGGCTATAGTGTAGGCCTGCAGCTGTAACTCTGATTCACCCCTAGCCTGGGAACTTCCATATGCTGTAGGTGCAGCTGTAAAAAAAAGGGGAAAAAAGACAATAAATAAATAAATAAATAAACAAACAAACAAACAAACAAACAAACCTTCCTCTGCTCCAAATTCTGATGTTTTGGTTTGTTTGGCCTTACTGTACATTTGGCACATGAACTTGTGCTTGGTAATGGTTGGATTCTTTTCCTCTTTCCGAATGGAATTTTCATCTAAATTCTCAGAGAATATGACCTGACACTGCCACAGGACACTTGGTGTGCAATAGCTTTGGGTGGTTTAATTTAATCAAGAGGAAGATGAGAATGGTGTCCATTCCTTTCAACTCCTCAGCTCTTTTACCATCCATCTTAGTTCACGTGTGGTTACTTAGGATACAGCATTAACGATAGCTGTCAAAATAATAGTCACTGGGTTAGAGGTCAAGCAAAATATGTAAAAGACTTCAGGGTGAACTGATGATAAAGTAATTCATTTAGTCATTTAAATGCTAGACTAGCATGGCCTTGGTAGAAGCAGGGGTTAGTGGGAGCAAGAAGAATAAATGGGGACATCGCCAAGTAGTTTACTCTTGTTAAAAGAGAAAAAAAGAGATGATAATAGAATTACCCAACAAGCACGCTAGAGGCAATTTTCTTAATTATAGTGCTGACCCAGCAGTGTGCACAGAGTGGTCTTGCTATTGGCATGAAAGCTTTTACTATCAAATGATATTAACCCTTCTTGGTACTGTATGTCTTAATTAAGATAATTCCTGGAAGTGCTGCCAATGTCAGCAGTTTTCTGTTTCTGTTGGTGTTTATAAGCGATTTGTGAAAGATTTGAGCTGGGCTCCTGGCATAGGTTCCAAAATGAGTTACTCTATCTAAGGAGATTTTTCAATGAATCTAAAAGGAAAGCTCACAACATTCTGTTTTATTAAATAGTTAATATTACAGTGCACAAATTCCTGAGAGAGAGAGAGGGATTATTATCTTGGTCTTGTAAAATCTGGGACAGCCAAAACCATGTCACATGATCCATACAAAAAATATTTGATTTTAAATATAAAATTGGCATTTATAGTCTTGCAACTCAATTGTTGGGCATAATCAATCACAATCCATTCTTTTTATTTTTTATTTTTTGTTTGGTTTTTAGGGCCACACCCAGAGCATAGGGAGGTTCCCAGGCTAGGGGTCAAATTGGAGCTGCAGCTGCCGGCCTATGCCACAGCCACAGCAACTTGGGATCTGAGCTGCATCTGTGACCTACACCACAGCTCATGGCAAGATCCTTAACCCACTGAGCAGGGCTAGGGATTGAACCCACATCCTCATGGATCCTAGTCAGGTTCCACACTGAGCCATGAAGGGAACTCCAATCACAATGGATTCTTTTTTATAGTACTAGAGTAATTGTAGTAATAATGCAATGGAAGAATAATTGAAATCTCATTTTAACATCTGAAAAACACTGGGTTGTTGTAAGGTTTAAATACTTTCTTATGTTTCTTTACCATAGCAGGTCTAGGAGCCCTTGACATTTTTCAGAGAATGAATGTAGTTAATTCATGGTTACTTAAAGAATTGCTTTTAAAGAGAGACTGTGATGTGTAATGTCACTCCAAAATCTGTTCTTTGATTTCTCTCATTGGAAATGAGAAATGTGGTCTCTCAGAGAGAATGCCTGGCTCATGTAAATAGTAGGCACATCAAAAATCAAGCACAAGTATGGAGGTACCTGAGAAAACTATACATAGAACCACCGTATGACCCAGCAACCCCACTCTTGGGCATATATCCAGACCAAACGTTCCTTGAAAAAGACACATGCACCTGCCTGTTCATTGCAGCACTATTCACAATTGCCAAGACGTGGAAACAACCCAAAAGTCCATTGACAGATGATTGGATTAGGAAGATGTGGTATATATACACAATGGAATACTACTCAGCCATAAAAAAGAACAAAATAATGTCATTTGCAGCAACATGGATGGAACAAGAGACTCTCATACTGAGTGAAGTAAGTCAGAAAGAAAAAGACACATACCATATGATATCACTTATATCTGGAATCTAACATATGACACAAATGAAGCTTCTTACAGAAAAGAAAATCATGGACTTGGAGAATAGACTTGTGGTTGCCAAGCGGGAGGGAGAGGGAGTGGGTGGATGGGGTTCTTGGGGTTAATAGATGCAGACTATTGCCTTTGGAATGGATTAGCAATGAAATCCTGCTGTGTAGCCCTGGGAACTCAGTCTGGTCACTTATGATGAAGCATGATAATGTGTGAAAAAAGAACGTGTACATGTATGTGTAACTGGGTCACAATGCTATACAGTAGAAAATTGATAGAACAGTGTAAACCAGCTAAAATGGAAAAAAGTAAAAATCATTATATATATATATATATATATATATATATATATATATATAAAAGAATCAAGCAGAAGAGAAACTTGAATAGTATTTGAAAAATTTGACTTCCTGAGTGTTCTAAATTGGTGATCTGTGTATCAACAACTCTATGGACCCAGTCCTCATGCTACTTGACTCTGGTTAGAAAGTTGGAGAAAATTTTCTGATGAGTTAATTTAGACAGACTAGCTTATTCTGGTCTGTGATTTTTTTTTTTTTACTATCATTTATTTAGATCCCAATTATTATCTTATACTGATGGATTACACTATATTGAGTGCAAGCATATTTTCAAACATGTTCATTTTATGAGTTATTTTCAAACTTAACACACCAAATACATCAGCAACCCTTTCTTTACAGTCCAAATTATGAGATGATGAGCTAAGGCAAAAATACATCAATTATTCTGTTGAAATGAATTTCCTGGCCAAATTAGAGCCGCTCCTGTCCTGGGTACCACATCAGCAAAGCGAACTTTAGATAACTTTTGTGCCCTGCAAATGCTCCTCTGGGCCAGAAGTGCAATATATCCAGTCAGCCAGTCTCCAAATATCAAGACAGCTCTGGCCTCTGTATGTATTTCTTTGTTCCTTCTCACCCCAATCAAGGTTGACTAGGTGGTCCCAGCCACCGGTCCCGTGTGGTCCTGGTCAGATATTTTCTATTTCTTTTTTTTTTTTTCTATTTCTTTACCTTATTTTTTATTCTTTATCCTATAAAAACCTTCCTGCCTTCTGCCTCTTTCGGTAATTCTCTCGAGACTATACACTTTATGAAGTGTTACATAAAGTTTGTTTGTATCACCTAAATTGCCTTCTTTAATCATTTTAATTTTTTTGGTTGTTTTTCTTACTCTAAATGTCTACTATATATAAAACAATGTTTTTCAACTTCATAAAAAAATGTTTTCCCTCTGGTAATTGTTGCCATGGGGAACTAAGAATCAACTATTGTCCTATGAGTCTTTCTTTGAGAGTTACTTCTTTCAAGAATTGATGCCTCTGACTCTCTAGGAAGTTTTGCAGATGACTTTAGAACCATTGGAGAAGTGCATTGGCTTTTGTTTGTAGAAGGTTCTCAGAAGTCAGCAATCGCTGCAGATTTTGATAACTGAAAGTAATGAAGTAGTGTAAACATTCTCATTTAAATAAATAAATAAATAAATAAATTGTAACAAAGATAAGAATAATTTATTTATAGTTTTTAACACTATGATGTTTGCCCATATTCTTGAAAAAATCTTAATAACATAGGCAGTTTACATCACAAAGTAGGAAAAAAATCAATAGTAAAATTATTTTCTTGAAATCCAAATAAAATAAATAGTAGGGTCATTAAACACAATCAGCCATAACTTTGAAAATCAGTCAGTATTAAAACTTGCTTCTACCTGTTTTTTTTTTTCATTTCTTATTGTTATATGTAGGATTACAGTATCTTACAACATCAGAATTCCAAAGGAAAAAAACATCTACTTTTCTCTTAGTAAAGGTGAGAAGGAAGAACTTAAGCAGATGTTGTTATAATCGTCATTTTTTAAATGGATACTATAATGTGTTAAGTACAAAAACAATGTCGGGTGTTTCAAAAAAGATGATAAACTAAATTAATTTAGGGCCTTGGTGGGCTATTTGAACCGTAGCAAAAATAAAATCTTATTTCTATTTCATAAGACATAGGGTGATTTAAATCATGTGAACAGAACATTTCATTAAATTGTAACAGTATTGGGGCATGAAATTTTAGTGGAATGGGATGGAACGTAAGAAAGGGTCAAATGTAAGAATGAGGGAATAGGAAATGACTTAGAAACATCAAAAAGATTGTAGCTAGTAATGAATTTATAGTGAGTAGCAAAAGTCATCTTTCTCTTCCTCAATTACTTATTCCTCTATTCATTTATTCAGTTAGAATTACAGGTATACCAGTATATTCCTAAGTTTTGTAATTTAGGAAAAAATTGCTTCATGTTTATAATTAACAGAACCTCAACGGTTTCTAAAATGTTTATTTAGATAAGAAAGAAGAAATAAAGATTTTAGCAATAAAAATATGGAGAAACAGTACAAAGTTAATGTATTGAATATATATATATATATATATACACATTTAGGGCCACACCCATGGCATATGGAGGTTCCCAGGCCAGGGGTCAAATTGGAGCTGCAGCTGCCGGCCTACACCACAGCCACAGCAATGTGGGATCCAAGCCACATCTGCGACCTACACCACAGCTCACGAAAATGCCGGATCTTTAACCCACTGATTGAGGCCAGGAATCAAACCTGTGTCTTCATGGATGCTAGTCAGATTCATTTCCTTTAAGCCGTGATGGGAATTCCCAAGGATGCTTTTGTTTATTGCCTTCTTTTAGTTGCTAAATTCCTAGTTGGGCCTTTCTCCTTCCTCTGTGGAAAACAGAGCTATCCTTCCAGAGACTCTGAGAGAATGAACACAAGGATATGTTAAAGGATGGTACATCAATGAGCATTTATTGATTATAGACCACACATTCAGAGACACGGGTGGAGGTGAGGGATGTTGGACCACACACATTATCCACGGGCTTAAGAGTGAGATAGAGAGTTAAATAAGAGCCACATCCAACAACCTCCTTCTCCCCTTCCCATCTGCCTCCTTGTCATGGACCTAAGAAGAGTTTGATTTGATTTCCCCAACTGCCAGCCTTCCTTGCCCCTCCCCAAATATAATCTATTGCAGTGAGGGACTTTAAGAACCATGAAACAACAGGACTGAAAGGGTCGTTAGAAATAGCATTTTCCAGAAGCTGCAGAAAGGAGCTAATCTGGCTAGAGTCTCAAAGCTAGTTACTGGCAAAATGCCAACTAGAACTCAGATCTTATTTCTGGGTCAGTCACAACTACTCCCACTCTGCCTCTCTGACATTAGGCAGCTTCTTGGAAATTGTGTCAGTCCCCATACCTGGGATGAGCTTTGTAGGGCTGCTATAACAAAGTACCACACAGTGTGTGGCTCAGAACAGCAGGTGTCTCCTCTTATCTCTCAGTTCTGCAAGTTGGAATCCATATCAAAGTGTTAGCTGTGCAAGTTGCCTCTGAAGCCTGTAGGTAGATGCCTTCCTGGTCACTTCCCAGCTTTTGGTGGTGGCTGCCATTCTTGTTCCTTGCCTTGTAGCTACATCACTCCAACCTCTGCCTCTGCTGTCCTATGACCTTCTTCCCTGTGTGTCTGTCTTCATATCACCTTTCCTCTTCTTACAAGCACAAGAGTCATATTGGATCAAGAGCCCACCCTACACTAGTGTGTCCTTATCTTTACCAATTACATCTGCAATGACTTTATTTCCAAATAAGTTCATGTTTGGAGGTACCAGGGATTAGGGATCCAACATCTTTTTTAGGGAGGGTTGGGTATACAACTCAACTCATGACATACTTCATGGTGTGTAGGCTGAGACCTGCAGAAATGGGAGAGGCAATGGAGAGGCCGGTAATGTGACTTCTTCTGGGTGTCTCTCATTTGCCTCCCTTGATTCCATTTGAGATTTGACTTGTGTTCTGTTAACAAACACTGGGAGGAACTGTACAACCACAAAAATAGGACAGGGAGTTCCCACTGTGGTGTCGTGGGTTAAGAATCCCACTGAAGTGGCTCGGGCCACTGTGGAGGTGGAGGTTCAATCCCTGGCCCATCCCTGGGTAAAAGGATCTGGCATTGCTGCAATTGTGGCAGCTATAGGTTGCGGCTCTGCCTCAGATTCAATCTGTGGCCCTGGTACTTCCGTGTGCCAAGGGTGTGGCTATTTAAAAAAAAGAGAGAAGAAAATAGGACAGATGCTCATCTCTGTTTCTCTTTTATTCTCTTCCCAACAAAATTTATAGTTTCCATTGGAGAAACCAAGGCAGTCTTGCCCACTGCCTCCTGTCTTCCCATCACAAAAGGTAAGCCTCCTTTCCTCAGCCTGGTTCACTGCCATCACGCGCTGACTAGGCAGAGCGCATCGCAATGGCTAATGGAAACTTTCTCCTCAGTACAAACTGTGCAGGCCTCTAATTTGTTTAGCTAAACTGCATTAGTCATACTGAAAGTTTTATTATCAGAGTCAAATACAGGAAGCTGGAGCGGGCATGCTGTATTTTAAGAAATTAAAGCATTTTAAAAAATAAGCTTGGCATATTGATTAGCTAATTTTCTAAACAAGAGGCTCATTCCTTTTAATCCTCAGCATTACTGTAAATTCTATTTCCGTCAATAGGTCATACTGTTTAAAATGGAATTAAAAAAAAAAAAACCTCCAACAACAACACACATATTTCATATTGGGTTTTGCTTTAAGATCACCTTTGCTCAGGTATTGAATTGGGTGAGAGAGGTACGGTCCTGTGTTTCTATAAGACCTTACCATTGTAAATTTAGAAGAATGAACTACAGTTCTTTGCCTGAGTTGAAACTAATGCTTTACATTCATAAAGATGATTTGTGTATGTTTTTCCAGGGTCTAAGGCAAGTAAATTGTGAGCAATTCTACTATTTCTGTGAAGGTCACTTCATTTGACCTGTTGTTGTTGTTGCTCATTTCTCCCACCATTTGGTAGGACTGGGCCCTTAAGTATATCTTTTCTTCCCCTTATTATTTGCTTGTTTATAACAGATAAAGAACATATGGCCTTTGCTAAGGGCTCAGTCAATGTTACTGGATCAGTCTATTGTTATCTTGTCAACATATTACTAGGGACTAGATCTTATTAGGTAAGTGAGTTTTTCATAACCGTGCACAGTGTTCTATAGGGACAATTGCTCAGATTTTGTGGATGCACATTATATAAAGCCCTTCCAGTATGTTATCATATTATGGAACCACTTGAAATCTTCCCTTTCAAGTAAACCTGATTGATTGCAGCCTTCATTTCATCAAATTCCCTATTACTGTTTTCAATGCCTAGCATGGCGCTCCTGTCATAGTAAGTAACCTTCAATAACCAGTTGCATAACAGTGAAGAAGAAGCAGGCAACTCTTTCTTGGTCTACATTCAAAGAATAGAGTTTCATATTACTCCTACAATAAAGGTTTTCCTAGATCCCTATGTGGATGAAAACTTCTCACATTACAAAAGCAGAGGAAAAGTCTATGATTTGAAATTTCTCAGATAAATCATCTTACAGGTAAATGTTTTAGGTTCAGTGGATTTAGTAGATGCCGAACAGGAAGATCCTGAAAGAAAATGGTGAAAAGGTTTGTGTATTTTCTTCTGAAAGTTTAACAAAAGTAATTAGATTAGGAAACCAATAACTTTATGTTTGCTTTTGGAGTTTATTTGGGATAAGCAATTTATTTAGTAGATTCTGCATTGCCAAGTTAATTTTTTATGACATTTGCAAATGGATCAGATAGTGTAACATTACCTCCTTCTCCTTGCAAAAAGAGAAAAAAAAAAAAACAAACACCAAAAATAAATGTCCTAGGCATAACTCTCACATAATTCAAATTACCCCATTCAGTGTTTGAAGCCAATCTAAATGACTTTACCCATCCCTACCACTGCACTCCTGCACTGGAAATATGCACCCGCCCCCCCCATAAGATGTCTTCATGATAAATGAGCTAATGTTTATGAAGCACTTAGAGATCCTTGGGCAAGACACTATCTAATTACAAAGTATAGTTCTCATTATTAAATGGAAGCTATTTTCCCCCTGTGTTTTTCGTTATCCATACCATTTCCATGCCTTACCCTCCTGATGGTTTCCATTGCAAAGTGGAATCCGTTTCTTAAAAATAATGGGAGGGGGAGCTCAATAATTTTAAGTCACAGTGCATTGCACATCCCCAGAAAAGCCTAGATCGCTTCCAAATTCAAGGACTAATAAAAATTGGAAGCACTCCAGTAATTTTAAATTGCTTTGCACATTGAAGAGTGATTTAAAATCATTGAAGTGATTCAATTTTTTTTATATGTGCACTTCAATTTAGAAGTGAGTCAGACAGACAGCATCATAGTGTAGAATAGAAGTCCAAGACGTTGAATTAATGTTTTAAAAGTTAGGAATTGGACTAAAACATGACACAGGAACCAAGAACAAACAATCGCTGGAGTTGATTGGGCCATTAAGTTGAAGGACCTTAGTGAGTGTCTAGACACATTTTCCAAGGCCCTCTTCACCTTGACCATGGCCATCTCTTTTTCTTTGGAACTGACAATATTTACAATCTTTGTTGCTAATCTGTAAAAGTACTGTATAAGCCTTTTAACATTTCTCAGATTTATTTTTCAGTATGTAGTTTTCTTTTTTGGGGGGGGATTTGGTCATTTAACTTTCACATGAGTGACAATGTATGTAGAAATATCACATGAGAAATAAAATTGTCCAAATGCAATCAACATAAATAATTTAAATTTTCTAGAGGCATATTAAAATAAAGTAAAAATGTAAAGTTAATTTTAATAATATATTTTATTTAAGCTAATATATCCGAAATATTGTCATTCCAATGTGTAATTAATATACAAAATTATTGAGATGTTTCCTTTGCGGGGGGAGGTCTTGGTGTGTATTTCACACTTACAGCACATGTTATTTTGAAGCAGCTGTCCTCTAAAAGCTCAATAGCTGCATGTGGCTAGTGGCTACCATATTGAATAGTGCAGCTATAGACTTGAAGGTCTGAACTGTGTTTTCTACTTTGTGACCTCAGTTATGCTTTCGATTTGTATTTTTTTTTTTTTTTTGCTTTTACCATCTCACTGTACTTTGCAGTTTTAGTCATCGACAGTGCAGGTTTATTAGCACAAAAAGAAAACCAAATGAAGCAAGACCGAACAACCTAGTAATTATTCTTCAGGACACATGCGATTTGACAACACATAGTCTACCTGAGCTGCATATAGGATTGAAACAGAAAGCTGACATATGGAGCTTCCTGAAGGCTTCAGGCCCCATTTCAGCATCTATGCATTTATGCATAAAATTCAAAGACGGTCAAGGAAAAGACTCTCTATTCACTACGACAGGAAGAAGAAAAAGACAACACAGGCATAATCATCAGTGGTCAAATTGAAGAAGAGTTTATTAACAGCTACAAAAGAAGGAGCATCATTTTCCTAGCAAAGATTCTGGCCAATGATTATTTCTTATCTCTAGTCTCTGCTGGAAAAGACATTCTATGCTCAGGGGACAGATTTTTCAGAGCCTCCCAGGCCAGCATGTAAGGATATAAGTAAATGTAAAAAAGATGGCACCACACAGTGGATGCATTGTCGGGAAAGCAAATGATTTTACATGACTCACAGCAAAGAAAGGATGCATAAGGCCACAAATGACAGTTTGATGGATAGAGATGGATGGCCAAAGAGAAACCTCACTTAAAATTCCTCCTTTGAACATTCCTCCACTGAAGAATTTCATAGAACTACACTGTATTTTTTCTCCCCTTTCAGTCTTTTAATAATTTATTTGCCTGACTCTAAAAGCAATGTATGTTCTTTAGAACAATGTTGAGAGTACGAAAAAGAAAAAAGAATAATAAAAGATGACCTTTCTTCCTGAACCAGCCAGAGGAAATCATTGTTAACAGTTTGACTTATTTCCTTCTAGTCTTTCTTTTTATAGATTTTTATGTAGTGGAGATATTGCTGTGCTCTCTTCATTTTACATTTTAACGTGAACATTTTCTCATGTAATTAAACATTTCTTTGACTACAACCGACTTTGTCATGCTAACAATTTTTTCCATTATAAATGATGCTGTGATGAAAATATTTGTACCTAAATCATTTACTACAGTTTCAGGTTTTTTTTTAAAGTAAGTGGCAAAGAGAAATTACTGGGTCACAAAAAGTAGAAGCTTTTGTAAGGGTTTCGAAATTATATTGCTATGTTCTCTTCAAAAAAGGCTACATTTTCCTTCCGAGAGCTATTTCCCACCATGTTTGGCAAACAATATAAAACCAGATCACTGGACTTCTTATTTCTAGTTTTGCTCCCAAATCATTGTTTTTATTCCCCTTTTGTAGTTTTGCTGATGATATGGCATAAATTGCTATCAGTAACTTCATGGAATATCCTCATCCTGGTAGCCACTTGTCTCTGGCATCTCCTCAAGTTTTTGTGAACAGACAGGACAGAGAAGAGAGTTTTGGAAATATTTGCTTCCATTGAAAGTTTTATTGATTTAACTTCAGCAGATGGATTAGCAAGAAAAATTTTGGGGAAAGATCTACTTTCCCTGCATTCTAAGAGCACTATTTGATATACCTCACTCTCTTGTTGCTTGGTGCATGAATTACTTTTTCCCCCCTCTTTTTATGGCCACACCGGTGTTATATGGAAGTTCCCAATCTAAGGGTCTAATGGGAGTTTCCCCTGCAGGCCTATGCCACAGACACTGAACACTGGATCCAAGATGCATCTGTGATGTATGCCACAGCTTGTGGCAATGCCAAGTCCTTAACCCACTGAGCAAGGCCAGGGATCAAAACTGCATCCTCATGGAGACTATGTCAGGGTCCTTAACCTGCTGAACCACAACAGGAACTCCATAAATTACATTTTAAAATTTGTAGTAGCCTACATTTATCTATAATTTACTATGTTCCAAGTATTTTATCTTTTGGATTTCATCATTTCATCCTCAAAATTAATCTATAAAGAAGACACAGTTTTCAGTTCTTTTTTTTATCATTAAGGGTCCTTATCTTTAGAGCTGGAGAATAAATCACTCTAATTACAATGTTCTTAAATAGCAGAGTCAAGATTCAACCCCAGAATCTAGAAAGTCTAGTTTGAAAAGAATTGCCTGTTCTTAACTGCTGCCACTATATGGCCTCAAATTCATGTAGAATTTTCCCAGTTTGTCCAATACCTTCTGTTGTCTTTGCACCTGCAACTCTTCATTGCACATAACTGTTTCCTAGTTGACTCTTAGCTCCTTGAGGGCAGGTTGGTACCCTGTTCATTGTCATCTGTCTACTGTCTGACACAGTATCAGGAAACTCATAGGTGCTCAGGAAACATTCATTGAGTACATGGTGTGAGCCAAAAATCTTGGAAGAGAGACACAGCATGATATTTTGCGGTGTTATTCTTTAAAAGTTTTCCAGAGTAGACAGTCTTGTTCTTATGAATGCAATTTAAAATTATCACCCAAAGAAAAGGAACTGATTTGTTCGGTACTGTGAGAACTTTTGGCTACTAAAATGACATTTAGTAGTCAAACAGAGGGGAAAAATTTATTCGGCACTCTTTTAAAGATTTCCTAACTGTTGCAAACCAAATCCTTTTTTAAAAAAACAAGTCTAAAATGATATATAATAATTTAGTTAGAATTCAGGTGAAGCTTCATGGAGTCAATTTTTTTTTTACTTTGGTTTTTTTTCAAAGTGTAGCTCAGTGGGTGTAAACCCACACAAACCAAACCAAAAAAAAAAAAAAAAAAGGGGAATTTGCACAGAGTCTTCGGAAACTGAGATATGAGGAACTCACAGCTTTAGTCAGTAACTTGAGGAGACCTGTATGTCCAGCATCGCATATATCACATTAACAAAAGGGATGACTCCTCAGGCAGCTGGAATAAAACGTTTCAAAACTAAATAGTGAGGAACCCATTTAATGACTCGTGTGTGTGTTTACGACTTCTGTGTGGTTTTTTAACAAGGATGCAAGGATGGATGTGTTCTTTGTAGAGGGAAGAAGTGTGAAACCCCAAATCTCAGGTTAAGACCTAAAGGTGAGAAAATGTCTTCCTCACAGAGCACTCTTACATTAAAAAAGTGATTTTTAGGTACAATGATTTAGAAGCAAGTTTCCACCCATCTAGATAATGCAGTTCTGAATGGAAGGATACCTTTTTAGTGGTGTGACTGTTTTACTCTTGTTACTTGTTTAATATTTTTAAAAGGACCACTTTTGTACACGTTGTCTTTGATTTTATATTTGTTTCATGGACAATAAAAATAAAATTTGCCTGATTATTCATACTTAGTACCTTTCTTTTATACTGCAGCCTTACTATACCCAAGTAAAGGAATATTTATTAAATTAGGAGTATGATTAGGGTTAGAAACTTTGTATGTATATATTTATAGAAGCATATTATATAAACATATATGCGTATTCTTTATATATTGTTACGTGTTTGTGTGCTCTGTGTGTATATTATATATGTGCGTATCTCTGTCTCCATATCTTTAGTGGACTTAAAAGTCTACTTAGAGGAGTTCCCATTGTGACTCAACGAGTTAAGAATGTGATATGGTGTCTGTGAGGATGCGGGTTCGATCCTTGGCCTCACTTAGTGGGTTAAGGTTCAGGTTTTGCCACAAGCTATGGCATAGATTGCAAATGCAGCTTGAATCTGGTGTTGCTGTGGCTGTGGCTCTGGCCCCTGCAGCTGCTGCTTCTATTCAACCCTAGCCTGGGAGCTTACATATGCTGCAAATTTGGCCATAAAACAAAAAGAGAAAAAACAAAAGTCTACCTAGGAAAGTTTTCTAAATCATCTCTCTATAAAACTTCCCCCTTTCTCTTTCACATCCCCACTCTGTCCCACACCTTCTGTTTTCAAAAGTACATTAATGTTATTTTCAAAGTATACTTAGACAAAGAATGCATTTTTTTCTCATACCATTTTTCATGGACTGTTGATATATTTTCAATAAGAGACACCAGCTTTTGTAGAAATCGGAAGTATTTTTCTTATCATTCATCATGAGGATGCTCCCCAATGATGTAATTTGAGATGTCTGTGCAGAGGGGGGAACGTACAGGGTGAGTGAGATAGAAGACCTTTATCACTAGATAAAAGGTGAGTGACCAGCATATACAGCCTGTGACTTAGTAGCAACATTTGGAAAAACAGAGTGACAACTGGCATCGAAAGTTCAAGATGTGGCACCAAGAAGATGTTCTAAAAATTGTAGTTTAGTGACAAATTGAAATTGAAATACAAAAATCTTGGTTGAATATCAGAGGACTGGCTTCAGCTACTCCATGAATTTTTTTCTTAGAGACTTTACTGTTATTGCACTGTTTCCATCCAGATTTCACTCCTTTGATTGGTTTGAATGTACCACTCACATTACAGTTGGGTCTCAGGGTAAAAAAATCTCGCTATATGTATCCTACATTTAAGGTACAGTTTGACACCATGAGAAGTCTAGTTCAATTCCACTCGGGTTATTGTGGGGCCAGTTTTTAATGGAGAATAGGATCAGACGCTGATGCAGAGTGTGTGGATGTGGTTGGGGTGGGGATAGAACACTAGGAGAGCAAAATCCAAGATGGAAATCCATAGATGATTGAAAAAAAGTGGATCACATGGCTCCGAGGTATCGGTCATCATTCTTCTGGGATAGATGATGAACTTGAGGTGGTTCCATCAGACTGGGTCTTCCACTTGAGGAGGTATTGCTTGTCAGGAGTAAATATTTCAGCAGAATTCATCTGCTGAATTGAAGTCAGGAAAGTCAACTGGAGCGGCGAACAATTTTAGACCAGCCCTGGAGTTTCTCAGAGGTATTTCCGGGAATCTAGAGCAAAGGGTGCAATGGGGCAGGAAGGAGAAGAACCCAGAGGAATTTTTCTGCATCCTTCCTTCCTTCTTCAACTAGAATAAGTCCACATAATATATCACTTGACTCAAAGGCTTGGCCATTAAAAGTACTTTAGGGGCTTCGGCTTTAGATAACTATTTATATGGACATGGAAGCAGTGCCACGTACTTCACTAATAATAAAAACCATCATTGCTGATCACTGCTTTGAGGCATCATAGGTCTGTTGAAGAAAAAAAAATGTATGCTAGATAATAAGAAAAATCAGCATCTCCTGTGGTTGTCCCTATGTAATACAGACCTCGCTAGAGTCTGATATCTTCTTTGTGAGCAGCTGTGGCACAGTCAAGGTTAAAATAAAGCGCTGGTTGCTAAAGGGAGCAGTAGTCACTGAGTACCGCAGGTATCGAGGGAGGTACAGGTATTGAGAAGCATGCAATGACACTGAACTATGATCCAAGTATGCTGAGTGGTGCTGGGCTTTCCTGGTCCAGGAAGTGATAACCATCTTGTCACAGAGGTATCTGGATTTCTATAGCATGGTGTGTTCTAGGACCTCGATTTAGGACAAACTTAAGTTCCTCAAGCTTCTTGCATTTGGGAAGTGTTGGTACTGCTTCCCTGAATGAATTGGAAGTTTGGGTAATAAAATAGACCAGGATGTTATAAAAGAATCCTTTCTCCACCCAGAACTAAAGAAAACTCTGTTCTAGTGCTTCTGGAAGAGAGTGGGACATTGTCATGACAGGATGCTAGTATTACCTCTGTTATGTTAGCTTACACTGAGATAGTAAGTCTGTGGGTTTTGAATCAGCCAGGGGCTTTCTAGTCCTTGAGTACTGGATCATCAGCTTAATGTGAAACTGTGCATCTCAGAGGCTAATCAGACTAATTTGGTCAGAGGTTTTTCTTGCCTTGCAGCATCAGCAACATAAATTTGTCTTAAATAGTATGATTGGTGCCTGGGTAGAGTGGTCAAAGAAAGCCCAAATCACTATACACCACATCTTGATTTAGATTTTGGAAGGCTGATCATTTCATACATTACTGTTAAGTATATAGTGAAAAGGATGGAAACGTTCTATACTGATGGTAAGCAATTTTAGTGTTTATATTTTTATTTTCCAAAATGTCCTGCAATGACTTTGAATTACCTGTGATCAAAAGATAAATAAAATTACAGAAGATTTAAGCTCTCCTCTTGGCTCAGGTTTTAAACAGAACCTGGATCTCTTCTAGGTGATACAAGAAAATAAGAACACTTAATTGGCAAGTGACTGATGAGAGGACCAAAGGAGAAGATTTGGACAATTCTCATAAAACATCTCTAAGAATTCCAGGAAAACCAGCAAAGACGGGTTGGTTGTCATAGTGAACTTATCCTCCTGAGTCAGGCATTGTACCTATTTGCTCTGGTCGAGATTATTGGCCAAAGGAGCAATTCTTTGTAAACAGATAAAAATATTATGGTGAGGAGTTCCTGATGTGGCTCAGTGGTAAAGAACCCAACTAGTATCCATAAGGATTCGAGTTTGATCCCTGGCCTCACTCAATGGGTTAAGAATCATGAGCTAAGGTGTGGGTGGCAGATATGGCTCAGATCCTGCATTGCTGTGGATGTGGCATAGAAGACCAACTGAAGCTTAGATTTGACCCCTAGCTTGGGAACTTCCATATGCCTTGGGTGTGGCCCTAAAGACCAAAAAAAAAAAGAAAAAAGAAAAAAATTACAGTGAGTTAGATGGGAGTGGGAAGACTTTGGTAGTAAGAGATATAGTGGCAGGCTTAGTTAGCACACATAACACATAATTCAGTAATAATGGGAGGGGTTTTGTAATAATAATAATCCCTTACCAGCACTAAACATGTACACTTTGTGAGCTGAATAAAGAGACCTAGACAGCAAGTGAAAAGTTAGTACTGAATTCTACTGAAATCTAATGCAAAGAAGGCATTGCAGTCGATGAGAGGACTGTATTTAGGTTTCAGAAGACAGAAGGGTGGGTTCTTTATAAGAACACCTCAGCAAATTCTGCCACATTTCTTTGTACTTCCACGGACTTGTCATTATTCAATTTTCCTCAAGCACAGCAACTTTTGTCCCATGGCACTGCTTTTGTCCCCAAGCACGGCTTAGCTTCAGACACATGTAATCACACATGTTCTGGGGTCACCAAATTAAGGGACTTTGATGAGGCCATAATGCATACAGCCATGTTTTAAGTATGTCCTATCATGTACTTTTATAAATATTGTTGCATATTTCTTGTCACTCTTCAAAGTCCCTATGGTTTTGATCATGTCTTTGTTTACTTATATCATATTACAAAAGAATTGCCTCTCAACTTCTATCGTAAGTATTGACTTCCATAATGACCACTTTAATTGAAGTCATTTGGGATTTCCCAATGATAGCCATTCAAGTTCCATGTAAAAGAATGACCTATTAGCAGCTTTAGAA
The DNA here is from genome assembly GCF_016906955.1 of Phacochoerus africanus. Taxonomy (NCBI): domain Eukaryota; kingdom Metazoa; phylum Chordata; class Mammalia; order Artiodactyla; family Suidae; genus Phacochoerus; species Phacochoerus africanus. The sequence continues at coordinate 79,358,611 of NC_062548.1, forward strand.
TGCTACACTTTATTTATTTATTTATGTCTAGAATGCTACATTTTATTAACAAGAGGAATCCCTTTTTCAACCATCTTCCCCCTTAAGGATCCTATAGTTTCAACAGGAACAAATCTGTTTCCCATCAGGATTCTATCAACTAACACTTGGGCTTACCTTTTAAGGTATTAATACACAGTTCCAGCCAGGCTTCTTATTAATTGGTCAAGTTTGTATGTGAATTTGGTTATTGTTCACAATGAGAAGCTTAATGATTCTTAGAATTAGAGATTGTTAATGAACACTAAAATTCTTATCTAAATCCCTTATTTCACAGATAACCTAATGAACTGGCAAGCATTGTGATCTTATGTGTGATTTTATAAAAACAATCTTTCTTTGGTAGGAAGGATTTAGAACGAATTACCTTAATACTGTAACTAGAACTTTACTATTAAGAATCATAATTAACTATGTTTGCATTCAACTTATATGGATAAGCAATATTTAAAAAGTTATTTGTTCTTTCAACATACTTTTCAAAAAGCTTTTTTGTATGGGTAAAGTATTATTCTAGATCCTATAATCATGACTTTTTTTTGCTGCACCCAAAGCATATGGATATTCCCAGACCAGGGACTGAATTCAAGCCGCAGCTGCAATCTTCACCACAGCTGCAGCGATGCTGGATCCTTAACCCGCTTCAGTGGGGTGGGGATGCAACTCATGCCTCAGCAGCAACCTGAGCTGCTGCAGTCAAATCCTTAACCCTCTGTGCCATGGCAGGAACTCCTGACATTTTTATAAACAAATAATTTCAGTATATGTTCTATTATTTGGTACACATTTATCATTTCTCTCTCACTAAGTAAGGATATTAAGCTGATTTATATTAAAAAAAAAGAATTTCAGAGACAATATTGAAACAGAAAGCGATTACTCTGAATTAAAAACAACGGCACAATTAGCCATAATTCCTGATGACCAAAGTGTGCCATCTTGGGTTGTGATTTTACTTTATTTGGCACCACAGGATCTAAAAGTATCTGTGGACTAATTGTGAGCCTAACAGTAGCTAAATAAAATGAAAGAAATGATACTGGAGTTGATTGATTCTAGAGTAACCTGCTCATACCCTACCTTCTTTTTTTCCAGAGATATATGTACTGTTATAATATAAAATACATTACTCATTATTTAATTCAGGAATTTTTACCTTAGCAAGTTCTTCAAGCCTTCCTAAGCAAAATTCCTACCGTTCAATATATTGCTAAAATAAGCCTTTCTAGAGCTTAAGTGAGGTTTTAAATGTCATAACATGAATGAACAAGTTGTCTTTTGTACATTTACTTATACTATGTCATATATGACTTAAGTTCCTACTTAACAACTCAATTATTTATTTTGTTTTTGCATATATGTTCAGCTGAACTGGCCATTCAATCATGAGGGGCTATACACAGTGCATATTTATTATACACAATAAATATACACAATATATATATATTTATCACCACCACTCTCTATATAATAAATAATTGGCAAAGTCTAAAAGAGCTGATCAATGTCTTCAAAATAGTGCAAATGTGCTCCTAAATATTTAAGTCTACAAAATCATCTACTATTCACAGATCTTAAAGTTTCAGACACGTTTACCAGAGGGGTGCTAATTCAAAACTTGAAAGAATTGTAAATTTTTCCACTTTTTGTCAGCATAACCTCGCTTTGTGATGCTGTTTCAATTTTATTTTCTGAATTTAATTTGTATTAGTTTTACCCACTTGAGATTGGAACTGTATTCCTTGATCCACTGTGAGTATATGTCTTAGAATAGTAGCAGATAACAGCTCTAAACCTATCTTAAGCAGCTTTTTAAGCAGCTTTAAACCTATCTTAATTTATTGCATGGTTATTCTGTGTTTACCTCTTATTAGCTCTTGCTATTCCTATGGTTGCTGATTATTCCTATCAAGAAACATAGATTTATGCTTAGCTTTTCAGCAGTGTGTTTGGTGAGGAAAGGATTTACTTAACTCCAAAAGATCATTTGTAGCAGTTGCACAAAACATTATATTCATGTTAACTATATGGAAGCCCAAGCTTTTCACTTTTCCTGTAGTTCTGATATTGATTCTAATTTTATCTAGGGGAGAGGGAGAATAATAGAGTAACATTTTTTTATAATAGAAAATATGAGTCTTCCTAAAACCTTCTTTGAAAATATAAGCAGACATTACCCAAGCCCATAGGTAATCTTCCTTTGCAAACTAGGTCAAGAAATGTGTGTCCCATTTCAAATAGAAACACTTAAATTTGGAGAGAAAGATGATTATGCGAAAATTAACACAAAGCTTCTTTAAAAAATGTTTGAGTATGCGCCAGAAGAGAGCAGTAATTGATGGGTCAATTGAACAAAAAGGAAGAAAAAAATGTATTGTTTACATCAAATGCCACATTTAAAAACACATTCTAGGCAAAGCATCCAGTTCAAGTCAAAAGGGTTTTCTTAGAAAAAAATATGGTGGCAGCCTGAATCTACAACTCCCTACATATCCTCCCCCAAAACAAGATCAACAGGAGTGCAAATAAAACTGCAGAGGAACCATACTCCTGCATTATTACTAGGAAGGTGAGAATATTATGAACTTGGCATAGAATAGAGAAAGGGTTTGGTTCTTAGAAACGTGGCAGTGAAGAGACAGAATAAAGTAGTGGAAACATTAAGGACCCTGATGACAAGATAGAGAACCTTAAGATTTGACAACTTTTCCCATTCCCCCAAACTAACGAAATCATCCATTTAGAAGTTGCATTTTTTCATACTGACAGAAGAGGGAGCTTTTGAATGAGGACCCCGTCCAATTACCTAGACATAGGAACCAACTTTATACAAGACTACTTTAAGGAGAAAAACAAAAAAAAAAGAATTGTAATATTTCAGATGATGGAAATTTCACCTTCTGAAATCATGAAGTAAAAGAGATATATTGTAACACAATGCTTCCAACTTAAATATTCTCGATTATGCAGTTGGATATTTATACATTTATATATTTATTATTATATATCTTGTAATAGGCACATATCACATCTATAATCAGAAACTTATATACTAAGAAGAGAACTGGAGCATAATAGAATGACAATAAATGCAATGAGAATTAATAGAAATTAGAAAAAAGTAAACAAAATTATCTTTAAAGTGAAGAATAAATTAGGAGTTCCCACTGTGGTGAAGTGGGTTAATGATCTAGCTTGTCTCTGTGGCAGCACCTGTTGGATCCCTGGCACAGCACAGTGGGTTAAAGAATCTGATGTGGCCACTGTTGCAGCTTGGATTTGATCCCTAGCCCAGGAAATTCCATATGCTGTGAGTGTGGTCATTTAAAAAAAAAAGAATAAATAAATTACAAGGTGGTCAAGGGAGAATAGTTTCAAATAAAAATCGTATAAGAGATTTGAAGAAGTGAAACTGTGAAGAGAATGAAAATCACATAAAGGAATAAATAAAAAAGATCATGGAAAAAGTGCTTGAAATGGAAGACATAAAAAGAAAAAGTAACATCTGCATAGGTGGATCCTGGAGGAAGAAGAACAAAGCAATGGCACACAACTAATTAAACTAATGAAGCTATGACACCCAAATATTTCCAGAAATAAGAATGTAGACATGTGCATATTAAAAGGACACATCATGCATTCGGGAAAACCTATTTGATGTGATCAGCTCGAAAACACATTCTAGTAAAACTGCTATAATTTAAGAACAGAGAAAATCTGCTCAGGGTCTTCAGGCAAAGAACAAATTATTTACAAGTTTAAACAGTTAGGCTACTTTCAGATTTCTCAAGAGTAGCACACACATATTTCAGCAGTGGAGCAAGCATCTAAGACCTCCAAGTAAAGAAAACACATGTCAAAGATTTTATTGACTGCCAAGCTGTTTTTCATGTACCAAATATTGTAGGAAAAAAAAAGGAAGTTTCAAACACACAAGAATTCAGGGAATAATTTATCCATAAACTTAAAGAATCTACTAGAATTAGATCTTTATCTGACCAAGAGAGACTTGGCAACTTGGGTAAAAAGACTAATTGTTAAGTATTTAATATGCATTATTATAGATGTAACTGTAAAGTAAGAGCAGGAACATCTGTGGAGTAATAACATGTAAATGCTATTTACCTTCAAAAATAGAAAGAATACAAATTTAACAAGTGAAGAAAAGGGAGAAAGAGGAGAGTAGAATAAGATCATTAATTCTACTATATGGAAAATAAGTGGTCAAAGGAAATAATTTAAAACAGAGAAAGCATTTAGAAAAATCTTAAGAAGGAAGTCAAAGGCCCTGTAAAATGTACGAATGCAAAGGTAATCACTAAAACAAAAACAAAAATCTTTGTTAATGACCAAAAAAAAAAGAGGAAAAAAAGAGAAAAAAAGTCATACCACATAGAGAAAAAAACCCCACAGTTAAAACAATATTATATGCACAGTAATTATGATACAAAATAGTATGACAGTGTTTAAATAAAACATTAAAATCATATAAAGAAAAAGAATGAGCTGAGTTGGCTCATTAAAAGGAAAAGACATTCAAATTGATTGCAAAACCTAACTCTATGCTGACACAAACTTAAACAGAAATTGAGAAAGAAGAAACAAAAAAACAAAAAATATGACAGGCAAGGAGAAACAGTATGAAAGCAAGGGTTGTAATCCTGACATCAGATAAAGAGAATCAGGCCACAAAGCATTAAACAAGACATCTTTGTAATCCAAAAAGCTGTAATTCGTAATGTAGATTTAACAGTTATGAATATCTCTGAATCAAACAAAAATGGAAACATTCATAATAGGATATTTTGACACATTGTCTTTAGTGTAAAACAGGTCAACTGTACTAAAAAATAAGTATGAATATAACATAAGTAAACAACGCAATCAATAATAAGCTCTTACGGATTTGTACCAAACACTACACCCTGATAATAGAAAAAGTAACCTTTTGTAAATTGCACATAGAATATTCACAAAAATTGATCATATAAGAGCTGATTCAGGAATTTCATGTTATAGAACATTTAAGGGTCAAAGGTAACATTCTCTGAGTAAAATGAAGTAAAAGTAAAAATAAAAAAAGAAATAATTTAAAGCCCATTCCAGGAGTTCCCATCATGGTGCAGCGGAAATGAATCTGACTAGGAACCATGAGGTTGTGGGTTTGATCCCTGGACTTGCTCAGTAGGTTAAGGATCCAATGTTGCTGTGAGCTGTGGTGTAGGTCACAGACATGGCTCAGATCTGGCATTGCTGTGGCTGTAGTGTAGACTGGCAGCTGTAGCCCCGATTAGACTCCAAGCTTGGAAACCTCCCATGCCTTGGGTGAGGCCCTAAAAGGACAAAAGACAAAATAAATAAATAAATAAATAAAACCCGTTCCATTTGAAAATTTTAAAAAATTTCTTTTCTTCTACCTGAAAGGGAAATTGTAAACTGAATTAATATATTCCTGAAAATGAATGATAATGAAATCCTATATACTTGAATTTATGTTATTTATTTAAAATAGCTATCAGAAAACTAGTCTAGTTTTAAACACCTATACCATATAAATGAAAGAACGAACATAAGTGAATTCAAGTTTCCAACCCAAAAATCTAGAGAACAAAAAACAAACAGAAAAGAAGCACAAAGAATCAATAAAGATAAAAACAAAAATTAATGAGCTAGAACATAGCAAAACTGTAGGTCAATTTAATAAACCAAAACCCTGTTTTGATTTTTTTAAAAAAAAATCAACAAAACATCAAGCACTATTTAATCAAGAAATAAGAGGAGAAACACAAATACAAAAATAAGAAATGTCAAGGAATAAATAACTATTGATTTGGAGGAAATATTAAAAAGTTCCAAGGAATTCCTTTGCACACTTCCATGCAAGTAAGTTTGAGAAACTAGATGAGCTGTAAATGGTTTCAAACAAAGATAGAATTTACCAAAATTAACCCATAGAGAGATTTTTTTTAAAAGGAAACAAGGAACTACTCCACAAAAAGTCCTGTGCCCTAATATCTCATAATTTTTCTCAAGCCCTTAATGCCTAGCTAGTTCCAATACTATATGAAATGTTTCAGGACCTAAAAAATAGAGAAAGACACTGAAATTCTCTGAATGAAATCAGTATAACTTTGATCCTTATCTGACATATATAGGGAAAAAAGCAAATTATAAACTTATATCACTCATAAGTATTGATACAAAATCCCTCATAATAACATTAGCAAATAGGAAACTCATTCAAGAAACTATTAGAGTAATAACCAAGTGTTATTTATATCAGAAATGCAAGGAATGCAAGATTTAATAACAGGAAATTTCTTAATATAAATCACTGTTTTAATAAGTCAAAGGAGAAAAATTATTTGATTGTCTTCATAGATGCTGAAAAAGTCTGACAAAAATTTCATAGCAATTCTTAATCAAAAGCCTTGAGAATGTAAGAATAAATGATTACATGATAAGAAATAAAACATCAATTATAAAGTCAATATGTTAATAGGAAAAGAGAGGAATTCATACTAAGGCTGGAACTAAGCTAATATGTCCACTATCTCTGCTGTATTATGTAATTACTCTGGAAGACTTAACCATTGATGCTAAATAAGAGAAAACAATTAAAAGCATACAAATGGTAAAGAAAAGATATGGGTTTTATTTGTAGATGAAATGAGAATATACTTGCTGGAAAATTCTAAATAATCATTGATAAAACAAACTTGAACAATAAGGCGATTCATTACTGTGGCAGGCTATAAAATTAACAGGTAAAATTCACTCATCTTCACATATACCAAAAGTAACCAGTAAAAAATATAACAGAAGAGAAGAAACCTATTGCATACATTGACAACCGTGACAATAACAATAAAAATACTGAAGCATAAACTTAAGATAATCTGAAAAACATATGAAGAAACCTATTAAACACATCTGAAGAAATAAAAACTTTCACTTGGATAACATCAATAAGATTTCATTTCCTTCCAGTTTATGAATTCAATGTATTCTCAAACCAACAAGCTTTGTTTCTAGAGCTAGGAAAATGATGCTGAAATTTTTTTTGTGTGTGTGTCTTTTTGCTGTTTCTTGGGCCACTCTCGTGGCATATGGAGGTTCCCAGGCTAGGGGTCTAATCGGAGCTGTAGCTACCGGCCTATGCCAGAGCCACAGCAACGCGGGATCCGAGCCGCGTCTGCAACCTACACCACAGCTCAAGGCAACGCCAGATCGTTAACCCACTGAGCAAGGGCAGGGACCGAACCGGCAACCTCATGGTTCCTAGTCGGATTCGTTAACCACTGCGCCACGACGGGAACTCCTGATGCTGAAATTTTTATGAAAAGGTGACCATGTGAGAACAGCAAGAAGAACACCAAAAAGTAAAGCTTCCCAGAGGTAGCTGGGAGCTAGCCCTGACAAGCGTTAAAATGTACTACAAGACCTCTGTAATTAAAGCAGTGTGGTACTGGTACTTGAATAGACAGACAGACCAATAGACTAGAAGAGGGCATTCAGAAATAGACTCAAGTTCACATGGAAGTTTCATATATAATAAAAGTGGTATCTCAATTCAGGGACAAAAGTGGGTTTTTTGATAAATGACATTGGGACAATTGGATGGACAATTTGAAAAAATAAATAAATAAATAAACCCATTCCTCAAACTATACAAATAACAAGCTCTAAATGAATTGGATACTTAATGAAAAATGAAATTGTGGGAGTTTCTGCTGTGGCACAGCAGGTTAAAAATCCAGTATTGTGACTGAGGCAGCATGGGTTCAATCCCCAGCCCGATGCAAAGTGTTAAGGATCCAGCATTGCTATGGCTGTGGCATAGGTTGCAGCTGTGGCTCAGGTTTGATTGCTGGCCCAGGAAATTCTACATGCTGTGGTGCAGTCAAAAAAGAAAAAAAAAATGAAATTGTACAAATACTAGAATAAAGCATAGGTTAGTGTCCTTATATAACCTAGATTGAGGGGAAATTTTAGAACTATAATTCAAAAATCCAGAAGCAATTAAAGATTAAAAATAATTAAAGTATTTGTATGCATTTGTCTGAAGAAAAGTGATATGTTCAGAAATAACATTGTAAGACATGTCTTAGTTAAAGGGCTAATGGCTTACTGTACAAAGAATGTTTTAAGAATGAATGTCTGTTGACAGAAGAATAGATAAAGAAGATGTGGTATGTGATATATATACACACATACATACATACACATACAGTGGAGTATTACTTAGTCATAGAAAAGAATGAAATAAAGCCATTTGCAGTAACATGGGTAGACCTAGAAATTAACATACCAGCTGAAGTCAGTCAGAAGGAGAGACAAATATATATCACTTATATGTGGAATCAAAACTATGACAAAAATGAAATTATTTGTGAACCAGAAACAGATTAATGGATACCTGGCTACCAAAGGAGAAAGGGGGGGGGGGATAAATTAGGAATTTGGGATTAACATATGCACACTACTATATATAAAATAGATAACCAACTACTGTATAGCACAGAGAACTAGCTATATTCAATATTTTGTAATAACCTAGAAGGGAAAGGGCTCTGAAAAAGAATATATATATATTCTTATAAATTATATATACATAATTTTTTAAAAGGAGGGCAAATAAAGACTAAAAGTTCAATATGAGCAAAACACCTAACAAATAATTTTTAAAAAGGCATTAAAATGGTCCTCAAATCTATTAAAAGATGTTTCATTTCACTCATAAACTGGAAAATACAAATTTAAAACTATACCGAATGTTATTTTTAAGTAGTTAGGCACAAATTCAAAAGGTTGATAATATACTGTTGGAAACAGTCTTTGTCATTCTTCACTGGTGGCAATGCAAAATGAGGTAACTCTTTTGAAGGGGAATCTGACAGTATCTAACAAAACTACAAATGGCTTTGGCCCAGAAACCTCACTTTTAGGAATTTAACCTGAAATACGCCTCTAACAAGCATCTATTGTAAATAAGCTATGGGCAATTCTAACTTGCCCTAGAAAGGAAGATGGATTGAAAAAAGCTACAGTATATCCACATGGTGGAGTGCAACACAACTCTAAAAAAGGAAGAGGAAACTCTCAATGAACTGAGAGAGACATTTCAGATACATTTTGTTAACAGCAGAAAAGCAAAGAGCAAAAGTTTCTATAGCATGCTGCTTTTTATGTAAGAAAGGAGAAATAAGAAAACATACTTATTTTTGTTAAAAGAAACATAGGAAAGGATAAACGAGAAACTTAATGGGACTGATTTCTTATCAGAGAAATTTACAGGACAGTAAGCAATTTTCTCTGAGAAGACTTGGCAAAATTCATTCAAAATGAAGTTGGAATCAACTAAATATTCTGCATATTCAAAAAAAAATGAAACTAAGGAGATAACCCCCTAGAAGTGAATGCAAGGAGAAATAAAAGAATTCAATTTATTTTTTTTAAAAAAGCTACATCTAGGGAGAAAAGAATTAATGCAGGTAACTGTTGAATGCATCATTTTGACAATACTTCCTTAGTCTTAGAGAAAAAAAAAAGGAAAAAGGAAAAAGAAAAAAAAAAAAACTTGCAGACAAATCTTGAACTCTTATAATAGGGATATTTATTACAGGGATACCTTAACCAAGTCGGAATCAAATGAAATCATTAATGAAGGACTCACAACCATCATGTCCTTCCAGATATGATCACCTGAATGGAAACATTGCTGGTGTAGTATTCCAGCCAAACTGCATAACTTGAACCTAAAAGGAAACATCAGAAAAACCCAAATAATGAGAGTTTCTATAAAACAATCGGACTCTATTGTTTCCATATTTTTAATGTCAAAAGCATGAAAGACAAAGAAAGTTGGATGGACCATTCTGGATTAAAAGATACTAAAGAGATGCCAGGTTGCATCCTGTACTGGGAAAAATTGGTAGAAAGGACATTATTGGAACAATTGAAGAAACCGAATTACGGGCTGTCTGTTAGCTAACAGCATTATATTAGTATGAAACTTCCTGGATTCAAAACTTACTTTTAGAAAATGAACACTAACATATCAGGGGTTGAAGCGCACAATGTCCGCAGCTATTTCTGTATATTAAGTTCAGAAAAATATGAAATATTACAGAGAGAATGATAAAGCCATTGTGGCAAAGTGTTAAAACTTGGAAAATCTGGATAAGAATATTCAGAATTCTTTATACAACTCATAATTTTTATGTGAGTTTGAAGTTATTTTGAAGAAAAAGTATAAAGAAAACAACATAGAAAATAAATTGCAGGTGCAACCTTCACTCGGGCAATATTTTCGTAGTATTGCTATTGATGGTGAAGTAAAGATTAACATTTGGATGAAGAGAGGCATAAAGTTTACAAAAGCAAAATCAAAAGAAAAACATTGCTTCTACTGCCATTTGAGTGTTTCAAAACAGTGGCTCTAAACATGATCCTTTATTATCTTCTACTTATGGGGGGTGCACATAATTCACTCATTACTAATGTTGAGGCTTTCTTTGTAAATTTCCACAAGTATAGCATTAAATTGTTAACCAGTATGAAAGGTATTTTTAAAAAGTTGTTTTCGTAAGCATCCCTCCAATGCAGAAGTGAAATATATTCTCTTAGAAACCTTGGAAACATGGAGCCGTGGCTCAGTGGTGAAAAAAAAATGGGCTAAAAACCTTGGAAAATGTAGAAAAGTATATAAAATAGAAAGGAAGATCATTGAATAATGATGTCACAAAAAAATTTTAAATGTTTTGCATATTTTTTGGAAGAAGAGTCAAAAAAGATATATTGGAAAGATCACCATAAATGAAAACAGTTTCTGGATGAAAATAAAACCATTGTATTCCAAAAAATAGGAAATTTGCACTTGAATTGACTAAATTTTCCTTCCAAAAAGGGATCTCCCTTATAAAAAATGAAAAACAATTTGCTGATATTCACTTTCATTAAGTAGATAAATCAATAACTACATAAAGCCTGAGTAGCTTGTTGGCACAAACTTGCATGAGCTTATTTTCACTTAAATGTATCAAGATTTGTTCTGGCACTTTAAGAGGAACACTTTTAAGTTGTCAACCAAAAAAAAAAAAAACAAACAAAACAAAATCTATACAAACAAGTGAGTAATCGAATTATTTACTTTCTTCGGCATTTAATGATAGAAAGTGGGGATGGAGAGAAAGAAATAGATGAGAATTTCTCAGGGAGCTGTTTAAAGCTGAGGAGGGCAACTGGGAAATAACACAACCCTGTGTAAAGATCTAAAATCATGCCTCCTCTTAAATCAGACCTTCCGCCAATTGTGAATTTAAAAGTAGAGGACTGTTGGGTGGGTCAATTTCCCTTGGGCTCCGTTCTCATCAGACCCTTTCCCTGGTGTTCATACTTTGACTGCCATGGGGTGAATTGGAAAAGGGGCCAGGACGTCCCTGCCTGGGGCCTCCCGAGCCGTCCATTTGTCATGGATCACAGTATAGAACAGAAATGTTTGTTTTTGATCTTGTTCATTTCAACTGGCAGGCAATTATTGTTAGAATGAAAAATTTAGCCAACATGTTGTGGGTGCCTTGCTGGCTCTATCAAATTTATGGAGCAAAAATTTTTTTTTACAGCTGATAAAGACAGCTGTATGTGGACAAATGGCCTTTTCTGAAATAAGCAGAAACACAAAATGGAAGCCATATTGGGAGGGACCACCCCGAGAGGGAGGCATCGAGGCATTGGTGATGACTGCTGGTTTTGCAGCACACAAAGAGGTCCCATGAAGGATAGCTGTCTATCCTGAGAGAGGGCTTTATTTTTATTAGTCTTCCTGGAGGAAGGAACCAAAAACCATACCTTCAGGATTTCTAAAAGTAAGCCTCTGCCGTCTTTAAATAGCATTGTTATTTATAGGCCTGCCATTTTTCTGTTATTTAGTGAATGTTTCAATTAACATTTCTGCTACAAAAATATTCATGTAGCAATGACAATTTTTCTGAAGCCAATGAATTGCAAGTATAGCTACTTCCTATTTATAAACCACTCTTCTAATATCTTTAGAAGCTGCTCATCTCTTGTAAAAGATTTGAGTCATAAAAAATGCAAAGCACAATAAGTACTGATGGGGTGCTTTTCATTCCAAGAGCTTTATGGTGATAACTTATTCAGGCCACCTCTGTAAAGGTCACATTGATGATGGTACCCACTAGACCAGAACAATATTGCATCCGTTGGGGGAGGGGGCAAGTCTCTAGGGCATGCTTGACTGAGCGAGCACATTAGCACCTGGGTATTTTTCAAACCAAATTCTTGAATCTTTTCTTACCACATGTAATACTACCTAGATGCTGACCAGAACAATATTTTAACCTTATCCTGAAGACTTAGGTTAAGTGTGTCATAGGGACTTGTAATATCACTTGGTGTGTGTGCCTGTGTATTATATTTGAATGCTTACTGTTTTATTGTTGAGATGTTTGAGTTGTTTTATTTTCTTTTAGAGGTTCTGTTAACATGATGTTGTCGTAACACAGCTCTCCTTGGTTGTCAGAAACTTGTTTAGCATTTTGGAGAAAGGATCTACGTTTTGCTTTGTAACCACTGTATTTATAAACGGCTATTTCTGAGCTTATCACTGAGGTTAGGATTAAAAGGTAAGTACCTTATACAAATAAAATCTAACTAGCCTACCCTTTCTTTCTTCTTAAAGATGTAATATGTTTGGCTAAATGAGAATAACGTTCTTGAGGTACAAGAGAAGGAGAAGGAGGGAGGGACTTTTGTGTGTTGCTTTTTTTTTTCCTTCAAAGATAGACTGAAAAAGGAGCAAAGGTGCTACTCTTAGAGGCAGTGGAAAGGCTTTTTAATAAAAATAGGTATCAATTATGGAATTTTCTTCTGTGCTATACCTCATTTTTCATATTCCGTACACATAAGTTCATTTCACTGTCTCATGCCCATTTCACAGATAAGGAAACCGAGGTACTCATTAAAATTCCTTGCACAGATAATGCAGATTATAAGTGGCAGATTGGAATTCAGATCCAAGCAGCCTGGTTCCAGAGACCTCATCCCTAAATACTATGAAACAGCTTGCCCACTGCAAGGGAACATATTGAATGGAGCCCTGGCCTTGGGGTGCCAGTTGGCAGGCCAAGGTCTTAGCCAGGACAATGAGCTAGTCTCATAAGAGGAATGGCCCTAGAGGCTCCACCTTTGTTCACCTTTGTTTTGATTGCCCCTCTGCTTCTTCCACCCATGTTGGGCCCGGGTGGCCCTGTAGCACTACAGGAGCTTTTAGGTGGTGGCTCCTGTTCCAGCTAGAAATGTCATTACAGCGGCTTCTCTGCCCTGGAGGGCCTCCTGACCCCAAACTTTATTGATTAATTTCACCATTGCCTGGTTTCACTCCCTACAGGCTTAAAACCCCTTGGTAGGGCGTTCCCATTGTGGTGCAGCAGAAATGAACCCTACTAGTATCCATGAAGATGTGGGTTCGATCTCTGGCCTTGCTCAGTGGGTTAAGGATCCGGCGTTGCCCTGAGTTGCGGTGTAGTTCTCAGATCCTGCATTGCTGTGCTGTGGCGTAGGCCAGAGACTATAGCTCTGATTCAACCCCTAGCCTGGGAACTTCCTTATGCCAATGGGGGGACCACTAAAAAAAAAAAAAAAAAAAAAAAAAACTGTGGTAAGTGTAAAAGTGCTAAGGTCAGTAAATGAATAAAGCAGTGATCATGTCAAAGGCACACTTCTTATTAGATATTGCTTATTTTGTGTTTACTCTTGATATTGCAAACATATCCATGGAAGTCATTCTCTAGGTAGGGTATTTATAAGATTTTAAGGCTGATTTTTTTTTTTTTAATTAGAGATTTGAATTCTGGTTATGCCACTTTCTAGATGCATGACTTCAGCAGATTATTTTAACTTTTCTAAGCCTCCATTGTATCATCTGTGTATGGAGCTATTAAATCTGTACTGATGTTAGGTAAATATTAACTCTCCCCTCAGATAATTCTCAAATGAATACATATGTTTAGATAGAACATAGACAAAGAAGAAAAATATTAAATCTAGACTTACATTCTTGGTGATTGTGTATTATTTTTACATACAGGGTAAACATTAGGATTGCTGACAAGAGTCATGTTCAGAATTTGAGCTGACCATTATATCACAATTGATTTCTCCAACAGATTAAAATGGACTTCCCCATTCAATCCTAGAAGACTCTATGGGAAAATATAGGGATTGAGGAGTCATTTCAATGACTCTGAAATCTTTATTCAGGCTAGAAAATTCCATTTCAGAGTCTCAATCCTGGTTATAAAAATCTAATTTTTAAAAAGCTGATATGCAGTTCCCATCATGGCTCAGCAGGTTACTAGCCCAACTAGTATCCATGAGGATGTGGGTTCGATTCTTGGCCTCGCTCAGTGAGTTAAGGATCTGGCATTGCCCTGAGCTGTGGTGCAGGTCACAGTCATGACTTGGATCTGGTGTTGCTGTGGTTGTGGCATAGGCTGACAGCTGCAGCTTTGATTCGACCCCTAGCCTGGGAACTTCCGTATGCTGCGGACCTCAAAATAAATAAAAAGCTAATGTAACATCACCAGAAAAAGGTCATTATTTTTACTTCCAGTGAGGCATGGTCTGAGTAACTTAACGTTGTTTTTCAATGCAAATTGATTGGTATAAATGAGAATAAGCTGTCACAGCAAATGATAACTTCACATTTAACATGGAAACAGCGTCTTCACACTGTGTAATGGATAATGATAACCAGTAGTGGTGATCCATTACTTTATTTTTTAATAAAATATAGAAGCAGTTAAAATGAAAAGACATTACTATACTTTAACATTCTGTGTGTTTCTAAAAGATACACTAAAAACTATGAAAATAATATTTAATGTAGAAAAAAACACGCTTTCTGTTTTCAGGCAAATAACGCAAATGTGCACAGACACAAAGGCTGCACGTCACCATGAATCGGAAATTAGGTCAGTCCCCGCAGCAGCCAAAAGTGCAAGAACTTAGATGTATATAAAAATAGGCGGAGAAAACTGAGAATTTAAACACTGAAGGACATATTGTACAAAACAGTTCCATTTTCAAAGACAAAAATCTGCCTTTAGTATGAAAATCAATTTAATTAAAAAAATAAGCTTTGATTATTTATATACTGCCAAAAGCTAGTGTGAACAAACTTTGTCCTTGTCAGACTTATTTTGTATATTAGGTACATCTGCGTATACTCATAAGTATGTATTTACATATTGTGTATATATGTGTACATCTGACTGTATACACGCATACACGGGCCTGTGTAAGCAGAGCTGCTGTTTCAGTCTATACATTCATACCGTCAGAGTAAACTGTAACGCTTGCTAATACTTAGCAGCAACAGAAAGTGATTTAAGAAGGGGGCTAACATGAGAAAATCTTGCTCTTACAGTCAAATTTTAACAACATGACGCTTTGGTTGCCCCGTGGAAATGTGTGGCTTGGTTTCATTGCAGACTGGATTGAGAGATTCCATCTGGTCAGCAACGCTCATGTGTATGCTTTGGAAGTTTTGTTCAAGTTTCATAAATCTTGTCATACATCAGGTTATTCTCCATACGGCCAAAGTAAATAATCTGCAGCCAGAAGAGTGAAAGATCATTTGTGCCCTAATTACAGATCAACATCCTCTCTCTACCAGTGCCACGGTTCTGCTTTCACGAACCAGGCCTTTGGTGACTACCATCAATTGACATTAGAAGAAGTTTTCTGTGAGCAAGTTTCAGAATAGAAACTAGTTTGGAATTAGGATATTTAATTGTTTGAGTGACAGTCAAAATAACTCTCGTGTGGCTTTTCCTTTTTAATAAATGCAATATTGAGACATGAGGGAAACCTAAGAAGCTTCTGAAAGAAATGTCAGTCTCAGGAACTTGGGAACGCCCATCAATCCTCTAGCCCCCCTCACTCCCGGCTAAACACGATTCAGCTTCATGCTCCAGTTTGAAGTGCTGCCCGCCCCACCCACTCTTTTCAGCTATTAATCTCATTGTGCTTCTCAGTCTTGACACTAAACTACTCAAACTTTAACCAAACATCACTCAGACCCCAGAAACACAGATTCTTTGTGTTTTTGTGTGAAAGCTGCTTTTATCCAGACATTTCCTTTACAAGCCTGTAAAACCGAGATGGAATGAGGACCTGCTAGAGGACGACTTTAGGGCTCTGATGTCTTCTGTGACTCTTGAAGGGTCCATCGCCGCACCAGTTTGGCATTTCAACTGCATCTCCTTCTTGTAACTGCGGTGTAATTACTGTTACCTGCCCCGGGGGTTTTGCTTCTAGCGCTGTTTCATGGCCCTCATCCAGGAAGTGTGTCCCAGGCCAGCCCGTCTGTCACTCTTTGGCTAGTTCCTGTGTCTTGAATTCCTGAGGAGAAGAACTAGCTTGCTTGTTCCACATGGGCTGTCTTTCCTTGTTTAAACAAAATTCACTCTAGGTGATAAAATACTGAGAATAACAAGCCAGATGGAAACAGACTTGAGGTTCTACACACATTCATTCATTCAACAAATATATATTAGGTCCCTACCATGTGCCAGTGTGGATGCAGTGGTGACTAAGACAGAGTACTTGTTGTCTTGGAATTTATATTCTAGTGGGGGATGATAGGGAATAGATGCAAATACACATAATATAGTTTCTGAGATTGGTGAGAATACCAGCAACTAGGTTATGTATCTGATATGGAGAGAATCAAATAGTGTGACCATTGAGATAAAGGGGTTTGGTGAGTGGCACTTTCATATTAGGTAGAATGATTGCTGAAGACCACTCTGAGACTGTGACCTTTGAGTTGAGTGATAAGAAAGAGTTAGGTGTATGAGGGGTGGGGACATTGTAGCCAGAGGGAACAGCAAGTACAGAGGCCTGGTGTCAGGAAATTGGAATAGTAAAGAAAATGGTAGGAGAGCCAGTGTGGCTTTTGCACTGTGAACACACACTCTCTGGATGGCAGCTTTGGCATTTCTGTTAGGGGAAACTTTTGATGGGGGACTTGTGAGCATACCCGTGATTTGGAGCCAACCCCTGGACCCTGGGACCTCTAACTGCAACTCTCAGGGTGGTCACGGTCTTAGCTTATTGGCTTTCTCTGATTACATCTCCTGCATCTCACCCAGGACCAGATCATCCAGAAAACTAAAATCAAAACAGCTTCTCTAAGATACAATCTATGAGTCAGAAGTAAATGGCTCAGAGTTCCCATCGTGGCTCAGCAGAAAGGTATCTGACTGTGAGGATACAGGTTTGATCCCTGGCCTTGCTCTGTGGGTTAAGGATTTGGCATTGCACTGAGCTGTGGTGTAGGTCACAGATGTGGCTTGGATCCCGCATTGCTGTAGCTATGGTATAGGCCTGTGGCTCTAGCTCCTATTTGACCCCTAGTCTGGGAACTTCCATGTGCCTTGGGGGTGGCCCTGAAAAGAAAAAAAAAAAAAAAAAAAGAAGAAGAAGTAAATGGCTCATTTATCTCCTATAGCAAAAGTAGCAAAGGACAGCTATGTAGTCAGAAGACAGGAGCTAGTTTCCCGGTAGCAGTGTTTCTCTCAATCCTTTCCATCCCAATCCCTGTCTCCTTACCTTCTAGTAATTTGTCTTTTTGTGGTAATTTGGTACCTTCTTTCCTGTTCAGTACTGCTCATTATACGTATTATAAATGTTGTCTACTGATATAAAATGATTGAATAAAAACATAGTTATTTTCCACTGAGGTCTCTAACATTAGTTTTGGTTCCTAATTTGGGAATACTTGGGCTGTTCCCATTGACCCACTCTTTCGCTAAAATTGACAAAGGCTTGTGATTTTTTAAAAAAAATTAGCATTGCAGTATTCATCCTCTCACTGGAGCCTTCAGAGTTGCAGTCCCTGAGCTGCATGAAGAGTGATGAACACAACGTGGTCTTTGCCCTCACGGCTCCCACCACATGCAGGGGACACACACACAGAAAGTGACCCCATGGCAGCACAAGGAGGCATGTGTGCAACTTTAAGGCAGCTGAAATTCAAGTCAAGTCAAGTTTCCATCATCCCTGGAGAACTGGCAAGGCAAGTTAGAGGGCTGAACCAAAGTAGCCAGAGTAGGTGACAAGCCTGCAGCCTCTCAGACATTTCCACGTCTGGTTGACTACCCAGACTTCATTATTATTGTTATTAGAGCCCACCTAATCTTGCCAGTTTATGGGAAGATGCTGCATTCATCGGTATTTAACTTAATTCCCAATCAGTCACATAATTGCTGCCCTAGCTTTCTTGAACCACCGAGTGACCTATGGCTGCAGTTACTCAATTATTATTTTCAACACAACTGGTAAGAATACTTTATAATTCTGTTTGTCCTTTAACAGGAAGCCTGGCTCTGGGTTATGACACAAGTTGCTGTTGCAAGTTTTATTGTCTTTGCTTTCTGACTAAACAGTCAAGGACAGGTGAGGAAAGACTCCTAAAGATTTAGTTGATGTTTATGACGGGCAGCTGAAACATGAATGCTGGAGAATGAACAGGCGTATAGACAAGTTTTCTACAGGCCCAATGTGGAAAAGAAGCCAGAAATTTACTTAAATCCTTCTCACTCAATACCTTTTTCACCTGAGGGGTTCACTTGAAGAATGAGAGAAGGTTTTATCTGGTTAGTACAGATTTGGTTCATTGTCTCTAAATATCATAGTGTTAATAATTCTGAACCAAGAAAATAAAAATATCATGATATTGGTATATTTAGGGCCCATAATTTTGCCAATGCACAACAACAACAACAAAAGCAGCTTAGAAAAGAAGTCATTTTTTCAAAGCTTTTTTCCAAAACATTTTATTGCATTCAACATGTTAGTAGCTAGTGTAAGTAATGAATAACCAAATCCATTTCTGTGTGTAGATGCAGCCATGGAAAGAAAACGACATCCCAGAACACTTATAGAAAAATAGAAAGCTAAAAGAAAAATACGTTCGTAGTATGTATCTTTTCATCTAAGAATTCTATTGATGGAAATATATCCCTCTGCAGGGGAAGGTGGAAGTATGTGGGGAAAGTTTAGCTATAAGAAGGTTTATGGAAGCAATATTAGAAATGGGAAAAAATGAAAATATAAATGTCCAATAAACCACATAATGAAAAATTATGCAGAAATTATAGTAATTTATTATGGAAATATATGCATAGTATATTTTAAAGTGAAATGAAACAGATTGAAATATAGGATGTCTAGGTTGAACCGTATGACACTCTTGTATTTGTGGATCAAAAGTAGTTGACATTAGTAATTTGTTATCAAACTAAAAAATGGTCCCGTTTTTGTAAATGAAAAATACAGCTATTGAATTTATGTGTTTCTGTGCACATAAAGTTTCTGAAAATATATTTGCCAACTATTACAATAGTTACCTTCAAGATAATAGGCTTAAGAGGTTTATAATTATTATTAATTTTATTATAATTATTATAATATTTTGCTCTTCCATTTTTTCTAAAGACCCTTCTTTAACAGGAATAATCTAATAAGAAAAAAACAATGAAATACACTCCATTTGGGTTTTTTTTTTATTACCCAATGAATTTATTACATGTATAGTTGTACAGTGATCATCCAATTTCATAGGATTTCCATCCCACAACACCAGCACATCCCCCCACCCCCAACCTGTCTCCTTTGGAAACCGTGAGTTTTTCAAAGTCTGTGAGTCAGTATCTGTTCTGCAAAGTTCAGTCTATCCTTTTTTCAGATTCCACATGTCAGTGGTAACATTGGATGTTGGTGTCTCACTGTCTGACTGACTTCACTTAGCATGATAATTTCTAGGTCCATCCATGTTGCTAAAAATGCTGGTATTTCATTCATTTTAATGGCTGAGTAATATTCCATTGTGTATATGTAACACATCTTCTGGATCCACTCCTCTGTTGATGGACATTTAAGTTGTTTCCATTTCTTGGCTATTGAAATAATGCTGCGATGAACACTGGAGTACATCTGACTTTTCGAGTCATGGTTTTCTCTGGGTAGATGCCCAGGAGTGGGATTGCTGGATCAAAAATACACTCCATTTTGAAAAAGTTTAGAAAGGAAGAATCTGATGCCACAAATTTGTATTTTTTTCGAGTGATCGCTTTTTCTGCTATTATCTTTTGTTCAGCCTTGATTCCTCTTTTTTTTTTATGATAGTAGAACGACATATCCTTCATCCTAGCAGAGGTGTTCTAAAAAATAGCAAACCTTGAGCAAAGAGAAAAGAATGCAAAGTGTGAGGCCAGTTAACTGACTGCTACATTCATTGAACAAAATATTCTCTTCCCAAGCAATATCAAGAATTTGGTCCACAACACACACACACACACACACACACACACACACACACACACACACAGAGACTGATTGAGAGTATACTTTTTTTTTTTGCCTTTTAGGGTCACACTCATGGCATATGGAGGTTCCCAGGCTAGGGGTCGAATCAGAGCTTCAACTGCTGGCTACACCACAGCTGCAGCAATGCCAGATCCAAGCCACATCTGCAACCCACACCACAGCTCATGGCAATGCCAGATCCTTAACATACTGAGCGAGGCCAAGGACAGAACCCGCAACCTCATGGTTCCTAGTCGGATTTGTTTCTGCTGCACCACGATGGGAACTCCAGAGGGTTTGCTTTGAGTTATTTTAAGATTGAAAACAATAAATGATTTATTACATCATTAATGAGACAAGCAATTGACCTGGAATGCAAGTTTCCTATTATATCATGTTTCTCTATAATGTTACCCTAGTAGAAAAAATGTATCTTTTCTGATACTTTGTCTAATAAACTGACAAAATGAACATTGCCACACAATAATTTAATGGAATAGAGCCCAACTTCTATTTTTTATACCACATGGGAGTTTAGTGCTTTGAGTTATTATTAGATAGTTGCTAGTTGATATGGTGCCCACAAGTGCTGGGTGCTTGTTAGGAACAACAAAGAGAAGGCAAAATATAACCTCTTTGTATTCTAAATTAGCACTAAACTGGATTCAGTGTCTAAGTGCCATGGCACTCCTTCTTCTTACCTTTCCTTCAACCTAGTTCTGTGACCTGACTGCTTTGGGGGTTGGACATCTTGGCAGAAGTTCAGTCTAATCCCATCCACATCGTCTGAGGTTGTGGAAATCTATAGACTCCAACCCACTGTACACTTTCAATATCTGCTCTTAGCTCCTGAGGCTATTTGCTCTCTGAGAATAGAATAGACATAAATATATGTTTAGCCCAATTCCTATTGTATTTATACCTACTGTTATGATGGCTCACAAATGTAAAATGATGATCACAATTATGGCCTCAAGAAAGTAAAAATCGGGAGTTCCCATCGAGGCTCAGTGGAAACGAATCTGACTAACATCCTTGAGGATGCAGGTTCAATCCCTTGCTTTGCTCAGGGGGTTAAGGATCCAGTGTTGCCATGAGCTGTGGTGTAGATCTCAGATACAGCTCGGATCCTGTGTTGCTATGGCTGTGGTGTAGGCCGGCATCTGTAGCTCTGATTTGACCCCTAGCCTGGGAACTTCCATATGGCATGGGTGTGGCCCTAAAAAGCAAAACAAACAAACAAACAAACTACCAAATCTTCAATCAGCAAAGAAAAATTTTATTTTCACTTGACTAGTCTTCCTATCAAAGTAGTAGATCCATGTTAGAGAATTTTTTTTCTTACAGCATGAACCAAAATAATTTTTATTGTAATTTTGGTGACAGTTACCTTTCAACAACATAGACTGATTATTTGGGTCCCATAAAAATTTGTCAGCAGAACTCTTTTTAGAGTCCACATATAAGGTAGAACATACATTAACGTACATTATTTGTCTTTCTGTGTCTGCCTTGTTTCATTTAGTGTTATGCATTCCAAGTTCATACATATAGTCATAAATAGCAGGATTTCTCTCTCTCTCTCTCTTTTTTTAAAATTTTTTGTCTTTTTGCCTTTTCTAGGGCTGCTCCTGTGGCATATGGAGGTTCCCAGGCTAGGGGTCGAATCGGAGCTGTAGCCACTGGCCTATGCCAGAGCCACAGCAACTGGGTATCCAAGCCGCGTCTGCGACCTACACCACAGCTCATGGCAACGCCAGGTCCTTAACCCACTGAGCAAGGCCAGGGATCGAACTCGAGACCTTGTGGTTCCTAGTCGGATTCGTTAACCACTGAGCCACGATGGGAACTCCAGGATTTCTTTCTTTTTATTGGCTGAATAATATTCCTTGTTGTGTGTGTGTGTTTATGTACATTTTCTGTATCCATTCATCCATCGATGGACATTTAGGTTGTCCCCATGTCTTGGCTATTGTAAATAATGCTGCAGTGAACATAGGGTGCAGATAACTTTTTGAGAGAGTAATTTCACTTCTTTTGGATAAACAGCCAGAAGTGGAATTGCTGGATCATATGGTAGTTTTCTTTTTAATTTTTTGAGGAACCTCCATATAGCTTTCCACAGAGGCTGCACCAATTTAAATTTCAATCAACTGTATACAAAGTTACCTTTCCTCTGCATCCTTCCCAACACTTGCTATTTCTTGTCTATTTGATGATAGCCATTCAGGTAATCTAATCTGTTCGAGGTGGTATCTCACTGTGGTTTTGATCTGTGTTTCTCTGATGGATAGTGATTTTGTATGGATGGGCTTTGGAGGCATAATGCTAAGTGAAACAGGTCAGACACAGAAAGACAAATACTGTATGCTCTTCCATCTATGTGGAATCTGAAAAAAAAAGACAAATTAAAAAAGAAAATGACAACTAAACTTGTGAAAAATATCAGACATGTAGTTACTAAAGGTGAAGGCTGGACTTCCTGTCATGGCACAGCAGAAACAAATCCGACTAGAACCATGAGGTTGTGGGTTCAATCCCTGGCCTCGCTCAGTGGGTTAAGGATCTGGTGTTGCCATGAGCTGTGGTGTAGGTCGCAGACTTGGCTGGGATCCTGAGTTGCTGTGGCCATGGCTGACGGCTATAGCTGCAATTCGACTCCTAGCCTGGGTACCTCCACATGCTGCTGGTGTGGCCCTAAAAAGAAAAATAAATAAATAAATAAATAAATAAATAAATAAATAAATAAATAAAGGTGGAGGGTGAGGGAATGGAACGTGGTAGGAAGGTGCTCAGTAGGTACAAGTATCTAGTTATAAGTTAATTGAGTACTAGGGATGTAAGGTACAACAAGATGACTATAGCTAACTCTGCTGTATGATATATAGGAAAGTTGTCAAGAGAGTAAATCCTAAGAGTTATCATCAAAAGGAGAACATTTTTTTCTTTCTTTATATTTTATCTTTTTAAAATGATGGATATTAGCTGAACCTACTGCAATAATAATTTCACAGTATATGTAAATCAGACCATTATGCTGTATGTCTTAAACCAATATAGTGATGTATGTCATTTATTTCTCAAACTGGAAAAACTATTTTGATACAAATCAAATTGACAATAAAATTTTTTCAGAGGCGAAAAAAATAGCCAACAGAACTCAATTATTTTGCTGATTTCTACGAGAAACCCTTACCCAACTATCATTTCATAATTTGAGTCAACTTTGTTAAAGATATATTCACATTGTATCTGTGTATGTATTTCTTTTCCCAAATTTTTACCTGACATCTGGTTTTCTGATGTTGGTAGTTCTCCAGCTTTTTTTTTTTTTTAAGTCTAGTAATCACTTGTGAAATTTGTTGTAAATGAAGATTAGAAGCTTCATGTCTTGAGATTTTGATCCAATAGGGCTGGCATAGATTGAATAACCTGCATTTTCATCAGGTACCTCAGAGATTTTGATGCCTCGTCAAAATGGGAAAAGAGCAGTCTTAGCTTTACCAAATGTCCCAATGAGATTTTTTTGCCCTCTTTCACAATTCCTCCAAGCGTCCAACCTTTATAGACTTCATGTTCCTTTAGAACTTTGGATAACCTACACCCCCAATATTAACTCCTTTCTTTTTATTATAAAGGGCAAGTTCATGATCACCTTGGGCCATCTCAGCGTTTTCTTAGCAACTGTCCCAAGAACTTCAAGGGGAAAATCCTTTCCCAAGAGAATGTTTCAGCTTCTTACATGAAGTTAAAACCTTCCTTAATCAGATAATTAACAGATATTATAACTCAATGAGTAATTGATGTATTTGGATTTTTAACCTCAAAGCTAATTTTAGCAAGGCTCACCAATAGCTGTGACTAACTCTAGGTCTTAGAAACCAAGGATTAGTTTCAGAGATTTGGCTTATATATTTAATTTTTAAATTAAAGTATAGTTGATTTACAATGTTCCTTCAATTTCCTTCACTTTGCTATGCAGCAAAGTGACCAGCTACTCATACACACACATTCTTTTTTTCTTTCATTTTCCATTCTGTTCTAGCCCAGGAGAACAGACACATTTTCCTGTGATGTACAGCAAGACCTCATCACGCATCCATTCTAAATGTAACAGTCTGCATCTACTTACCCCAAACTCCCCATTCATCCCCCTCTCTCTCCGCTCCCTCATGGAAAACACAAGTCTGTTCTCCATGTCCATGAGTTTGTTTCTTTTCTGTAGATATGCTAATTTGTGCCCTATATTAGATTCCAGATATAAGTGCTATCATATTGTATTTGTCTTTCTTTTTCTGACTTACTTCACTTAGTATGAGAATCTCTAGTTCCATCCATGTTGATGCAAATGACATTATTTTGTTCTTTTTTATGGCTGAGTAGTATTCCATTGTGTATATGTACCACATCTTCTTAATTCATTCATCTGTCAATGGACATTTAGGTTGTTTCCATGTCTTGGCTACTGTGAACAGTGCTGCAATGAACATAGGGGTGTGTGTATATTTTTAAATGAAAGTTTTATCCAGACAGATGCCCAGGAGTGGGATTAACATAGTATGTTTAATTTTCTGAGGAATCTCCATACTGTTTTCCATAGTGGTTATACCAATTTACATTCCCACCAATAGTTGAAGGAGGGTTCCCTTTTCTCTGCATCCTCTCCAGCATTTGCTGTTTGTTGACTTGTTAATGATGGCCACTCTAACTGGTGTGAGGTGGTACCTCATTGTAGTTTTGATTTGCATTTCTCTAGTAATTAGTGATTTTGAGCAGTTTTTCACATGCCTATTGGCAATCTGTATATCTTCTTTGGAGAAATATCTGTTCGGGTCTTCTGCTCATTTTTTGATTGCGTTGTTTGTATCTTTGTTATTGAGTTGTACAAGTTATTTGTATATATTGGAGATTAAGCCTTTGTTGGTCACATCATTTGCATGGTAGACATTTTTGCCAGTATTTAATCCAAGACATAATTGGGTAATATCAGAAATCTAAGCTCTGTATTTAGGATTTTTATGCATTTAGGCAATAATAACTATGGCAATTCTCCCCACACCCTTCATAGAGCTTGATGAAGAATTTGGCTCTAAAAGTAAAAATTGCAGAATGTGGAGTCCACCTGCTCCCACCTCACAGCCAGAGAACCTCTCTCTATTAAAGTTGAACTACAGAGTTCTCTGTTTCCCAGGATTCAGAGACCACTGGCCCAGCTGTGATATACCGTCTCAAAACACAAAACATCTGGAGAGATGATAGGAATAGTTCCTCTTTCCTTATTTATGTTTGAAAGCTGAGGCAGTGTTTATGGAATGAAGAATTTGTTTAAATGAATGTCCGAACATTATGAATTCCTTGTCACATTTTATCTGGCTTTGAAATTGATGTAGTGAACCAAAACCTCTCTATACATATAGACATAGGCATGAGTATACAGCCATAGAGCTACATAGCCATATGTGTATGTATATATATCAGGAGAGATATGGCTTTTTCTCTGTATGTACTCAGGGCAATCTCTAACACATTAAGGCCACTGTATTCATTTTTCTAAAATGTAAGCATAAACTGAAAGAATGGCATATGAGTACAACTTGGAAGTAATATTTTCACAAAACCTTGGTTGTTAAGAATTTTGTGTTCTCTGAGTGGAATGTACAACTTGAAATCAAAGTCGTGTAACTGAATAATTTTCTTATAAGAAAAATATTCTCATATATCTGTTACCCAAAATGCTTTTGAAAGACAATTCACCGTTTTTTTCAACTTAAAAAAGCATAATTGCGAGGGAAGCCCTCTGCAGAGCAATTTGGGACAAATATGGGTGAAAAGATAAAGAACTATTATGTTCCTAGAAAATTGGGGGCAGGCAGCTTTGACCAAATTATTTTCTTGATCTTTCTCAATCTGATTTATCAAAGATAACTGAAAGTTCTTGTAAACTGTCTTCCTAGCCTCTAAATTAATCACAATGCCTTGTGCAGAGAAACAATTGGCAACCCTGACTGTATCCTGACTGAAATTTGGACCATCAGAGGCCTCAGAACTTCAATGCATTTGGTTCCCATGGTCTTTGATGCACTTTCCCTACATGCGACTTTTGAGTCATGGGGAAGTTCACTTATTGACCAGCCATGGGCTGATGCTGGGCCAGAGAAGTACCTACTGTGGTCATGCAAGAGTGGTATACAAAGGTCCAGATACTCAGCTCTCAAAATCATCCTTCCATGTCAATAAATTTTTTTTCTTTTTTCTTTCTTTTTCTTTTTTTGACCAACTCACATCATAAGGAGTTCCTGGGCCAGGTATCAGATCTGAACCGCAGTTGCGACTATACTACAGTGGCAGCAACACCAGATCTTAATATACCTTGCTGGGCCAGGGATGGAACCTACATCCTTGGCACTGAAGAGATGCTGCTGATCTCACTGTGCCACAGTGGGAACTCCAATAGGTTATTTCTTAAGAGTCATGTCAAATTTATTTGTATTACTTTTACCCACTTTTGAAAAATAATTGAAATAATCCTAAGATATGTACCTTAAAACTGTGATTTATTTTTTAACTTCTTTAACATTTATTATGAACTTTTTCTTTTTTTTAACATATATGTACATTTTTCTTTTTTTTAAATACTATCTTCTACCATGTTCTAACCCAAGAGATTGGACATAGGACCCTCTGCTGTACAGTAGGACCACATTGCTTATCCATTCCAAATGTAACAGTTTGCATCTTCCAACCCCAAACTCCCGGTCCATCCCTCTTCCTCTCCCCTCCACTCTGTCAGCCACAAGTCTGCTCTCCGTGTCCATCATATGTTTCTTTTTGGGAGATAGGATAGTTTATGCCATATTTTAGATTCCAAAAATAAGTGATATCATATGGTACTTGTCTTTCTCTTTCTGACTTAACTTCACTTAGTATGAGAATATCTAGTTGCATCCATGTTGCTGCATATGGCATTATTCTGTCATTTTTCACGGCCGAGTAGTATTCCATTGTATATGCGTACCTCATCTTCTTAATTCAGTTGTACGTTGATGGACGTGTAGATTGTTTCCATGTCTTGGATATTGTGAATAGTGCTGCAGTGAATGTAGAGGTGCATGCATCTCTTTGAATGTATATTTTGTTCTGATATATGCCCAGGATTGGGATTGCTGGATCATATGGTAGTTCTATATTTAATATTCTGAGGTACCTCAAAACCCCTAAACTCTCTATTCCTAAATCTTCATAGTTATTTACTTCAGTATCCCACGTGACAACAAGAGACCCAATAACTACTTCTTTTTATGACTTCTATTTGTGTACCCTTGTTCTCCTGTTTAACTCTAAATGAATGTATTTATGAGTATCTGTTTATATGCGTGTGTGAACACATTTGTGTGAGTTCATAAAATGATTATTTTCATGCATGTTAATTTATGTCAAATGGATTGAAATAAAATTAGAACAATCCCATTTTGTTTTCTCCTTTAAAGTTTTATTTTTGGCACTAACTACTGTACACATTTGTGCATTAATTTATTCTAGGTTTGTGTGTTTTATTTGTGTCAATGATCTTTGCTACCTTAGAGCCTAGAACAACATTATAGGCATTCAACATTTTCATGTTATGTAAAGAAATTAATTAAGTTGGAAAAATGAAAGCTATACCTTATAAGATTATTTGCATCTTACAAATCTTTAATTTTGTTGGAGGAGATTTGAGTTACGGCAACAATTTGATTTGACTTCATTTATTAATGGCTCCCTTTACACTTACAAATAACAAAAGTTTGCCTTGATAGCTCAAGTGCAAGCACTATTATAAATATTTTAACCCTATATAATTTGTGGTATTTAAGTACTTTTAACGTTAAGATACACAGTATTGTAACATACATATCCCTATCCCCAATTAATTATGATTATTTTTATAATTAGCCCTTATAAACCTACATGAAATGGGACCAAGCCTTCTATCATTTTATAACTCTCACATTGTTGAACTTCTCCAACCATGGCTGGAAAGTCCAGTCAATGATTTAGAGACTACAACAACAATTCAGCAGATGGTAAAATGTGTTATGAAGATGAAAAATTCATTGAACAGTAGAAGTTCTGCTTCCAATGATGATGTTTAGTTCATTTTAGACCAGAATTGCTTATCACAATAAAAATGCTGGAAAAATACTAAAAAATATATATATAGTTGAGGGAATCAGAGGGATATAAGGTAAGACAGACTTACTAACATCCAGGAGAGAGTCAATTTCTGAGTTTTTTATGACTGGGAAGGAACTTTGATTTAATGCCCACGTTTGTAATTATTATGGACTTATCTATCCACCTAAAATGATTAGAACCTATGAAAATATACTGTACAGTGATTTTCAAGACACTGAATACCAGGCAAAAATATCAGTAATCTCTGAGTAATGAGAAACATGCAAGGTGAGCCCTACAAGTGCTCAGCTTTCTGCCTTGACTCTCCAGGCTATGGTACAGGAAAGAGAAACAGACAACTCCCTAGTAGACTCCTTGAGCTGAACAGTTGGAGCTGAGAGCGTAGGGAGACCAAGGCAGCTAGATTTCAGAAAAGAATACTGGAGAAAAGAAACCTGCAAAAAAGAAAGACATAAATAAAAATGCATCCTGTGGTCATGAATTGGAAGACTTAATATTGTAAAGATGTCAGTAGTACTCAAATGATCTACGGATTCAGTGCAGTCCCTATCCAAATCTCAATGTTTTAGGCAGAAATAGAAAAACCTATCCTAAAATTCACATAGAGTTTCAGTGAGTAGCCTAAATAATCTTAAGAAAAGAACAAATCTGGAACTCATACTTTCTGATTTCAAAACTACAAAGCTACTGTAATCAAAACAAAGTGATATATACATATAGACCCATGGAATAGAATAGAGAACCCAGAATTATTAGGTCCTCACAAATAAAAACCACAACACTACACACATAGTAGTATTGCCAAAGAGAAAAAAAAATGCAACTCCAAATGCTGATGAGGATGTGAAGCTGGGGGGACTTTCAGACATAGCAGATGGGAGCATAATATGTGCAGAGAAAAATGTCCACTGTGTACAAGTGTACAGTGTAAAATACACTATGAAAAAAATGGCAACTTTTGAAATGAAGTTAAACACACACTTATCATACTACCCAGAATTTCCACTCATAGTTGATTATCCAGGAGAAAAAAAATAACTTAAGTTCACAATATACCTGCATATTGGGAGTTCCCTTCGTGGTGCAGTGGTTAACGAATCCGACTAGGAACCATGAGGTTGAGGGTTCGATCCCTGGCCTTGCTCAGTGGGTTAAGGATCCGGCGTTGCCCTGAGCTGTGGTGTAGGTTGCAGACGCGGCTCGGATCCCATGTTGCTGTGGCTCTGGCGTAGGCCTGCAGCTCTGATTCAACCCCTAGCCTGGGAACCTCCATATGCCATGAGAGTGGCCCAAAAAATGGCAAAAAGAAAAACAAAACAAAAGAAAAGAAACAAAACCAAATATACCTGAATGTGAATGCCTATGTGTAACTGCCAAAAACTGGAAAACAACTCAGGTGTCTTTCAGCGGGAATATTGTGGTGCATCCAAACAATTGAATACTAACTATTTAGCAATTAAATGGAACTAAATTCACACAACAGTGGATGAATCTCAACTTTACTTTGTTTAGTGAAAGAACTGAGAACCAAAAGTTTACATATTATATAATTTGACTTGATTAGCATTCTGGAAAAAACCAAAACTATAGAGAAATTACAGAGCAGAGGTGGTTAGGAATTGGGTATTGCATAACAAGTCAATTACAAAGAAGTATTTGGATAAAATTTGGGGAGTAATGGAACTGTTTTATATATCATTATGGTGGTGGATAAAATGTTATACATTTAACAAACCCATAGAACTTGCCTACTCTTTTCCAACTGACTCCACCATTTTATGTTCCCACCAGCAGTCTATGAAGTTTCTGATTTCTTCACATCCTGATCAACACTGATTATTACCTGACTTTTTGATTATAGCCTACCTAATCGATGTGAAGTGATGTCTCACTGGGTTTTTGATTTGTACTTTTTTTTTTAGGATCACACCCGCGGCCTATGGAGGTTCCCAGGCTAGGGGTCGAATTGGAGCTGTAGCCGCAGGCATATGCCACAGCCACAGCAACGCCAGATCCAAGCTGCGTCTGTGACCTACACCACAGCTCAGAGTAAGGCTGGATCCTTAACCCGCTGAGCAAGGCCAGAGATCAAACCCATGTCCTCATGGATACTAGTTGGGTTCATTAACTGCTGAGCCATGAGGAACTCCTTGATTTGCATTTTCTTGATGACTAATGATGCTGGCAATTTTTAATGTGCTTATGGCCAGTCATATGTACATATGAGAGTTATGCGTTTTTGAAAGACTAATCATAAAACTTATTTTCTTCCCCATAAGTATACTGTATCAGTTCCATATCATGATATTTAAGATACAGTAAAAAAGAACTAAATATTTATTCTAATCACTATGCTTCTAAAAAGTTATTGGACATTTTAAGATTAAAGGATATGGGGGTGGGGACTATATATAAAAGCATCTAATCACACCAAAGACAGAAAAAGCCTTTAAGTGAGAGTAGAGGGGATGGAAAAAAAAATATTGTCAACATCCAGAACTTACTATATTGACACAAATTGGAAGAAAAGAAAATTCACCAATACGGGAAGTATTTACAATTTTTTTTAAAGACAAATCTTGGTCATTCTTCCTTGGAATAGTATTTATGTACTTAATTTTTCAGTATATGTGAAGTAGCTGGGATCTCAACTTTTGTTGAAGTCTGAACAGAATTACCATGCAAATAAAGTTTTGCAGAGGTGCACTTTATCTTGGTTAAAACTTATTTGCATGCTATGCATTATTTAATAATGTCTCCTATTGAAAGTAGATTTTTTTTTCTCAAGGCAATATTTGGAAGCTATATCTTCAGCTTTTAATAGAGGGGGAAAAATCAATAATCTACACAAATAATTTAATATTCTCAGTCCTCCCAATTCAGACCAAAAGACATGAGGAAAATCAAATAACACTGAAGAGGGTTATGATCAAATTCTTTTTTCTCCATAATGTGAAATTTATAGTTCAAGTTACACATAGAAAAGTTCTGGTGGAGACAGATTCTAACATGTGAAGGTCACTCTTTTGACTTGCCAAAAGAACAAATAATTCTCTGACAAATGGAGGTCAGCTTGAAAGAAATTATTTATAACTGAAGACTTAAAGTATATCCTAATGTGGCTCATGACATGATTATTTTTTCAAGAAAAAGCAGGTAGAAGATTTTTTGAAGGTTACTAGTCAAGCAGTAGGATGTTTCTGGAAATTGCTATAACCAATGCTTAATCACCATTTGGAATTAGAATAAGCAAACTATAAAAACTTAGGCAATGTCTTATGGTTATCATTGGGTTGGAAATTTTTTTTTTCTAAGTATACATTGCAGCTAAGTGTTCTGCTCAGCTGCCTCCAAAGTTCAAACAGGCTCACTTTGTGCTAATATTAGGTTTCATTATTCACAGCATCTCAATGGAAATTGATAGACATCCAATAAAATGAAGATACTGGTGAGGTGTTAACTACTGAACCATCTTTGGATAGCAAATAGCCAAGACTTCTCCAATTTGCCTTAAAACCTATCTGTTCTATATTCCTTTTGGTAATGGGTCTGGTGTACATCTAAAGTATAAACCAGCCAAAATACTTCTCTGAAGGCCAAATATAGAACATCTTTTGAGAAGAAAAACAAACAAAACTTCTTTCAGTAAATAAATAAAAGCCTTCCTCTCAAAGTTATAAAAAATACTTTATTTAGAAATAAGCCTTTAAAATGGATTAATTTATTCATTTATTCTTTTTTTTTTGGTCTTTTTTTCTAGGGCCACTCTCGCGGCATATGGTGATTCCCAGGCTAGGGGTCTAATCGGAGCTGTAGCTACCCGGCCTACGCCAGAGCCACAGCAACGCAGGATCCGAGCCGCGTCTGCGACCTACACCACAGCTCATGGAAACGCCGGATCCTTAACCCACTGAGCAAGGCCAGAGATCGAACCCACAACCTCATGGTTCCTAGCCGTATTTGTTAACCACTGCGCCATGACAGGAACTCCTATTCATTTATTCTTTAAATGCTATTTATTGATGTCTGCTCTGTTTCAGGAATTATTCTAGGTGTTGTGGATACAGTGGTAGACAAATTAAAAGCCTCTGCCTTCATGGAGTTTGTGCTTTAACAAAAAATAAACCAACAAATAAATAAAATATAATGGCATGTAGTGATGGAAAATAAATCAGGACAAGCTAGATGGAAAAGTATTCTCTTATCGTATTTATTTAATGTTTAATTATAATCCTCTGAAACCATCCACAAAGGCATGGATGCTACATGTTGACATAATCTGAAGATGAATAGTAAAGGTAATATAAACATTTATTTTAGAAGCATTTGTTGAACATGCTCAGGTTTAATTACTGTTTATGTATCTAAAATTTATCAGCCAATAGTTACTAGAATTTTGTCCAAGACAGATGAAGGCAAGATGCCAGGTATCTAATGAAATAATCTTTATGGCGTTTACTGTCTGGCTTTTTCTATTTTGGCAAAGTTAAAACAATGATAGATTTTTCCCCCAAATAGTTTAGTTTGAATGCTTTTCTTTAATTTGTGTTGTTGTGAAATATAACAGAGAGAGAACTGTGCTTAGAAGATAAATATTCATCTTAACAAATTATTGTAAAGCAAACTCCTTTGAGAACACTTAGGTCAAGAAATAGATCATTGCTAGCCTCCCTGAAGTTCCCTGTATACCACAATCCCTTTACTCCTTGAGTTAATTAGTTTCCTGATTTTTATGACCTCATTTCATGAGTAAAAATTCCTATCTAATAGAATTATTTTTGCCTTATTTTTATCAGAGATTTAAAATTTACCATTTTGATAACTAGGTAGAAGATTACGTTAAATCTATAGTGCAATTTGAGGAAAATTGATATCATTCAAGCCCATAAATCTGGTATATTTTTCTATCTCTTAGTAAATTTTTGGAATTTCCCCTGTAGACATTTCGTACATCTTATGCTGGGCTTATTGTGAGGCACTTTATAGTTATGATGCTATCATAACTAGTATTCTCTTATTTGAAGTCTTATGATTGTTGCTGGTATATAAAAAGAAAATTGCTTCCCATATATTAGTGTATCCAAAAACTTGTTAAATTTTACTTTAAAATTCTTTTGAATTTTCTATTTACAGCTAATATCTTTGGTGACAGTTTTCCTTGTTCTTTTCATCCTTAGGTATTTATGTATCATATGTGTATTTATTGTCTTACTGTACTGATTAGAATCTCCAGTGCAATTTTGCATTGAGTTGTAATAAAATGCATCCTTTCCCTATTCCAAATTTCAAAAGGACAGCTTTCAACATTTACTATGAAACTGTTGTAGTTTTATAGTTAATCATCTCAGATTAGGATGTTTTTTCTTTGCTAAAGCTTCTTATTTTTAGTATGTATTGAATTTTACAGTTGCTTTGTCAGCCTTTAAGAGTTCATGGTATTTTAGCTTTAATTAGTTACCTTAAATTACTTTGTTTGTTATTGATTTTAATGTTAAAAAGCTTGCATTTCTAGGGGGAAGAAACGTTGAGTGATGCTATCCCTTTTGGATGTTGCTGGAATCAATTTGCTAAGATGTAGTTTATTAGTGAGAGAGACCTCTTTTACCTCTTTTTGGTATCATGATTAGATTTTGTTATCGAGGTTATTGTAACCTCATAAAATGTGATGGGGAGTATATACACTCTTTTTCTATTCTTTGGAAAGGTTTGTGTAATATTGGAGATGTTTTTCCATATGTGTTAGGTAGGAATTGCTGATGAAACCATCTGTATCTGGATTTTTCTTGTTACTCAGGTTTTAATTAACAATTCTACTTATTTAATTCTGATAGGACTAATAATATATTCTGTTTCTTCTGATGTCACTTTTAGTAAGTTGTAAACTTCCAAGATTTTATTTCATCTGATTGCCATATTTTTGGCATAATTTGTATCTATTCATTAATGTTTTAAGATGTATAGTATATGTTGTGATGTTGCCCTTTTCATTAATACAGGGGGTAATTGTGCTTTCTGTCTTTTTAATCTCCATTAGTCTTAGTTGATATTTGTTAACTTTCACTATAGTTTTCAAATTAAAAACATGGCTTCATTGATCCTCTCTATTGTATTTTTGTTTCCTTATGTTTTTTCTTTTACATGCATTATTTCTTTCCTTCTGTGCTCTTTCGGTTTAGCCTCATGACTTATTGAGATGGATGATTAAATAATCAATTTCAGCCTTTATTTGTCCTTATATTCATTAAAGGATGTAAAAATTCCTTCAGGTATTGTTTTATCTTGAAAGATATGACATGCATTCTTTTTATTATATTTCAAATTAAAATATATCCTTAAAAATGTTCAATATAACTTGCTTTCAGGCCCATGGATTAGAAGTATATATCTTAATTTCCAAATATATGGGAATTTGAAATTGTCATTTTAGTATTGATTTCCAGCTTCATATCACATATGGTGTCAGTCTTCTGAAGTATATTGATTTTTACCTTATTATCCAATTTATGGGTTTTAGTAAATATTTCATGTGTACTCCAAAAAAAATGGTTGATTTCTCAGTTATTAAAGGGAGCAGTTTTTTATATATCAATGTTTCTTAAACTACCTGTAGTAAAGGACTGGATTATCTGCAGTGGAGGATCAGATTTTACATTTCAAATCTGTATAAATTAATAATTTTGTGAAATAGAAATAGATGAATTATTAGAGGAACTAAATGGAAAAAGACATAAAATACAAGTTCAGATTTTTACACATCTAATATCAAGTAAAGAGACAGTATTTCTCCTGTTAAATGTCTATAATGATTACTAAAATCTTACTTTTAATTTCTGTATTTATCTTGTGGAAAATTTAACTTTTGAACCTGCCCTAATCTGATATATGGACCACTTTTTGATTAGCACTGTCTCATATGCTTATTCAGTCTAAGGTGGTCATTGTGTTATTCATATCTGCTACATGCTTACTGGTAGTTTGTTATATTCTGTCAACCCCCCTCCCAAAGAGGCATTTTAAAATCTCATACTCTGATTATAGGTGTGTCCGTATCCTCTTCCTATTCTGTCAGGTCTTGCATTATACAGGTTCCAACTGTTATTAGGTATGTGTATGTTTAAAATCACTTGTCTTCCTGAAGAAAGAAATTTTTATCATTATATAGTGAATTTCTTTGTCTATATTAATACTATTACCTTAAGTCTAATTGCTGGTTGTTAATATGCCTATAAAGTATTCTTTGGTTGGTATACATATATGTTTGGGCATATATAGGTTATGTTTATATTTTCTGTATGTTTTAGAAGTGATTTTTCTTAACAGCAAAGAACTGTGTTAGTACAATCTAATACTCCTTATATTTTAACTAAAGGATATAATACTCCTTTTATACTTAATATAATTACATGTGTGTATATACACAAACATAAGCATATATGTATAGTTATACATATATATGTTTAATATCTTATCTTGTATTTTGCATTTTCCTACTGTTGGTATTCTTTTATTTCTTGTAGTAGATTAGTTTTTATCTTCCTCTCCCCTATTTCTTTTCAAGTTATATACTATTTTACTATTCTTTTTTGTAATTTTCCCAGAAATTGTATATGCATTAATAACATTAGACTTTTTCTAGTCTAGTATTAATCCATAGCTTTACTTTTTCTCCATACCAGTCAAGGAACTTAAAATAATTTTTTTGACACCTCTGCTAACTTGATTATGCATTTCACTTACCTGTTTGTCTGTCTTTCTTTCTCTCTATTGGTAGCTAGTTATATATTTACATTTACGTCTATGCATGTCAAAAGATATCACTACCTTGTAAAGTGAAAATTTATTTAGGTCTACAAATACATTTGCAATTTTATTTTATCTTCAATTTTTCCTGTATTTATTATGTTCTTTTTTACATTTTCCTCTAGCCTAATTGTAATTTTATGTGAGAAATATCCTTTGGGATTTCTTTATTACAGATCAGCAGTAATTAACACATTGAATTGTTTGTGTATGTGTGTGTGTTTTATCTTCCTTTTTGAAGACCATTACAAGTGTGTAATCGTGTTCCTGTTGGAAGTGTGCCTTAGTGCATTGGAGATGTTATTCTGCTGTTGTCATCTAATTTTCATTGCTGTTGTTAAATTATCATCTGTCAATGTGACCTGTAAACATTTGCAGATATATTTTTCTCCCCAGGTTTGAATTTAATAATTTTTTGTCTTTATTATTTTGCAATTTAACTATGATATATTTTTCTCTGAACCTTTTTCTTTATTTGCCCTGCTTGAAATCCATTGAGATTCTTGAAATTGTGAATTTATTATTCAATCAATTCTGTAAATTTTTTCAGCTACAGTATTTTCAATAGTCTTCTGCTTCATTCTCTTATTCTCTTATGAGATTCATTACATGGCTAAATGGCTTTTTATGTGTATCTTCTATACCTCTACCTAATCTCTTATATTTTCCATTTGTCTGTATCTCTGCATTTCCTTCTTGATATTTTCTTTTCATCCATCTGATTCTACTAATCATTTAATAAAGTTTCTAATCTCTCCTGTTTTAGTTTTAAAATGTGTTCAATTTTCAAATTGGCCATGTTGTTTAATATGTATATGTTTACATGTAAATATGTATCCTCATATACGTTATAATATTTGAATTTGTGCTGGGCATTTGGTAAAACTATATGTATAAATAATCTGAAAACTAGCATGATGCTATTTTTTCTCATAATTATTTTCTAGTGCTCTTTTCAGGTATTTGAAAGCCCTAGGAATCCAGAATCACTTTAATTCAAGTTCAGGATTTGACTATCTAGATGAATAAAAGCAGGAATAAAGTCTGTACAGGAATGGTTTATTTACAGTTCATCTTTTTTATGTATCAGCTCAACATGGAGGAAAACACACCAGAGAAACAAAAAAACATAACATGAAATGTTACCCAGGGCCACCATTTTCAGCCTCAGCCTTACTAGAAGTGCGTATATCAAAAGCAGAAATTACTGAAGGAAAATCAGAATAGAACCTTTGAATAGTGGGGTCATAAGGGAATGCGGACTTGGTCTTCTGGAAATGAACGCATTTACTTTAAAAGACTATCTGGAATCTAATACATGGCACAAATGAAACTTTCTACAGAAAAGAAAATCATGGACTTTGAGATTAGACTTGTGGTTGCCAAGGGGGAAGAGGAGGGAGTGGGGTGGATTGGGAGCTTAGGGTTAATAGATGCAAATTATTGCTTTTGGGATGGATTAGCAATGAGATCCTTCTGTGTAGCACTGAGAAACTATGTCTAATCACTTATGATGAAGCATGATAATGTGAGCCAAAATAATGTATACATGTGTGTGTAACTGGGTCACCTTGCTACACAGTAGAAAAAAAAATCGTATTGGGGAAATAACAATTAATAAAAGACCAAAAAAAAACCCCTGTCATACTCTTTCAAATCACTATCATTATTCAGCCTATTTTCTTTTGCCCTTCCTTCCAAGATCTACTTCAAAATCATGTTGCTCTTTCTCAAAACTTCGGAATAATTTTTTATTGAAGTATAGTTGACATAATATTATATTAAGAAATGATAGAATCATGTCAGAAGAACAGATATCATCAAGGCATTCTCACTGGCCAAATCTGGGACAATTTCAGCCTTTCAATAAATATTTATAATAATGGATAATGATAATTGGAAAAAATAGAATCTTCAAGTTTACACTGATATGAACAAATAAATTATCCTCACCTTACAATAAAATGTCAACTAATATATGAGACCAATACTAAGATTTCAATTTTACTGCCAAGGAAATTAAACTAACCTGAAGCTTGGAGAGGTTAATCAACTTTTTCATTGTCACAGAACTAGTAAGTGTCATAATACAGGCCTAAACTCAAATCCATCTGACTGCAAAGTCCAAGTTTGTAACCAGTACATTTAGTTTTTTATTTCCGGTCTTATTATTTTCAAAGCAATCTAGACCTCCTGGCCCAATTGCTGGCTTTCTCTGATAGTTTGGCCACCAGTCTAGTAGTTGTGATCACATAATGGAACTGAGGGTCCAGTAGCCATCGTTATAAACTAACTCTTCTTTTCGTCTTTTCCTGAAATCCTCCTTGGTACTACTTCCTCTTGGTACTACCTTCCCCGACTTCTGACCCAAATGCTACAACTGAACATCCATACCCACAGCATTTTCCAGGTTCAGATTTTTTTTTGGAGCTAGAATTACTGTTAATGTGTGATTTCTTTTTTAAGAGCTCAGCTAAAGAAAACCTTTTTTTTTCTTTCTTTTTTTTTAGAACTCAGTTAGCTGAGACCAAATTCACACCCTACTCTCCCTTAGCTCCAAAAGAGTAGAACCAGCCAGCAACTCAGACGGCAGACAGTATTTTTTAACAGACCCTCAGCAAGCTTTGTGTAAGACATCAGATGCCAGCCAAAGACAACCTCTCCTCAAGTCTCCCGTGAGCCCAGAACTTTCCTTTCTAATTACAGTAAAAGGTTTGCAGGCATAGAAATATTAAAAATAAAATTAGACTTGTTCAAAACAGGTTCATTCTGGAAATAGGGCAAATTAGATGTAGTCTGGGTTTTTTAATACCATTTAACTGGCTGGCTAGCTAAGACTTGGCTCCCACACAGCACAATAGCATTGAGATTTAAGAAAAGGTCTTTTAGTTTGATCACATGATCCTTAAAACCACCGGCTGACACACAGCCTCATGCCCTTCTCTATGCCACAACTTGGCAGTAGCTGGTATTTCGTGCTCTGAAATATTGAAATTCTAAGCCAAATACGTGAGAGAATTGGTCATGGATTTTGTTCCTTTTTGACTTCGTATGTTCAAAGTAAATCAGCGAATGTTCATAATCACAATTATAGGTCTTGGTGCATAACACTAATGATACAATATCATATAGCCTAGTTTTATAATGTTACAAGGAAGAGTTCTTAGTCAAAACCCACCAGGGCTGGAATAAGAACCTGCGGGGTGTTGGGCACTTAGGCATTTGCCAGTTTACCCTTCCTGCATCCCTCTTGTCAACTCCATAATAGACTAATTTTAAAAGAAGAACGTATTAATCATTCACAGTGTAAAACCAAAATAACTACAATATAAATAAAGTATAAATCACAAATCAAATATACTGCTTCCATGGAAGGACCAATATGAACATAAGCGATCAATGCCTTAGACTATAAAGTTTCTTTATGGGTTAAATAGAAACCTTTGGCCTTTCATCTGAACTTGGATACTAGAAAGGAGCTGCCTTCAATAAGTGTGACTTGTAAATTAAAGTGATATTTTACACTTTACGTTTTACACAGGTGGAATAAAGTCCCACCTGCTAGGCAGCTTGTAAATAAGAGAGCTGGATGATGATTTCTAGTTCTAGTTCCTTCTGAGAGGATGCTTTTGTTAAAAAACAAAATTCAACTGAGTATATTTTGAAGATCTTATTGCTTTATTGTACCATTTATGAATGGGGCAGTATCCCATGTAGCAAATAGAAAGGAGCCCCAAGGAACTGTACAAAATGACTTTTATAGGCAGAAGGGAGTAGGAGCAAGGAAATTCCACTAGCAAAGAGTAGATTGGCTGAGTAATATTCCACTGAGTGTATGTGTGTGTATACACACACACATACATACACACACACCCACACACACACACATATACACATGCACATATATACACCACATCTTCCTTATCCACTCATCTGTCAATAGACATTTCAGCCATAAAAAGAGAACAAAATAATGCCATTTGTGACAACACGGACGGACCTAGATACTATGATACTAAGTGAAATACGTCAGACAAAGAAAGACAATATCATGCTATCACTTATATAGGGAATCTAAAAATATAATACAAATTATACTTATTTACAAAACAGAAACAGACTCAAAGACAGAAACAAATGTATGATCATCAAAGAGGAAAGGAAGTGGAGGGATAAACTGAGAGTTTGGGATTAACATATACACACTACTATATATAAATTATATAACCAACAAGGGCCTACCATATAGCACAGGAAACAATACTTACTGTCTTTTAATAACCTATAATTGAAAAGGAAGTTATACATATACTCACACATATATGTATGTATATGTGTGTATATATGTATGTATAACTGAATCACTTTGCTGGGCACCGGAAACTAACACAACATTATAAATCAACTATACTTCAATTAAAAGCAAAGGATTGATTACGGCAAGCTTACTTTCCTTTAGGAGAAGTCAAGGCTCTATTATGCAGATGACCTCACTAGGGCTGAACAGGTTTAATATTCCATTTCTGGGAGAGACCAAAACTGTAATTAGGTTAAACCTCCCTGGTGACCTGGGGCTTAGAATAAGTGATTCCATTTTGTTGTCTTGTTTTTAACACTTCCTTATGTGCAATAGGAATCATTACTGTTTAAGTGTTCCTTACATGTAAGGACAGCAATACTGTTCCTTAATTAGATGTTTTAATCCCCATTTCTGCTACAGCTGACACCACCACC
This sequence comes from Phacochoerus africanus, assembly GCF_016906955.1. Classification (NCBI taxonomy): domain Eukaryota; kingdom Metazoa; phylum Chordata; class Mammalia; order Artiodactyla; family Suidae; genus Phacochoerus; species Phacochoerus africanus. The sequence goes on from NC_062548.1 coordinate 79,399,756, forward strand.
ATCATCTTCATCATCACCCTCAGTTAGTATTAAGTGCTTATTAAATGATAAATACGAAGTTAAACCAAAGCATATTGTGTGGGAAGAAAAGGCTAGCAAAATGTTTCAGACAATAAGAGAACAATGGTTTTGTTAAGGCCAAAATCCTAAGAATAAGACCTTGCAAATCATGTAGTCTAAATTTTGTGTTTGTTTGTTTTAGGTCCGCACCCATGGCATATGGAGGTTCCCAGGCTAGGAGTCTAATTGGAGCTGTAGCTGCCAGCCTACACCACAGCCACAGCAACGCCAGATCTAAGCCGCGTCTGTGACCTACACCATAGCTCACAGCAACGCTGGATCCTTAACCCACTGAGCGAGGCCAGGTATCGAACCTGCAACCTAGTCAGATTCGTTTCTGCTGTGCCAAGACGGGAACTCCTTTAAATCTTTTTTTCTGCAATTTACTTGTGTCTTCATCTAGATTTCATGGGAAGTCTAACACCAGCCTGCCAATATCTCTGAGGATACTTTGTATGTGTGTGTGCGCGTTTTATATTAGAATATAGTCAATTTACAGTGTTGTGTCAATTCTGTGGTACAGCACTGTGACCCAGTCATACATATATATATATATGTTCTTTTTCTCATAATCTTCTATCATGTTCTCTCCCATGAGGTTGGACATAGTTCCCTGTGCTATACAGTAGGACCTCATTGCTTATCCACTCTAAATGTAACAGTTTGCATCCACTAACCCCAAACTCCCCGCCTATCCTACTCCCTCCCCCGACCTCCCACAGCAACTACAAGTCTGCTCTTCATGTCTGTGATCTGTTTCTCTTTTGTAGATAGGGTCATTGCAAGAACATGGATGCAACTAAGTGAAATAAGTCTCCAAAGATTCTTTAGAGAGGTCTCATGTTCCCTCATCTTCTCTGTCTCAGATTTCCTGCTTCTTCTCACCTCCTGCATAGCCTGTCCCCTGTATTGTCACATGGCACCCTGTAGACCCTGCTCCATATTCAGTCCTTTACTTCCCCAAAGCACCTCAATATCAAAACAGATTTTTACTAAAAGTAGAGGTTTAGGGTGTGTGTTTGTGAGTGTGTATGTTGAGAGAAATGTTCAGCACCTCAAGACAGCAACACAAAATTCTTAAAATGGAATTCAAATTAGACTTTTAAATTCTTAAAAGTATCACAACAATGCCTTCCAATGTTCTGGAGGTGCTAGCCGTTGTAATGAGGAAGGAAAACAGGTACATTTATTTAAATTGGAAAACAGAAGGTAAAATTATTATTTTCTTTGATCCTATGATTCTCCACATGGAAAATCCCAAAGACATAACTGAATGATACATAGCCAACAATATGAATATATAAACGTGGATGAGTGAAAATCCAATATACCAAATCCAGGACCTTTCTATATAGAAACAGAAACGACCTAAAAGATAACATGGAAGAATAGATCTCAATTACAATAGCAAAATAGTAACAGTAAAAGGTATAAGGAAAAAATAAGATAGAATCTGTAATCTTATAATCTATAAAAACAAAACATTAAAAATAACAATGAGGAGTTCCCATCCTGGTGCAGTGGAAACAAATCCGACTAGGAAACATATGGTTGTGGGTTTGATCCTTGGCCTCGCTCAGTGGGTTAATGATCCAGTGCTGCCATGAGCTGTGGTGTAGGTCACAGACGCGGCTTGGATCTGGCGTTGCTGTGGCTGTGGTGTGGGCCAGTGGCTACAGCTCTGATTAGACCCCTAGCCTGGGAATCTCCACATGCTGTGGGTGCAGCCCCAGAAAAGTCAGAAAGACAAAATAATAATAATAATAACAATGAGAAGGAAAATAAAAGTTTAATAAATGGAAAAGATAGATTTATTCAATACTTTATGTCAAGGCTACTGAAAAACCATTTTAAAATATTGGATCTTATAGACCCTCCATGTGCAGTCCTTTACTTTCCCAAAGTATTCTATTTCTGTGAGTCTATTTCTTAGGACTATTTTTTTTAAAAGATTTTTTTTCCTCTTATGTTTGGCATTGTAAATAGGAAATCAGTGTTTCTTAGGACCTAGTAAAGATAAATGTCACATAATATTTGAGATTCTTAATTCATAGTAATGTAAGACACTTGTGCCTTAAGCTATTTACCTGAAGGAGGATTTGCTATCCTAGCAAATTAAGGCACAATTAAACAGGAAGCCATCTCTATAGGAAATTTGAAGTCTGTGGGGTTAAAGGGTGCAGAAACAATCTTGTTGGAAACACTTGGACTTATTTGATGTGGTAAAACAATGAAGAAATTCAGGAAGTGATTGAAATCTCATTTGAGTTCACATCTTTTTCCTAGGGCATTTTGTTAGGAAGTAAGAATGGGTTTAAAGCCCTCTGAAAGAGTTAAAACAAAAACTGATATCCATTAGTAAGTTATTTTTGGTGGTAAATAATGATCTTCTAAAGAGTGGAAGACCTTACCGGGGTGTTCTTGTGTGTGTCACAGTTTTTCTTTGTCTCTGAGTCTATTTTTGCTCCTGGTTGGCCCAGGCTTAGTCTGACTGTATCTATAACACGGTGATCACAGGTGCCTTTTCATTGTATCCAGTGTTATACAAGGTGATCTGGTTTTCTGGAAACTTGTCTTAATAAGGTTTTGTATTCTCTACCTCTGAGGATGAAGCAAGTCAAAGAACTGATAAAAAAAATAAGAAGAAAGAGAAGGATTCATGCAATGATGAAATAGTGCACAAGGCAAATGCTTAAAGAGAGAGTTAGAGACCACAGTTCTTTCCAAAACGTGCAGGAGACCAAGGAGTCCGGAGACCTGTCTCCAGCTGGCCCAAAGGCTTGCAAAACATGCACTGTTCCCAAAAAGTTACATACTTATTCTTCAGAGGCATGGCTTAAGTTGGTGTATAAACCTTCTTCATAATCTTCAATATCTTTTTTTTTTTTTTTGGCTGTGCCTACAGCATGGGCAAGTTCCCTGGGTCAGGGATCAAACCCTTGCCACAGAAGTGACCCAAGCCACAGTAATGACAATGCTGGATCCTTAACTGCTAGGCCACCATGGAACACTCAATATCACTTTCTATCATCAGTGTTTGTATGCATGGAGTGACTGTCTGCTCTTCATACCTCAGGCTGAAAGTCTTGACCTCTTTAGAACATTTAAGGCAGTGTGATTTCAAGGCATTCTGAAACTACCCTTGTTTAGGCAGAAGTGAAAATAGTTTTTTTTTCTTTCTTTCTCTCTTTCTCTCTCTCTCTCTCTCTCTCTCTCTCTCTCTCTCTCTCTCTCTCTCTCTCTCTCTCTCTTTCTCTTTCAGGGCCGCATCTGTGACATATGGAGATTCCCAGGCTAGGGGCTGAATCGGAGCTGCAGCTGCTGACCTACACCACAGCCACAGCAATGTGGGATCCAAGCCGCATCTGTGACTTATACCAGAGCTCACCGCAATGCTGGATCCTTAACACACTGAGTAAGGCCAGGGATCGAACCCGTGTCCTCATGGATTCTCTTCAGATTCGTTAACCACTGAGTCATGATGGGAACTCTGAAATAGCTTTCTTGAATAGCTATCAGAAGATTTTGGCAGGTGGTTGAGTACTGAACTGATTACCTTTTGTGAAATTTGTGTCAGTCACACAAAACTCTCCACCTTGGGAAATCCTATGTTCCATGGGCAAGGATTTGGCAACTTCTACTGATTTTAATTTTCTTAAATATCTTGTGCCTACTTTCATTTTTTAATATAATCATCTTTCTTTTCAATATTGGATTATAGTATAATATTTTAAGTATATCTGAAGCAACAGTTAAATGTTCCCAATACAAAATAACTCAACTGAAGTAAGAATGGCATGAACAGATTGATTCTGTGACAACTATGACTCACTGTTCTGTCTCATGGTTGGTAAGTTTGATAAAGAATCATGTTAATAAATAGGTAAAACATGTAAATGGTACCTAATTCTCAAAACTCAAAACAATAAAAAGCAAGTTTCTAGGTTCCCCTTCCCGGTGGCAAGCACTCATACCAGTTTCTTATCTATCTTTCATATATTTTCTGCCAACATATACTCATATGCTTTCCTCTAATATTATGTATTTTTTACCCAACAGATAAATATCTTAAATTTTTGTATTTTTTTTTACACCTAATATTCTATCTAGGAAATCCTTCCATTTCAGTGCATATAATTAACTCATTCTTGTTTACACTTAGATAGTTTTATATCATATGAATTTGCCATAATTTATTTAACTGGTATGTCTTCATTATTGGAAATTTTTGTTGTTTTATTTTAGTTTTAGTTTTTGTATTGTTGTTAATAAAAGCTACTTTAAGTCCCTCTCAAAAGTCCAAATATGCTCTTCTGCCTCTAATCCTTTGCACATATAGTTACTTCTGTTTGATTATTACTCAATTTTCAAGTCTCAGCTTGGATTTTATATCTTCCAATGGCTTTTCCAGACCCTCCCCAGCCTCACACCTCTTCCAAGACTGAATCAATGGGTCAAGGTCCCATTGGGTCCCAATGGGTCAAGGTCCCACTTCTATGCTCTTGTAATCACCTGTTTACCCATGTCATATGAGCTATTACCTGTACTGCAAATTTCCTCTTTCTTACTCTGAATCACTCAGTAAGAAATGAACAACTTAGAAAAATAGCCACAAACCCAGCAGAATTCTTAGCTTATTGTAGACATTCAAGAAAGATTTGTTGAATGGTTGAGTGAATGAGTAAATGAATTTATCTCAATGCTGTAGACCCTCAAGCTGAAATCAATACCCCAGGACAAGTTCATGTCCCAAGAAAAGACCAGAATTCCTCGGGGAGTTAGAAACCCAGGAGAATAAAAATCTTCTCACTGAGGAACACAGTCTTGACCAGCATCTTACCAAAGAAAATATCTGTTCACTGATGCCAAAGGTGTTGGTGAGCAGTGAAATCTGGTGACTCTGAAGCCTCACACTAGATCTTTGCTCCATATCCTTGAAATGCACTATCACAGGTCAGTGTGTAATGAACAGAAGGCAACCAGTGGGTCACCCCATCTGAAGCACTGTTTCCAGTGAATATAAGAAAGGATGAATGGGCTTTTCTCTCCTTCCTTATTTCCTTCCTTGCCTCTTGTCTTCTTGCCTTCCTTCCTTTCCTCAGGGAGTTAGAGTCCCCCCCACACACACACACATCTACACTTACAGATTACCACTTGCACATCTGCAGCCTCTGGTCATAGAAGAGTAAGGCAAGTACATGAACAGGCAGTGTTGTGCAATACTTAAGTTGAGCTCTCAGTTGCATTATTTATCAGCCAGTGTCTGTCCATTGAGTACTTACTTATATTTAATTTTTTAGCATTATTTCATGTCTGCAATTAGAATAGTGACCTTAGCCAATGTTCAAAAAGGATTTATAACACAGATGTACACAGCAAAGCATCCTAGAATGCCTCTCCTCAATTCACCCTATTGATGCAAGGTTAGGAAGGAGCTCCAAGGCTCAGAAACAGTCTGAGCATCTGTCTGTTTCATTTTGCATCAGGGAAATGAAAAAGATAGGAAAGGAAGAGTTGGTAACTGTAGTATAAGTTATTTGGTCTTAAGGGCTGATTTACCCCTAAAGAGAAAAGGAATTCAGCCTCAGGCCAGTCTGACAGGGTAACATCAAGTTTATTGACACTGCTCATCACAGGAAGGACTGGGAAGGACTTAAGAGGCTGTCTGGCTCCTCATTTTCCAAGGGCAGCTGAAGCCCCTAAAAGTGGCAACGTTAATAGGATGATATACTTGCAGTCAATGATGTGTGTGGTTTTCCTCTCCTCCCCCAGCTATTAAAGCTGTATTCAGTAGGAGACACATAGTAATTTGTTGAAAATCACGATTTGCTAAGAAACTCTCACAAAACCCCAAGAGCCCATTATATTAACAGAAGTGACAAGAAAATAAATGTTTTTGACAAGGGAGTGCTCCTATCCGGGGAAGATGGCTGCAACATCAGTGATTATTCAGCAAATCAAACTTATTTAAACACACTGTCTCTGATACTTAATAAATGTTATAGTGTGGCTTTTTGTGGCTAATAAAACTTGGTTTATATTCCACCCCGTGCCTTCTATGATTCGCCTCCCTGGGCTCACTTAAAGTGCATTAAGAGGCAGCCAGCAAGATGAGGGCGATTTGCTGCAAAACTTAAATAATTCATTTATGCACCACTACTTTCAGACTGTGTTTTTACAAATGCTGTAATGAGACAAGCTGTGAATGTTTTACATGGGGAAAAAAGCAGGGAAGTCGCCAAAAGAAAACCCCTTCTCCATGTGTTATTTCCTTGAGATGCAGGACAAAAAGAAGGGAACCATCTCTTAGAAACATTTGTACTATTTACCTACTTCTCCTAAATAGGGCACCAACTAGATATCATTTATACTTTTCCATTAACTAGAATTAAAATCATATTGGAGAAACTTAATTCCTGAGTTAATTTATAAAATTGATATGCCAAATCAATTTCCAAAACAGGGTTTGGGGAAAAAGACATCACATTTTTTTTAAAGTTTTTCTGAATAAATTACTGGTCAAAAACATCCCATATACATTGTAACATAAAGAAAATCACATGCAGGTGAAGTGTTAGATAATAAAGCATATCATAAAGCAATGATATTTAAAAGAGTATGGCACTAATCATGGAATAAATAGGCAATCAATGAAATAGTATAAAAAGAAATAAGTGAAAGAGATAAGAATAATCTAGCAACAAGTGAAGATTCTACATAATTCAATTTCAAATAAAGCAACACTGCAGACAAGTGAGAAAAGTATGTGTGTATGTGTACATACATGTATGTATATATATTATATATATATTTGTATGTACATAAAAGATGCAGCTATTCCTAGTTACTTATTTACTACACCTATAACTGTCAAAGGCTTACTCTCTAGGATTTGTAAGGTGCTCTTTGAAGAAGAGGAGGAAAAGGAGAAGAAAACAACTAAAAGATAAATGGTCAAAAGTCATGAGTGGACATTTCACACACCAAAAAAAGGAAACCCAACAATTAAAAAATACTCAATCTCCTTATTAAACATGGAAAAGCCAATTAAAAGAAAATATTGGGGTAACATTTCACACTTCTTAGATAAGTAAAAATGTACAAGTTTGATAATACTAAGTATTGGGGAAAACATGAAAATGTAGGAACTCTCAAAGCCTGAAGGTCTAAGCAATTCCACTTTCATCCCAGTGAGTTACAGCATGGTATCTGGAGACATGTAAAATAACAAACATTAAGTAGCACTGTTTATAATTATACAAATTAAAAATGATCCAAGTGTTCAGCCACTGTAAAATAAGCAAATGAATTCTGATATACTCATATAAAAAGAAACATCCTGCAGAGTGAAGGTGAAGGTTGCCTAGATACATAGAACAATGTAGTAGTTCTCAAAATAAAAATATTGAGCAGAAAAGGGCAACTCATAAAAGAATCCACAAAGAGTACCTCTATCCAAAGAAAGATAAAGCAGGCAAAATTTAAACAATGAGTTGCTTAGGGACATACGCATATATGATAAGGTATAAAGAAAGGCAAGTGAGTGATGAATGCAGAACTTAGCAGATGGGATTTTCAGAGTATGGTCAGAAAGGAGCACTTGGGGCTTTGACAAAGCAGGTAAATTTTTGTGGAATTAGGCAAATATTTTTCGAACTGTGCCTACTTCAATGCATGCATGATTTCTTCTGAAATGTTTTAATTTGGAAAAACTTCTGAGACCTAATGGGAGTTTACAGGTGATTTTAAGAATTTTCCATTTTGTTTATTTGAATTTTCTCATTGTGCCAACAATGAACATGCCATACATGTGCGATAAATTTGAAAACATTTATGGAATGAGACACTCTTTTTAAAATAACTGCATTAGTAGACAAGGCTAGTCAGCTCAGCAACTTTAGGATCTAGTTGATTGCACATCAAACGGTTGTCCTAGTGATGACTACCTACTCAATTTCCTGGCTGAAGAATTCTGCAATGACTTTTTCCATCAGCAGGTACAAATACAGAAATACCAGTGCCAGAGTTCCCTGGTGACATAGTGGGTGAAGGAACTGGCATTGTCACTGCTGTGGCTCAAATGTGGGTTTGATCTCTGGCTCTGGAACTTCCAAGGGCAAGGCCAAAAAAATAAATAAATATTAGTGCATGAAAAGAACTTTCAAAGAGTACTATATTTTATCTAAAGAAAGAAAAATCCCAGAGATTTTACTTACATATCTAAGGCCAGTTTTTAAAAATTCATTGCTTTTTAAAGAGTATTTTAAGATTAATCTCCAAAATTTATAAACAACTTCTGCAGCTCCATATCAAAAAAAAAAAAAACAACCCCATCCAAAAATGGGCAGAAGATCTAAACAGACAGTTCTCCAAAGAAGACATACAGATGGCTGAGAAACACATGAAAAGATGTTCAGCTTCACTCATTATTAGAGAAATGCAAATCAAAACCATGATGAGGCACCACCTTACACCAGCCAGAATGGCCATCATCCAAAAGTCTACAAACAATAAGTGCTAGAGAGGGTGTGGAGAAAAAGGAACCCTAGTACACTGTTGGTGGGATTGTAAATTGGTGCAACCACTGTGGAAAACAGTATGGAGATTCCTCAGAAAACTAAAGATAGAACTACCATTTGATCCAGCAGTCCCACTCCTGGGCATCTATCCAGAGAAAACCACGACTCGCAAAGACACATGTACTCCGATGTTCATTGCAGCACTATTTGCAATAGCCAAGACATGGAAACCACCTAAATATCCATAGACAGAGGAGTGGATTCAGAAGAAGTGGTACATATACATAATGGAATATTACTCAGCCATCAAAAAGAAGGAAATACCAGCATTTTTTGCAACATGGATGGACCTAGAAACTATCATGTTAAGTGAAGTAAGCCATACAATGAGACACCAACATTCAATGCTTTCACTGACATGTGGAATCTGAAAAAAGGACAGACTGAACTTCTTTGCAGAACAGATGCTGACTCACAGATATTGAAAAACTTACGGTCTCCAGAGGAGACAGTTTGGGGGGTGGGGGAATGTGCTTGGGCTGTGGGACGGAAATCCTGTGAAATCAGATTGTTATGATCATTATACAACTACAGATGTGATAAATTCATTTGAGTAATAAAAAAAATGAAAAAAAAAGAAAAAAAATTATTTTCATTCTATCTATCTATCTACCTAGTAATATGGCCACCATAAAGATAGATAGACAGATAAAACTAAAAAAAAATCACTCTTGATTCTGCCATCCTGAGGTAGCCACAGTCAGCATTTAATTGTTTTTCAACACTATTCTCCTAAGCATAGATATTTTCTCCAGTGTTCAATCTAGTGAGGATGCATACCTCTATTATGCTTTTTGAAGACTGAATATTATATAAAAGCCCTTATTGATATCAATTTAAAAATTTACAAAATTTAATTTAAAATATGCCTATTATTTATGGAGTGAGCATCCTATAGGTTAGTTAACAATATTCTTGTCTCAAGATTTCAAAGTAGCTTGCACAAACTAGCTTAATATATCATCCTTGTAATTACCAATGTTTATACTGCCCAAGTGGTAGAAATAGTGCCAGGTCTATTCCTCCACCCCTATTGCATTCCAGGCCACTGACAAGTAAGAGTTCTCACAATTGTGGCACTCCAGGAGTTTGCAGTTATTAATACGATTCTTGATTCTCTGTCAACACTGAGTCCCCGAAACCAACTTGAGGGATACTTTATACACCACTACTTCTGAATCAACTCTTTTTTTTAGGGTTTCCCCCCAAACAGAGCCAGGGATAAAGATTTGGCATGGAAGAGTAAGGAGCATGAGACAGAAAAAGTTGTATTATTAAGGCGACATCTGTGAGCAATAGGAACGTGATTCAGTCCCGGACTTCTGGGAAACACTGAGAATGCTCCAGAATTGTCCAGAATTGGAGGGGTGAGAGGGTGGATAATTTGTCTACTGGTGTCCATCTTCCATTGGTTCAGGCTTTTCCCTGGGAGTATAAACTGTAACCCCATTGTTGGCCTGTGCTTTTGATTTGGACAAGCATGCAACCAAATTCAGAAAACACAGAGGCAGAAATATCAGTGGTGTATTCTGGGAAAGGATGTTGCCAATTCCAGATAAATCAGCTCACATGGAGCCATCTACTGCAGTTGCAGCCAAAAGCAGAGTTGGGCTGAGGGAATGTGATGCTGGACATCAAAGGTGCCTGATACACTCAAACTAAAGAACTCGAACTTCCCTTTCATTGGCCATAGATTCTATTAAAACATTTAGGGGAGTGAAGGTATGCTTGTATAATTGGGTAGATAACAGGGATAGTTGGTAAGAAATAAAGAATAAGAAATTAGGGAAATAGATAAGTTTAGTTTTTGGAGTATCATGACAAGATTTCTGTGAGACATCATCAAACTGTGATATTCATTTGGAAGCTAAAAATACTGTTGGCACCACTTAATTCACTACCCCTATTTTTCCCCTCCCCCTTTTCTCTTCCCACTGGTGGTCACTAGTTTTACTGTAAGTCTACTTCTGTTTAGTTAGATTAATTTGTTTCATTATTTTAGATTCCACCTGTAAGTGATAACATATAGTATTTACCTTTCTCTGTCTGACTTATTTCAATAAACATAATAACCTCTGGGTCCATCTGTGTTGTTACGAATGGCAAAATTTTTATTCTTTTGAATGGCTGAGTAATATTCCATTGTGAATGTATGAGGGTGTATATGTGTGTACAATATTTCCTTTATCCATTTATCTGCTGAGGACAGTCAAACTACTGTGTATAAAATAAATAAGCTATAAGGATGTATACTACAGCACAGGGAATATAGCCAATATATAAAAATAATTTAAAAAGTATAATCTATAAAAATATTGAATCACTACATTATATGCCTGAATCTAATATAATATTGTATACCAACTATAATTTAATAAAAATGAATAAAGTAAAAAAACCCCAATGAAACAAAAAAGAAAATACTATTTGTAGCTCAGGGGAAAAGCATGGATCAAGATAAGTATCAGCGGTAGCTGATGCTATTGGAAAAGGTGAGAACATCAGGGGAAACACGGAATAAAGAGGAAGACCAGAGCTCTCTAGAACACCAAAGTTTCAAGGGTGAGCAGAGGAAGAAGGTCAACAATGGAGATGGGCAGAAATAACAAGGAAGGAAACTAACCTGGGAAATTGAGCCCAAAACCTGGGAGCAGAGACTTTAATGAAAAGAGTAGTCATCAGCATCAGATGCTAAAGAGAGGCCGAGATAATGAAGACTGAGAAAGATCCATTAGATTTTACATCTAAGGCATAATTGTCAACTTTGGTAAAAATGGTCTTAGGAGAAGGCTCAGGATAAAAGCCTTTGGGAAGGCTATGAGCCTATGAGTATAGATTAGGGAAACCCTAGCTCTAGTTGCATTGAGTCTGGGAAATGAACCAAGACACTGTGGGAATACATGCACTACCTTAAGAAAATCTGCATTGAAGCCATGGCAGTGACAGTGGGAGAGCATGGATTGTCAAGTTGTGAGATTTATATATAAGACAGGAACAAAGGTTTTGATAAGTGACTGGATGGCAGGGTGTGAGGCTAGAGGGGAACGAGGAGCGAGACAAGTTGAAACATATCTTTGAGGCTTCTATCTAGTTGTGAGATGGGGATAGATGAGGCATATACTGAGTCTTGAATAGGTGAGGTAGAATGGCTTTGGGGGAAATACAATGAATTCCATTTGGATAAGGGGAGGAATGAGATAACTGATGTATCATATTCTCTTAGAAATATCTGAGAAGGCACTTGGATTTATGCATCTTGAACTTATGACAAAGAGATGAAAATATAGATTTGTGACTTATATACACATAGAAAGATAAAGTTATATGACTAAAATAGTACAGAGGGCTCTCTACCCAGGAAAACCCTTAGAGCTAAAACAGAAGAGATGACAGCAGAAAGGCTAGAAAATCCAGGCAGAAATATGACGGTAAGGGAGCCAGTGAAGAAGATCTTGTACAGAAATTAAAGAATCCAGTTCCTCATGAAAGAGATACTTCTGTCCTTATACAGATAAAGGCCTGAAATCTTCTGTCTTCTTTCAAACCAGAATGGAAATTTTTGCAAGGAAAGTGGAAAAACTCTGGCTGGAATGTCCTCCTACAGATCCAGGGTCCTTGGCTATAAATGAACTGTAAGATGGGGCCAGACTTGCATTTTGTAAACAACAAGAAACCAGTCAGTCCAAAAAAAAAAACCTTGAAATTGGCTCTAAAATTAAAATTCATGTTTGACAAATTAACTTTTTTTTTTCTGCTCCAAGATATCTGGCTTTCTCTAGTTTTGCATGTAACCTCTGAGTAGAGCATTACATTAAATGTCTTTTATAGCTTTCTTCACCTCGACTACCAATCATGTGCCTTTAGGTCATCTCTGCTCTGCTCTTGGTAAAAACAGATTGGAACTTGACTTTTTTGGTTCTTCTCCTCTAATGGAGGAAACTGAGGCTTAGATGAATACCAGATCCATTTAGATAAGGGATCCATTTTGGTGGGCTTATATTCTTTTGCTTGGGCGGCTATAACAAAATACCCTAGACTAGATGGTTTAATATCAGAAATTAATTTACATTAATTTTCTCACAGTTCTAGGGGCTAGAAGTCCGTAATCAAGCCAAGGTGGTTTCTGGTGAGAATGCTTTTCTTGGCTTAAAGACAGCTGACTTCTAGCTATGTCCTCACATGGCTTTTCTTCTGAGGCACGTGTAAAGAAGAGTGATAGAGGGAAAGCGAGCTCTTTGGTGTCTCTTCTTAGAAGGATACTAATCCCATTAGATCAGGGCTCCACCCTATGATCTCATTTAATTTACTTACCTCCCCAAAATCCTATCTCCACATACAGCCACAGTGATGCCATTTGCAGCAATATGGATGCAACTAGAGATTCTTATACTAAGTAAGGTAAGTCAGAAAGAGGAGGAATAGTACCGTATGATATTACTTCTGTCTAATCTAAAATATGACACAAATGACCCCATCTACCAAACAGAAACAGTCTCATGGACATAGAGAACTTGTGGTTGAACCACATAGAGACTTGTGGTTGCCAACGGGAGGGGGAGGAAGTGGGATGGACATGGAGTTTAGGGTTAGTAAATGCAAATTATTACATTTAGAATGGATAAGCAATGAGGTCCTATTGTATAGCACAGGAACTATATCCAGTCTCTTGGGATAGACCATGATGGAAAATAATATAAGAAAAGGAATTTATGTACACACACACAAGTATACATATATATACATATACAGTGGGCTGTACACCTGCAACTACTGCCAATACAGTGCAGAGGTTTCAACTGCCTTAAGGTGATGAGAGCAGGGATATGGGAAATGCAGTTGCTTGTGTGTCTTTGAGAATCTGGCTGCAACGCCATTGCTATTGAAGAGCATAAGTCTCAAGGAGGCAGGCTACGTCTGTTTAACGATCCATTCATAGCGCCTAAAAAGTCCACTACCTGGACACAGCAGGAAGATTAGTGAAGATAACCCTTGGGTGGCCCAAGATAATCAGTAGTGACTTGGCTGTGACTCTTGAAGGCCATAAGAGGAGAGAAGGGTGTGGTTTAGCAGCTGAATTATGAAAAGATCTTGCTATTCATATGAATGCAATGATCTTATGTAAGTCACTCCCTGTACATATACATAAACACACACACACACACACACACGTGTAAAACTATTCCCTTCTCTTTTTGTTGGCCACACCTAGGACATGCAGAAGTTCCCTGGCCAGTGATCGAACCTGAGCCACAGTAGTGACAACACCAAATCCTCAACTGCTAGGCTACCAGGAAACGCCTGTCCACTTCTTCTTCCAACTGCATCTCTCACCTACCAACTCAATCCCAGCCAACATGTGTACACACTGTGAATGTAAATCACCTGGGTTCTTTCAAGGTTAACTGTAACTTTCACGTCAGTTAATTCACACAGAAGTTTACACTAGGGTAAGGAGAAATTCTCACGTATATGGAGAAGGGTCAAGGAAGGAGGAAGTTGGGTCACATGATTTTGTGCCCCAGTCCTAACACCTCACCCCTACCCTCTCTCACCCCAACAGAATTTCTTGCAGATAAAACCTTAACTAAACCTTGCAAGATAGAATTCAATTTGGTTTCCAGTGCTGGAAAATGAGTGAACTCTTGTGGGTTCTTCCTGAGCATGGGAGGAAAAGTGCAATAGAAAATAAGCATATAGAACAGCTCTCAGGGCACCCATCTAAAAATGTCATGATGAGATCCTTGCCTGAAAGCTGCATCAGCTGCTTTACCTCAACTCTTTGCCCTTTTCCCAACATGCACATATTTATAACCTGGGTTTCCCAAACAGATTACTCTGTATTTCCACCATCTGGTTTATAGATTTTTTTTAACGTGCTACAGGCTGCCAAACAGTAAAGCTAGTAAGATTCTTGTTTGAAGGAAAGCAACTCTGGCAGAGTGTTGTAAAATAACAGCACATTAGCTACTTGGAACCAGTAGCAGAGCGCCACTGATTCCAGTATCCTGGACAACCTTGAGAGGGTTTAATGAGCATGCAACTGGATGTTATATGTTTTGGCAGAATATTAAGATATTCTCTTTGGTAAGTATGTGGAGAATCCTACCAAAGAATAAAAGGTAAAGTGCTGTTTTAATTTCATTCACCACCATTTTATAACTGTCTCCACTATAGAAAAATGGAGTGGCTCCATTCATGCAGAGATCCAGCTATTGTGTTTTTGTTGCTTCCATCCCTGTCATGAAATAGCATCAAGACAATGTTAAAACAGGCCTCCCTTGTTCAATGGAAGGTCCCATAAAGTTCATGTCACAGCAGCATTTTTGTTAAGTGAATCCTATTATGCTGTTCAATTCCATTATAAATGTCAGAGCTTCAGTCTATGGGAAAGCAGCTGGCCCCGAATAGAATGAAATCATCAGTCAGAATGTGGAAAATGTCCCCCAAACACTTATGTAAAGGAACAAATCATATCTGTTGAAAAATATTATAATTCAAGATAGGTTTAAAAGTATCCTGCACTCAAATAATAACATAAGAAATAAATATATGGGGATGAGAAATTCTGGCAGCTTTCTCATCTGCCTCAATTTGACTTCTGCATTTCAACTAATGTGAAGAAAACAATTCCCAGTGATAAAAACATTTGTTTTATTTTGTTTTGATATGCTTCAATTACCTTAAAATTTCCGACTTGATATTCTAGGTAACTAGGAAATTTTTTAAATTTTTAAATTTTTATTTTATTTTATTTTATTTTTACAGGGGGGCGGGTGGTGGCAGTGAGGTGGAGGACACTTTTGCTAGACTTCTATGTCAGTCTCTCCAGATATCTTTATCTGTATCCTTATACTAGGCAAACAAAGAGGAGACAGTGTAAAGTACCTTTTCCAAAGTGTGCATTTCTTGTTTTCACTGGGGAGGTCTGTTTTTGTGTTTCATAAATAGGTATTTTAGCAAATCGCTTTGTGGCTTTGCTACGGCAATGGCGGTGTGTACTTTTGGTGATTGTTTTGGACTCATGTTCACGTTGCTTCATTTAACTGATAGTGTTTTACTCATCTGGGGCTGTTAGCATAGCAAGTGGCGTTTTTTCGAGTTTAGAGAAATTTTGAACACCAACTAGATAGATTTATTCATTTGTTCATTGATGTATTCTTTAATGTAAGATCAGATACAAAGTCACCGCCTAAAGATGCCCATGGTGCTAGAAAAGATCTCTAAAATGGTGAGCCCGGGATGTACACTCTGCCATTTAATTGCTACTCCTGAAAATTTAGGAATTATTATTCCCATTTTAGAAACATGTAAACTGAGGTTCAGAAGGGGTATTAACTTGCCCACCGTTATGCTTGTATTAAGTGACAGAGTCTAGAGTGAAACTTGAGGTTCTTTGATGTAAAACCTCATGCAATTTCCACCACCATACCCTGTCGCTTAAGAATGTTTAGCAGAAGAAGATCATCCAATTATAATGATGAAATGGGATTCCTAAATTTTGTAACCATTACTGTATGCTCTTCCCAGCACGAAGATGTGTTTTCATTCAAGAAATCCTCAAGTTTAGAACTCTGGGAGGCAACTGTTCTATAGAGGAGAAGAAGAGCTGCAGTATTGAAAAATCAACTTCCAGCAGTTAGTAACCTCTGGAAAACATGCCTACTGACAATTGCCCATCTTCTTGACCTTAGTTTTATGGGATGAACTTTACTGTCATGGGATCCATCATGTTGCTCCCGTCTGTAGAAATTTGGAGAGGACAGGGAAGATGGGATGGAGGTGGCCAGCCTAAAATCTCCTTGGAGCAAATCTCAGAATGCAGGTGAGGTAGGTGTGGGAATGAAGCAATTCAAGGGGCTCTCCTGCTTCTCCTTTTTTCTCACACTAGGCAAGTCTAGCCCCCATACATTGGAAGAGAGAAAATAAAGAAATTCAGCAGACAGAGGGAAAGAGAAGGAAGTGGTATAAGTGAGAAATAGGGTAGGGAAACTAAGAAAATATTTGCTATGCACTTAGAAATAAGGAAATGAAACAAAGCCCTCAAAAATATCAGGACTACAATTTCGTCTTTCTTCAATAAATTTCAGTGTCCTGGATGGGGTTAATTTCTTCCCTAAGATAAGTAACATAGGCACAAAAGTACATAAGTGATCTTCAGTGAGTCAATATGCCACACTTACAGTGGTCTCTGCGGTCACTGGGAATCAACAGAGTATTCCATAGTTTTATGGTGTGCTGACATCAACACTTTAAAGATACATATATATTTTAAAAACCTTTATGAAATGTATTTGGCATATAACATTGAATATATTTAAGGCATACAACATGGTAATTTGACACATTTATGTATTAAATATTACATAGTATTCAGCAAACTACAGGAGTGAGTTTCCAGAACTGTTGCTCACTCATCTCTATCATGAGGATGAACATTCCTGAGGGAGAACAAATTTATTAGCATTTTACTTTATTTTATTTTACTTTATTTTATTTCATTTCATTTCATTTCATTTCATTTCATTTTATGGCTGCACCCATGGCATATGGAAGTTCCCAGGACAGGGACTCAATCTAAGCCACAGCTGTAGCAATGCTGGATCCTTTAACTGTGCTTGGCCGGGGGTTGAACCTGTGCCTCTGCAGCAACCTGAGCCTCTGTAGTAGGATTCTTAACCCACTGCACCATAGTAGGAACTTCAATTTGTTAGCACCTTTTAGGCTGGGTGTGGGGAGAATTCAGAGGTAAACTGTGGAGACCGTGATTGGTTTGCACATGAGACATTTATGAGAAAAGAGCTAGTGAGGAGATGAGAAGACTGAAGAACAATTTAATAGTTTCCTGTAAATGAGGGGTAGTCATCATGAAGATACTGTTTTTTCGTTTCAGTTCAATTAAAGCTGTCCTCAGTATCGTGTTAATAAAGTCTGGAGCACAGTTTTAGGCATCAGTAGAGAAGTGTGTCAATCAGTTCCTTCTCTGTCCTTTCCTTTCTTCTTAATCTCTTCCCTCGGTTTTATTGAGACACAATTGACATACAGCACTGTACACGTTCAAGGTGTACAGCATAATGATTTGGTTTTTAAGAATTGTGACACGATTACCACAGTTATTTTAGTTACCATCCATCATCTCATCTGGATACCAAAAGAATAGAAAAAGAAAAAAAATTTTCCCTTGTGATTAGAACTCTTAGGATTTACTCTCAAAGAACGGTCATATATATTATACAGCAAGGTTAACTGTACCCATCAGGTTCTACTTTACATCCTAGGACCTAATTATCTTATAACTGAAAATTTGCACCTTTTGACTACCTTCTTCTGAGTCTTTCTTTGTGCCAAAAGGAATACTGAATCCAGAACAGCACTAGGTGGGAACTGGGAGGCCCTGAAAAGCAAGAGGTAGGATAAAAAAGGGTATCTGTAGAGCAAAGAGTATTTATCACTGAGACAGGGAGGGCCACTGTTCACCAAAATGCACATTCTTCCCTTCTTTCTATTCACATAGCCACAGTCTTGCTCTCCCACCTCCTTCACAGCTAGGTTCACCATGGGACAGAGTTCTAGGAAATGCCATGCCAGCAGAAGTGATAGAACCCACTTTCAGACAGAGTTTGTTGAAAACTTCTTCACTTGCCTCACAAAGCTCTTCTGGATGATTCGGATGGAAAAAATCACAGGAGCTTTGGAGACCTTGTATTGAAAATGCTAGAGCCTCTTACCCTGGGAACCTCCACATGCTGTGGGTGTGGCCCTAAAAAGCAAACAAAACAAAATGAAAATGCGAGAGCCTCAATCAGCCTGGATGATTGAACTGCCAAGTGGTTCTGAGGATGAAGGAACATCACCACCATGAACAAAGAACACCTGTTTTGTCTGCTGCATGAGCAAGAAAGAATCTTCTCGTGTATTTCAGTCATTTTACATCTCAGTTTCTATTTGCTTCAGCATCTGCTTCCCTACTAGTCATTAAACACAACTTCACAGGAGATAATTTGGGTAATAGATAATTACATTTTATAACCGAAAACAAATAAACTGCCAAAAGTCCCTTTTCTGGGGGTCTCTCACTTTTCTTTCCTGTGTCTGGACATGTCGAGAGGAGGTCTTGCCAAGGGGAGAGGGATGGGTGCACACACTTTTCCAGATTCCTGTGACACCACAATTTTATAATCCCACAAATTGTGTAGATTTCTAAAATGGATTTGGAAAATTTATGCTTTTCCTATTAGGAAAATCCTCTTGATTTATGATCACCGTGTTTATACATACTAAATCATAAGGAAGTATATTAAATATTTTTTTTTAAATTTTGGTTGAGCAGGGTGCTGGTCATCCAAATGGATGACTATTCATGGCATAAATTCCAAGAGGTATTTACAGTGAGCGTGTCATTATTTGAATGGCAGAGGCAGATTGATGACCTCTGGATCTTGTGTAAGTGTCAGGCAGCACGGCAACTGCTCAGTGCACTTGTTCTATGGCCATAAACTTGAGTTGTTATGATTGTTGGTAACAATTGTACTTTAAAGCATGATATTCATGGGTTAAGGCGATGATCCATGTGGTTCCTTAATCACTATTTTTAAAGGCCTTTATGCTTCTATAACATCTTAGAGCATGCTCATGTAACTGATGGAAACGCTTGGAGGGCACATTAATATCTATCTGCATAAGCATCAGAGTAAATACCTTTATTATTTGACTATCTTAGCTGCCACCTGTTCAAAAATAATTATTTACTTTTCTTTTTTGAAAATTATGATTCCAAGTTTGCCATTGGGCAGTTTTCACTCTGGTGGGAGGTGAGAGGCCTTATGCCATCAATCATTTATCAAGTAGCAGATTTTACTTCACTTCAGGACAGTGTTGGGTACCAGAAGTGTGGGGAAGAAAGATGAGATGTGTGACTTGGTTTCTACAGTCTTAGGAGGGACACACTTACCATGATAAGAAACTTTGGCAGACAGGGATAGAATTTCATATTAGATTTGCTCAAGAGGAGTGAGGATTTGAATCATGTTCCTGGTACCTTCTAGCTGTATAAGACTGAACAAATAATTTGACCCATAGGGGCTCAGTTTGCCCATCTGCATGACAATTATGATGCTTCCTGCAAACACTGTATGTCAGATGAAGGAGTAAATCACTTCCTATAATCCTAACACCAGTCCTGAGAAAACAAGAAAACAGCTCGCAGTTATCAGTGATTTAGGTCAGCAGTGGTGAGGCATCCTCATAGACAAGGAAAGGCTTTAAAAGCAGCAAATTATTAAGGTAGGTGCATAAGAGACAAGAAATAAAGACTCCAAACCCTCAAGAGTAAGTGAGGGTCTAATAAGTAGGAATGAGAAATTAGAAGAGAGATGATTTGAACAAAATTCTATACTATGGGCATTTATATATCAGCTATGTCTGTAGGACAAGAGAGGTGTTCAGATCACCTCTGGTTTAGAAGGACACTCATGAATTTGCCAATGATCAATAGGTATTGTGAACTGACATTAGATTTGGTGAAACAATCACTTAGTTGACTTGTTTATTGTGTATCATCTCTCCCACTAGGATGTAAGCTCTTTGAGGACAGGAACATTTTTTTTTTCCATTGATAAATTTTTTTCACTGATAAATCCTTAGTGTTGTTAGATCTGGAGAAGTATAGGTGCTTGATATACATTTTAAATAAATGAATGAATTAAATAAATAACTGGGTATCCACCATGGACAAATCATAGTGTTTTGGTCTGAGATGCCTGCCAAATATGCTTAAGATAGGTCCCTGCCCTCAAGAGATGGGCTCTGTTGGGTCTAAGCCCATTGTGCAATGTTTTTGCTTACAATTGACTTAGGGATGGGTTGACTTAAGGCAATATTGGCCAGGAAAACAAAGGAAACAGTCTTCCAAAAGTTTTGAGGGAGAAAATCCTAGGCTCTTAGGAGAAATCCAAGCTTCTGTTTTATTTTCTGCCCCTCCCTCCCTCTCTCTCCCTCTCTCTCTCCTGTTACTGTCTCTCTCTCCTCCACCCTCCACTCCTTTTTGCTATCTTAGCTCTTGGTGACCGCAGTCATCTTGAGACCCCAAGACAAAACTAGCAACACAGAGACCAGGATAGAGCTGAAAGAGTGGGAGAGAAATGAAACTGCTAGGCACATCACTTGATACGCAATCCATCTTTGGACTCGCAGTTCTGTGAGTCCTTGAGAGTCATTGTGTAAGCCACCGGGAGCTGTTTTTTGTTATGTTAGCCAAAGCATCACAATTGATACCACCTGTTAAAGTTCCTTCCAGAGAACTGAATAAAAAAAATAGATGTGGTCATCAGGAACCGACCAAGTAGTCTTTCATAATATTT
This sequence comes from Phacochoerus africanus, assembly GCF_016906955.1. NCBI lineage: Eukaryota > Metazoa > Chordata > Mammalia > Artiodactyla > Suidae > Phacochoerus > Phacochoerus africanus. Next base: position 79,420,751 of record NC_062548.1, read on the forward strand.
CAAAATTTTCTACACCAAGAAGCATTATCTAACGCTTCCTCAGATAAAGGATGACAGTAACAAAGCCCAGATTGATCAAATTAAGAATAGAACTTAAATCTTGCTACTTTTGCCAAGAAGCCAGGAGAAGAAAAAAAGAACTATGTACAGAAAAAAAGAATAGGGATATCCTATATCCCTTTAGATGCTTAGTAACTGATGTGCACCTCTACCCACCTATTGATTTCATCTATACGCACCTGCCAATTTCATCTTTAAGAGGTATGATGGGTAGAGAAACAGGTTGATTTGATCACCCAACATCATCTTGGTTTTCTTGGCCTGCTGGCCATTCCGAAGTCCTGTCCACACAGTTAGAAAAGAGCACAGCGAAGAGATAAGTATCAAATGGGGCACTTTCATCTCTAGTTGTTATCATGGCTAATAGATGTAAGGGAGAAATTTAAAACTGTCGGCCCCTGGGAAGTATTTCAAATTTAAATAATATATACACCTCTCCCATCTCCCACACGCATCCCAGCACTCTCAAGACTGTGCTGGAGTTCCCATCATGGCTCAACAGAAATGAATCTGACCAGCACTTATGAGGACGCAGGTTCAGTCCCTGTCCTTGCTCAGTGGGTTAAGAATCTGGCATTGCCATGAGCTGTGGGGTAGGTTGCAGATGTGGCTCAGATCCTGCATTGCTGTGGCTGTGGTGTAGGCAAGAAGCTACAAATCCGATTCCACCCCTAGCCTGGGAACCTCCATATGCCACAGGTTCAGCCCTAAAAAAGACCAAAACAAACAAATAAATAAATAAATAAATAAGACTGTGCTTATTTTCTCCATAGCATTTATTGTCCTGACATACTATATATTGTCGTTACTTAGTTGTTATTGTTTATATTGTTTTATTGTTTATATCCTTCCACTAAAATGTAGGCTCCAGGAAGGCAGGGGTTGCTTTATCCAATTCATCTCTAATTGCTGACATCTAAGCAGATTGGCTACATAGTAGCTAAATAGTCATATTTGTTGAAAGAATGAATGGATTTTTCATTTGCACAGCATAAAACAATTGAGATATTTTATAAACTCAGTTTGAAATTACAAATCCCAGCTTGAAAAGACTTTCTCTCGTGTCTTCTTTTTGCCAATAAACAATGTTTAAACACGAATTTACTTCTTTTAAAACTTGGAGCCACTCAAGACATATTTAACTCAGGGAAGAGTATACTAAGGAAAATGTAGATTTATTCAACAGGGAGCCAGGAGAGAAGGTGAAGACATTTGGAGAACTGACTGACTTTATATATGTTAAAATTACGAAGACACTTTTAACTTGAGGTAAACCATCCAATATTGAGATGAGGATAACACATAAATTAATTCTGAAAGTGCTGTAATTTTTTAAAAATAGTCAATGCTTTCAGATTTTCCCAGGAAGACATATGAGACAAAAATATCCCAGCTCTTAGGTTAAATCCTGGTGGACTCAAAATTTGCTCTAATTTTTGCTGTGTTTCTCCAGTGGTTCTTTCTTTGTCCAGGAGGTTTGCATTGACTTCTCTAGGCTGCAGGAACTCCCTGCCTTCCTGGCCCCAATGCTCCTGTTGTCTCTTCCTCCTCCTTCTATTCTTAGAGAAGATGTTGTGGTCCAGTGAGCTGCAGACAGTTAACAAGTGTTGAACAAGTGTGGAATCCATATGATGCCTTCGGTCCATTTGCTCCCCCAGAGTTAAATATCCAGTTTCTTTCGATAAGTACCATCAGCTCCTTGTCTGAGAGGCTCATGAGTAAAACTCAGTCCTGCGTGGCTCACAATCAAAGACCAACTTGTTAAATAGGTCATCAAAGGGCTTCGAACTCTTGGTGGTGGCTGGGTGCCATATTTCCTTGACAGGAGCGGGTAGTCAACCAGGGTGTTTATTCACTGGAGGTCAGGCTTTTGTATTATGAAACTTCTAGCAGCTGTGATAAGCAGTAAATTGCAGGTCTACCCCCCTTTTTTTTTCACCCCAGCAAGTGCATGTGTATAAAAATCAGCAGAATCCTGCCTCTCCGTGATTTATGGTCCACATTTGACCACTTCTTATCAGGTTCCCACAAGCCCCTTTCTGATGCAGCTCATGTCTGAATGACAATAGACAAACCAGCACCATTATGCACCCAAATCTCCCTCTGCATTCTAGACACTAAGATTACATCTAGGGTATTGATTTATTGCTGTCTCCGCCTCCCCCCCACCCCCCCTCTGGCCCCACAGGGACCAGTTTGTTCAGCCTGAACACGATCTACCATTACTAAACAGAGTCAACAACTCTATGTGAACTTGGGAAAGAAATAGTCATTGGTTCTCACCTCTCCAACAACCAGGGCATATAAGAAAATGCTGCCATTTAAATATTTAGACTGTTTATTTGTCTCTGCTGGTCTCTTCTTTAAGTATGAAAAATAAGATAAAACAGACCTTGGGAAGAAGGGGACCTTTGTAGTTTCTCAGATGTTGAAACACAATGTGCTTCTTTTTATGAACCACACTGAAATGATTACACATCTCTGCTTTGGTGTGCATTTCTGAAACACCTACTGTATCTGGAGCAATGAGGTTTTATGACAACTTTAACAGTTTCTGCAAAATTTATATGTCCTACCAGTAGATCATTTGGGGGAGCGATATAAATTTTACAGCACATCAGAGTTTTATATCACCTACAAACGCCTGATGTAGGATTCACATTAAGTGGGCCCCACATCCACCCACAGTTTTCTATTCTTCGGGGTATTTATGTTTGCCAGGCGAAAGAGCCCTTCAACACCGTTCTCTTTACAAATGATCATTCCTCCTCCCTCCTTACCTCTCAGTTTAACATCATTCGATGTATTTGTCTATGGGAGATTCACCCCTGCTCTCATCAATTTACATGGCAGACAGTTTCTGCTTCTGCTCGCTAACTCCCACAGAGGGGATGGGGAGGTGTGTCTGGAGTTTCTAGAACCTCTGAAGACCATAGTGAGCTAAATGAAAACCAAAAAAAAAAAAAAAAAAAAGATATCCTTTTCTGTAGGGCTCTTACTTCCAATACCACCCCAGTTGGTTCCTCTGGTCTGACCTAGGCTAGTGAACTTCAAAGTGGCTTTGGGACAGAAAACTCTCATCTATAGCTGTCTTAAGAGATCCGGATCTTCATAATAAGGAATCTTAGCAATCTGTTATTGCTAAGTCTGTGGGAAAATTCTGGGGCCATGATCCCAAAGATGTAGACACACTGAAATTAGGAAAGAAGAGAATCAAATCCGGGCTCAAAATTGTAGCTGGTCCTTTTGCTGAGATTCTTATCAGAATGCCAGTTTGGGAAGTTTCTGCCACCTTGGTTCACTGGGTCATGAACCTCTGTCTTAAATAATTTTCATTCATATAAGCCTTCTTCTTGGTGCCTGAATACCTGGAAGTTTCTCATGTAGCTATTTCATCATAAAGGCTGAAAAAAAAAAAAACGTATGTGTGCTAAGAGGTGGTGTGGACATATAGAGTTTGTCTGTTTCACTGGGAAATCATATTTACCCCCCTTTCACCCTCCACATCTGCACCCATTCTAAAAAAAAGGAAAAAAAAAGAAAATCTTGCTCAATGCTCATTTGGTTTGAGTAGGAATGGACCTAGAACTTCAACTCAAGGTGGGACATTTGTGACGCAGGCCTAGCCAATCAGAAAGACTGTCTTTGTGTCTATGGAATCACGAGCTACCCAAATGATACAGGCTCAGGTTATGATCATTTTTTATTTACCAATGGGGAATTTGAAGCTTTAGGATATTAAATAATTTACTTAAGGTCACACAGTAGGGGAGACAGCTAGGGCTTAAAAGCACATGGATGCTAACCTCTAGACATTACTCCTTCACATAGCAGTTGCTTATCTGAGTGAGCTCTATAAATAGAGGACTTACTGATTGACCATAATCGTGCATGAGATTCCAGGGGTAGAAAGTCACTTTTTTCATGCAGATCTGCTTGCTGCCCATGTCCCAGTTCCTGTCTATTTTCCATCTAGTGAGGAAACTCTAAGCAGGGCTACCATCAAGTATTAGATTCAAAACAATATTGGGAGCTCAATTATCCAAAAAATCAGAGCTCAAGAGTGTTCAGGCATGTGGTGAGTTTGACTAATACAGTTCAAAGATTAAAAAAAAAAAAAAGGAATAATGAGAGAAGATTTTAATTTCAGCATGTCAGGACATAAAAGGTAAAGGAAGTTGGTTTTAGGGAGTCATTTGAATAATGGGACAATTGAAATAAAGGATGTTCAGATTACCAACTTTGCAGTGTATTTAACCCACCACAAAGAGAACAGCCCTCCAGAGCGTTTGCTTTGGTACTAGGTACCCTCTCGCAAGATTCAGCTCAGTCATACTCCACTCTCCAGCTCAGCAGTATCCCTTGGAAAGTCTTGGATTTTTTTTCTTTCTTTTTTTCCTTTATTTTTTTCTTTTTAGGGTTTCATACATGGCATATGAAATTTCCCAGGCTAGGGATCAAATTGGAGCTACAGCTGCCAGCCTATTCCACAGTCACAACAACCTGATCCAAGTGGCATCTGTTACCACACCACAGCTTACAGTAGCACTGGATCCTTAACCCACTGAGTGAGGCCAGGGATTGAACCTGCATCCTCATAGATTCTAGTCAGATTCGTTTCTGCTGCACCACAATGGGAACTCCAGTTTTGGATTTTTTAAATCACTTTTCATCAAAGCAATTCCTTGAGCTATTATTATTATTATTATTTGAAACATGTTAAATTATACAATAGCCAAAAACAAATCCCTCCTGGCTGATCTTTAGGTTGGGACCACATGGTCACCACCTTTCAACAGAAGCCCTAGGAATGGAAACAGCAGGAAAGTTGGTCTTCCAATTTCCCTATCAAAGCCTTTGTATCCCATTGGGTAAAATGCCTGGAGTACAATCCAGACACTTGACCTGACTGAGGTCTAGCAAGAGAAGATGGAAGGGAGATTCGAAAGAAGTGCTCTGGGTTCCTCCTGGGGAAGTCCAGGATTTGATTTATTGCTACCATGTACCTCTCCACTTTCAGAGCATATACCTGACTCAGGGTAGCAGAATAGGGAGTCTGATCAGCCCGTAGGTGGAGGATTATGTTGGCTCTGCAGACACTCTTCCAGCAGAAAATCATTTGTAAGGATAAAATGTCTGATGGTCCTGTGAATACTCTGGCTTTGGGTTTGAATAACACCAAATGAAATGGAATGCCTGAAACCTAGGATAAGAAGAGACCCTGGGGGAAAAAAGATGGGGAGAAAGGAAAAAAAAAAAAAAAAACTCTAGAAGGAGCCGGGGAGCCAGAGGATGGCAGGTGAGCAGGGATGGTCTAAAACAAAGGGAATTATTCCCTGCTGATATCAGCAATTCTGGCTACCTGGGGCTTTCTGGAGAACTTGTCATAGATCTCACCCACATATACGGAGGAGCAGAACGGGTCAGTTAAAGTGGACCCATTTTCATTCATTCATCTCTATTCTGTTTCCCATAGATTTTATGGCTTAGAAGGTATGAGGGAGAAAAGGGAAGGGAAGGAATAGAAAAGAAAAGAAAAAAGAACAATTTGATCCCAGAGTTTGCTCTGCATAAAGATACAATGCATTTTTTTTTTGCTTCCCTTTCCATTCAAAGAGATTATTGAGCCTTTGTTCTAAGATATTCAAAATCATTAAGGAAAAAAAAATGTAATCCTAAAGTATAACTTGATAGTGTTACTAATGTAGGATTTTGAGCAAAGACTGCTCTTTCATTTAGGAAAGCATATTAATAGTCCTGCTGGTTAGGAAAGACTGCACAGTAATAGGAATTGGAGAATGCTAAGGACCACAAGATAACCTGGGTGGGGCACTTTGGTCTTGAGGAAGAGTAAAGAGATGGGAAAGAAAGGTGAGCAGCCTCACCTTTGTAGTGTGTCACCCAGCTGGTCCCTAAGAGAAATGGCCAGCCATGGGGAAAGAGTAGGTTAACTTTAGGAATAGTGATGTCTACTGTTGTCCTATGTGCCATGAAACATGTTCCCTTTGTTACCCTCATCCCTTTCTTGAAAATGTGTTTCTTACAATGGACCTTGTAGTGACATTGGGGTTGTGGGGGACGTTAGTGGGTATAGAGTGCTTACTACCGGGATGGGACAGGAAAGAGAATTGTGGCTTCCACACATCATACCTGCTTTGAGGTTAGCAAGGTGCCAACAGCATCACTTTTAGGGAAAGCAGTAATCCTGCATTTCCAGAGGGTTCCCAGAATCAGATTCTCTGAAACCCAAGGTAACCTGGCAGGAACCATCAGGAGGCAGTGAGAATAGGGCAGCAGGACCTGTGTGAACTAGCTCTATGAGGAGATGCAAGATAAACTTCCCTTTCCCTAAATGTAAAGGCAGACGGAATGATAGGATGGGGAAGCAGTAGGCTAGTTCCTGGTAATATGTGGCTTCGGACAAAGCAGATGGCAGATAATTGAGTTATAATTCATCCAATAAGTGTTTATTGAGCACCTGTTACATGGCAGGCTCTGTGCCAGGTGCTGGGATATAAAATCCAATTATACAGACAGTATCCTCAAGAAGTACACATCTAGAAAGGGAGAATTATGCAGGAGTTGACAGTTACCCAAGTGAGATGAAGAGGATGATGACCAGAACACTGATCACAGCCATCCCTTCTCTGGTGTTTACTCTGTACTTGGCATTGAGCCAAGTGCTTTTCGTGTTCTACAATGTTTACTCTTCCCTACAACTGAATGTGCAAAATCTTAGTAGGCCCAAGCTACAGATGGAAATCAATACCTAAGTCATCTAATTTTGGGCTCCGAGTTCATGGTGTGACCTCTACTTAGGGTGTGAAACCTCGCAGTCCAATCCCAGAGTTTGTGCTCTTCATAGGATAATGTGGAAGTTTGGGGGGATGGGTGAAGGCACCAGTTAGTCCTGAAGGCATTAAAGCAAGAGAAGGAATAATATGGGATTTGATATTAAATATCAGTAATAGCTTCAGGAAAGATGCAGGAGTGGGGGTTGGAGGAGGATGGATATGCAAGTTGCAAGCAAAGGGAGGAACATGAGCTGCCTCATAGAGGTGTGGACCACCAGGTTATACTGACAGTGCTTTGGTTAGATACAGAGATGGAGGTGGGTGTGGGGTGGGAGAGGAAGAGGGGACTCATGGTACTTGAACATAAACAGGTCTGTGGGTTCTAATCATAGAAGGTGTGGTGTGCCAAATCAAAGAGTTTGAAATACATTATAAAGTCTTGACATCCATGGATGTCTTAAGGAGTAGGATGATCTAATCAGATGGTGGTGGCAGAGATCACATAGGGATGGGAGTGGATGGGGAGGGAAGAGTGAGGGAGTCTAGTTGAAAAAGTGATGCTCCTATGGGTTTGGTCCACTTCATCACACCCAGGAAATGAGGTAGAAGGCAATGGAAGAGAAAGTAACAAAATAAACTCAGAGGACAGTTATAGGAAGTGATTCACAGAGAACCCCACAGTCTGTGTGCCTTCATGCCCTTTCTTCACCACTTCCAAGACCAGACCACCAATGTCCTAGGAAATTATAAAGTTGGGTACCATCCTTGAAGCACACCTCGGCACACTGCTTACCTCCCAGTGTAACTCCTCATTGTTCCAACAAACCCAATCTGGATGCCAGAGGAAAAGGAACTCAGGCAGCTGCCGTGTTAAGAGGTTAAAAGCTCATGTTTTGGGGTCACATTTCTTGCATTTCTTTTAATTGAAGTATAGTTGATGTATGATATTGTATAATTTACAGGTGGAGTCACAAGTTGTAAAGCTTATATTGCATTTATAGTTGTGATGAAATATCATAACTGTATTCTCCATAAATATTGTAGTTTATTGTATATCTAATAGTTTGTACTTCTTCATACCCTACCTCTATATTACCCCTTCCCTCTTCCCTCTCCCTACTGGTAATCACTAGTTTGTTTTCTATATCTGTGAGTTTGCTTTTTTGTTTGTTTGTTGTCATAACAGTTCACTAGTTTGTTGTACTTTTTAGAGTCTACATAAACTTCTCACATTTAAATTCTATCTCTATTTCCATGTTTGTACTTCCGCACTTTTTTTTAACCTCCCCGTATTTCAGTTTTCTTATCTATAAAAGGGGATTTAAAAAATAATAACAATAGCACCCACTTCATAAGATGGGGGTGGATTTTATGAACTAACAAATATAAAGCACATAGACTACTGGCTGGTGAATGGAAAAAGTTAGCAATTATTTTCCAGATAACCACAGGCCTGATTTCTGGGGCTTCTTCTTTTCTTGCCAAGCAGGAAAGTGGCTGTCTGAGCCCCAAGCCAAGGCCTTTTGGCTTGAGAAAACATTTTCCAAGAGATCTTTAGGCTCCCTGGCTCCATTGCGGGGGCCTCTGCACTCTTCCTCTAGAACAGGAAACTGTCCCCGGACCCACATGCACAAGCTATCCAGGATGATTTCTCACTACTGATAAATCCCAGGCTGCTGGACAAACTTCACAGAGCCCCCTTTTCCCATGAAGCTTAGCAATCAGGCTAAATACAAGCTACTTCTGATTTTTTTAAAGGGAAGACAGATGGAAGCCTGTATTCTAGATGTATCTTGGGCAATGCAAAATTGTTATTTGGGCCAGAAAATTCCCTGTTGGCTTCCAATGCTAATAAACATGGTCAAAGGGGACCTCTAATCTGAAGCAGGCCTCCAATTTTGTGACTTCCGAGTTTATCAACGGCTCAGGCTTTGACTTAATCCATCATTCAGAAAGCCCTTGATGGGATGGGTCAAACAAAAAGATGAGATTGAAACCTTAGAGGGGAATTTTGAAGACTTGTACATCTATAGAGCTTCCAGGTACAGGCAAGGAATTCCTGGAACGGAAATCCCTGAGTATGATTGAAGCTACCCAGGAATACTTGAAGTCCATCAGATCTTCTGTTTCTCTGCTCCAATTACCAGTCTTCTCAAGGCTGTGTCCAATCTGAAGCTATGGTGAAGCCATCCTTGCCCTTGAAGGCCTAGATCTACCCCAGACCTCCTCCAACTCCTTCAACTCCTCCAACTCCTCCATCTCCAACACTGCTATGAACTATTATTTCACTAGGAAATTTGACATGGGCAACTCAGCCTTGTACTTCTTTCCCTAAGAACTGGTTTCTATCCAAAATCATTGGCAAGATTTGTCATTGACAAACAGTTGGAATTAAAGTGAAGCTGGAATGAACAAAAATTAAGGCTTAGGAATTGCCATTGTGGCTCAGTGGAAATGAACCTGACTAGTATCCATGAGGACACGGGTTTGATCCCTGGCTCTCCTTGGTGGGTTAAGGATCCAATGTTGCTGTGGCTGTGGCATAGGCCAGCAGCTGCACCTCTGACCCCTAGCCTGGGAACTTCCATGTCACACACCTATGGCCCTAAGAAAAAAATAAATTTAGCCTTAGAGTCACCACTTTGCAGAAGCCAACACAACTGAGAAGATAAGCTTCACCAGGAGTAGGTGAGTCAAAATTAGATGATAAGTTTACACCAGGGGTGGCAAGCATGCACTTGGAATGTTGCTGCTTCCATGATCCCTACTTCGACATTATATATACTTTAGGCAGCATAACCAGAGGGAGGGAGCCCTGAAACAGACTGGCAGAGGCTGCCCCATTTTAGCCATCTTCTCTGACCCCAATATTAATACCAACACAGGATAGCTGGAGCTAACTAAGCTGAACTTGAATGAGCAGCTGACAGATGCCTGTTCTCAGCAATGTCTGACTGATTTCCAGAACTCCCAGGAGATAGTCATTGTACTGAAGTGACTTTATTGCCCAGCAAGTGAGGCTAGCATGCCATTGTAATTATCCAGGCTGCTCACTGCAGTCCATTCAGTATCAAGGAGTACGTCAGATTCTTCATGTACTCTGAATTTCACCAGTCACCTTTAGCATCTACTCCCAGAACACAGGTTAGTCTAGAAGTCATAAAGATCACTGCTATAACTGCCTGTAACTTCTGTGACACCATTACTCTCTATGGATGTGTTCCCTCCCACAGTCACAACCCCATTCATGGGGGAAGGGATTCGTTATTAGCAGTTCACCTTATGCCTAGCTTCGCCACTCCATGTCTTCTACTGCCATCATTCTGCTTATTTACCAATGCATCTCTAAAGTTCCCCAGGATCAGACCTGTAACTCCAGTTCTGTGTCACATTCCCCTCTGGAAACTACTTTCAGATTCTTCACAGCCATATCTACCCATGTACTGCCTGCCGTGTCCAGGAACAAAATGTTTTCGGAATGAGCATATCCATAAGCTTTGGATGAGAACTTCCCTTTCTAAACACCTGGGATGAAGAACCTGTCCATGCATACAGCCATGGTGGACTTGCCATGCGGGTGGCTGTAATCTACTCAAAACCCTCTGTTTCACAGCTCTCTCTCTGTCTTCACTCTTTCTTTGAAACCCCAAGTCCACTGCCATTTCAGTGGACTAATATAGGTGGACTGTACTAGTAAGGCCAAAAGCCTTTCAAGAAGACCTAGTTAATAGTATTCAATGTGCAAGAGAGGAGCATAAAGATAGGACCACTAGCCTGGGCTACTCTGAAATGACACCTAAGGGAGTATATTTCTACCTATCACCAGCCTCTACTGAAAACCAAAATCCATACCAAGAAATAACCAAACCATCCCCCAAACAAAAATCCATCTGTAGCTGACAATCTTTAGCCCCTAATCTAACCAAAATGCCTCATTCTACAAATTAGCATAAAAAGTTATGGAACTTCCCTGAAGTATTCTAAATGATAATTCATACAATAAACATTTTCTCCAGTTCTATTGAGATATAATTGACCAATAAAAATTGTATATATTTAAGATATATAACGTAATGTTTGCTATACATAAACTTTGTGAAATGATCACCACAATTAAGCTAATTAACATATCCATCACCTCACAGAGTCATCATTCTTTTTAGTGAGGACACTTAAGATCTACTCTCTTAGCAAATTTCAAGTGTACAGTATAATATTCATTATAGTCAAAATGCTGTACATTAGATCTCCAGAACTTATCCATCCTACCCAAAACTTTGTACCCTTTAACTGACATTTCTCCCATACTTAAGAGTCTGGTAACCAATATTCTACTCTTTGCTTCTCTATGAGTCTGATTTTTTAGATTCTACACATAAGTGAGATCATGGGGTATTTGTCTTTCTATGTCTGGCTTATTTTGCTTCGTCAAATGTTTTCCAGGTTCGTTCATGTTATTGCAAATGACATGATTTCCTTCTATTTTAAAGTTAAAGAATATTCCACTGTGTGTGTGTATACCTCACAATTCTTTATCCATTTATCTGTTGATGGATACTTAGGTTGTTTCAATATCTTTGCTATTGTGAATAATGCTGCAACAAACATGGAAATGCAGGTATCTCTTCAGGATATTGATTTTGTTTCCTTTGTGCATATACCCAGAAGTGGGAAGCACACTGACTTTTAAAGTTATTTAGAAGCAACATATGAAATCTATGAAAAGTACAACTTAAATGACTACGGAAACTTATTTCATCATTGTTGTTATATTGCGCAGAGAAGTCTCAAGTTCTAGGATAGAAAGACATCTCCCTTCATCTGGAGAAACTTAATGGCCTAATTGGAAAGACATGCCACAGCAAACCCTCTAGAATCCACTGGGATGGGAGTTTAATAAGAATACAAACAAAGCTGTGAAAAACTCTGCACTCACACAGGGGAGTCAGAAGGAGGATTATATGATCTATTCCTCAATGGTCATAATAGCTAAGGGCATTTCAGGAAGGGAGAATAACAGAAACAAAGATATGGAGAGTGGAAAAAGGAAGGCATATATTTGTTAGGATATCAAGCTAAGCTGTGTTAATAAAGAGACTGAAATATAGAGTGACTCAAACGAGATAGCAGCATATTTATTTCTCTATCCAGATGTAGGTGGCCAGTCTGGAGCCAGTAGACAGCTCTGCTCCATGAGGTCAGCAGAGTTTCATATTCCTTCTTGCTTTGTTTGGCATTTGCCAGCAATCGCCAACAGGAGGGCCAGGTTCCAGGCCATAGGAAAGGAAGAACAGAGGTGGAACATGAGCCATTTCCTCTTTGCACAGGACCTAGATGTTGTAAACATCGCTTCTGCCTTCATCCCATTGGGTAAAATCAATAGCACCAAGTTACAAGGAAGCCTGGGAAATGTAGTTTCTAAGAGGGCACTGACAGCCAGCCAAAACTCAAGGGATTTTATTATGCCAAGGTGGGAGGGAAGCTTGGATAATGAGGGACAAGTCCTAGCATCTGCTTTAGCAGTTGAGGAACCTTATGTAACTGTTGCCTGAATATAGAGGATTAGAGGGAAGTGAAGTTTTCTGTAATGTCTGCTCTTAGATCATGAAAACACAGCTGATAATTAAAGCAGAGGGGGCAGAATATGCAAAAAAAAAAAAAGTGAGAAAGCGATGTACACAAAATGGATACAATGTATCAGTATTATTGCCAGGTCAGTATTGTATAAACTTCTGATACAATGGCTTTATAGAATCTAAGAAATTTTCATAGTGGGGGCAAAGCAAACCAGAGTAATGTTTTAAATGAAATTGGCATAGAGAGATTGCCAACTACCTGCTCTTGTATTATGTCCTATTAAAGTAATTGGTCATAAAAGAGGTCAGATGGAATGATTTACATAAATTCCTGTGAGGTAAAGGGAAGAATTATCTCAGGCAAAAAGAAACAAAGGAGTGCATTTTTTGTTTGGGAGTTTTTTTGGACCGGGGACTGAACCTACATCACAGTTGTGCCCAGAGCCACTGCAGTGACAGTGCTGGATCCTTAATCTTCTGTGCCACAAGGGAACTCCAAGAGATGCATTTTTGATTGTGCTTCAAATGTGTATTGGTCATTAACAGAAAGAAAGACCTCTTGCGAATTGTAGTCATGAAAATTCTGTGTTGTATTTTAATCATCAATTGGCTCCGTTTGGGTGGAATAACTATATCACGAAATTCTAAGAGAGGAAAACTTAAGCGGGGGAAGTGGTGAGGAGGATGAGATATGAAATGTATAACGGGGGTGCCATATAGAGTGATTTTCTTTTTATTTTATTTTTTTTTTATTTTCCCACTGTACAGCAAGGGGGTCAGGTTATCCTTATATGTATACATTACAATTACATTTTTCCCCCAGCCTTTCTTCTGTTGCAACATGAGTATCTAGACAAAGGTCTCAATGCTATTCAGCAGGATCTCCTTGTAAATCTGTTCTAAATTGTGTCTGATAAGCCCAAGCTCCCAATCCCTCCCACTCCCTCCCCCTCCCATCAGGCAGCCACAAGTCTCTTCTCCAAGTCCATGATTTTCTTTTCTAAGGAGATGTTCATTTGTGCTGGATATTAGGTTCCAGTTATAAGTGATATCATATGGTATTTGTCTTTGTCTTTCTGGCTCATTTAGAGTGATTTTCTTTTACCTGGCAGCACACACAAATCATCCTCGTATGCCCTCTTTCATTGAAATTTAAGCTACTCCAACTTCTTTGAAAGAACCACAGTTACCTCCACTAAGGCAAATTATCACTTTCGAGGTCTCCAGATTTCTCCTACTTGACCAAAGCATGACCTTTGGAGTTTCTTTAGGAATTGGATGGTATCCTTAAAGAGGCCACAGCTAAGAAAATCGGATTGATGCCAATGGCGATCCCCATGCAGGGGCATCTCCACAGTCAGAGTCAGAGCCCTCTTGGGGGCCAAAGACTTTCTCTGTGCCTCAAGATGCTCAGATCTTACATGTGAATTTTACAACCTTCCTCCCTTCTGGTAAGTTAGGACCTAAGTAGGGAACATTCGTTAACAGGTGACAGTCGGGAAGTACTAGTGACAGATTTTTAGCTGCATATCCACAAGACCAGCTGCTCCATGGTGACCCCACTTTGGCAAGCTCCACTGGCAGCTGGTTAAATGTGTTGCTCTTGGCAAGTACCCACCAGCTGTTCCCACCTGTGGTCATATGCAGGATCTGTCAATTATGCTTATTAGATCTGTAAATCCAAGATATAATCCAACCTGTTACAAAGAGCCTCATGCATGCTGTCTAGGTACCAAATTTAGTGACTCCCCTTTTAGTGTGTGATGGCTTTTCATCTCATTCTCTCATTCCCTCACAGCTACCTAGTCCTTGATGGAGAAACTAATTAATCGGGAAGTCATCCTGCTGTAGGATAACAAATACACAAGACATCAGAGCTCAGGCCACCACAAAAAATGCTGGTACCCAGACCTGTTAATTCAAGGACGCATTACTTTTACTCCCTCACTTCTTACCTTCTCCTGCTGCATGGCAGTTTAAGTTATATAATGTGCCATCTGAAAGAGTTACGTAAGGCACAGAGCATGAAATACTCGGAGAAGTCACCCTATTAAATAGACACTCACGTCACAGGATCCTAAAAATTAGAAAAGTGGAGGATCTGCAGCAGGAGGTCATTTCTGCCCATCTTCCTTCTCTCTGCCTTCTGCCCAAATGGGATGATTTCCTTTGTATTTCCTAGTTCTTTGTCCTCTTAAGCAGGAAATAGATTAAATATGGAGCTTTTTCAGTGGTCTATCCTGTATTATCACAAAAGGTCCCAAAGTAATTGACACTACTTCCCTTGAACCTGTGTGATGAATCCTCACTCAGTGGCCTTTCCTCTATAAATACAGGACCTGTCCCGGCTGACATGCTTGTATTATTGAACAGACTCTAATCTCAGTATTATACAGACCCACATTTTTCCCCCGCCAAATGCTATTTGCAGTTCTGTCCCAGATGTAACAACCTAATCAAAACAGAATTTCATAGAGCACCAAACAGATGATTGGTTTCTAGGGGCCTGTGCAACAGGTATTTGTATGTTTACTGCCTTCTTTTATGAAACTTGATACAGTGCAATTGGCAGATTACAGGTTGAATTCTGGAACGCAACTCCTCAGAAATGAATTGTAAATAATAAGGTTTAGAAGCAGCTAAACACAATTTCCGGTCCTCATAATGCCAGGCTTTCTCAACTATAGCATTGTTGATGGCAAGTTAACACTGCATATGTCTACCTTTTCCACACCGTCTTTCTTATGGACCCCCATTGTCAACTGAATTGCTTCCCTGACAATGAATGCCGCCATGTTTAGAGTGGAAAAGGGAAGCTTTTCAATGACCTACAGAAAGAAGAATGCCTTTGTGAACATTCTGCCACAGAAATGGTCAAAGGACCACAGAATCAAGTAGAAATAGAGAAATTTTGAGCTGAAAGAGTTTTCAGAAACCACCTACTTGGAAAACATGCATTTAAAACATGCTTTCTAATTTAGAAAAACAATACTGTCTGAAAGTAAAAAACTAAATAAACTAAAAAAATGGAATGCCTGAATTTCCATCCTTGGCTTATCACCCATTAGTGCTATGAATGCACATAAGTACCTTGATGCTTCTGAGCCCTGATGCTTGTAATCCTCAAATACTGTTAAAGAGGGGTTTACAAGACCTACCTTCAATCCCTGCCTTTCAAATAGCTTTGGTTTTTAAAATGCTGTTTGGATTTTTTTTTTAAATTAAATATAGTTGATTCACAGTGTTGTCCCAATTTTTGCTACTCAGCAAAGTGATCCAGTTGTGCATATACATACAGGTTTTTTTTCGTATTATCTTCCATCATGTTCTATTCTAAGAGATTGGATATATTTCCAATAGGTGCTATACAGTAGGATCTCATTGCTTATCCATTCTAAATATCATAGTTTGCATCTACCAACCCCAAACTTCCAGCCATTCCATGGCTTTTTCAATAATCAAATCAAATATTGTAATTGAAATCACTTTTTTAAATAATAAAAATCTGCATAAGTAGAAAGTATTATTAACATTCCCACCAAGATAAGCACCCAATTCAACTTCATTTTATAAATGCAGAAACTGAGGCTCAAAGACACTAGAAAATTCCTCCGAGGCACCAGATGGTACACACTAAAGCTAAGCCAATAACCAAAGTCTGTCATCACCCACTGGGTACAGTTCCCTTTACATAACACAGAAGAGTCACAAAATTCCAAATTGCTTGAAGGTAAGTGCAAGGCAAAAGTGTGACAGAATCTTCCAAGAAAAAAATCCAACCTTGCTCACACATCCAGCCGCCCTTTCCATTTTAGCACTTCTATAATATATTATACTTGCAAACTGAGATATGACAATTAGTTAATTGAAACTTTGTAGCAGATGGTGGAAGTTTATGAATTGCATCAATTAATGAATAAATAAAAATAAACTGTTGCTCTCATTAGTGTCCCTAAAAAATATGTAAATAGCATATATTCATTTTCCTAGTTCACAGATGGAGATTTCAAGGCCCACAGAGGTTCCATTTGCTCCTGGGCAGGTGGGTAATAGACAGATATTCTGTCTAAAAAGAAATTTCAACAAGCTATCATTAGCTTATTTTTTCCCCTTTCTTAGCCAGAACAAAACTTAGAGGCTGTTTACAGTCTTTTCTTCCTGTCTCCTTATCATCATTTCGAAATCCAATCTGGCCTTGGCCTAGGACAAGTAGTTTCACAAGCTTGAGCCATTTGGACATCAGTCAAGCCTTGTCTTTTTCCTTCTGAAAGGTCTCACACCCAGAGGGCGGGAGAAAAAAGAGACTGGAGGCCTTGGAACAAGAGCCTAAGAGAGAATGATGGAATCTCTGACCATGTAAAGCATTAGTAATGCTCTAGATGCTTCTGTTTCTAGTTGACAGTTTATGAAGCAGGAAAGGAGGGAGGTCATTGAGTTGTTCATGGCTTGATATTTCCACCAATCCTACCACCTGGAGGGGCTTTGCTTCTGTCTAAGGGTAACCTGCGCAAACACCCCAACAGCCAAGCCAGCCACAGACGCCACCTCGAAGGTAACTGTTGCAAAGTCAGAACTTCCAAAACATTTTGGGAGGCAGCCTTGTGCTCTGCAGCATGGCACTGGTGGTTGGCACCACATTAAAATGTCATTTCAGGCAATTAATATTTTATTTATAAACATAAATATTTATTATCAATGACTATTTAAATAGCAGCTCAGGAGAAAACAAATCTATTACGTTTGTATTAAAACATCTTCAGATACTTAATTATAGGAATATTTAGACAAACCATTAAAAATGTATGCCAACTTTCTTGAGAAGTCTGGGACAATCCCCTTTAGACTTTCCTCATTTAGCTGAGGGGGCAAATTTGATTGGATGCCGCAAAAACAAGGGAAAGAAATTCAAATCCAGTTCCCCTTTCTAGTAGTTGGACAGATTCTGCCTTCATGCCCGGAAATTTAAAAGGCATCTTTTCTTTTAAGAAAAATATTTTCTTAAAAATTGTCAGAAGGCATTCCCTGGTGGCCTAGTGGTTAAGGATCCAGTGTTGTCACTGCTACAGTATGGGTTGCTGCTGTGGCTTGGGTTTGATGCCTGGACTGCAGGTGCAGCTAAAAAATTGTAGGAAAAGACAAATTCATTCTGGACAAATGCCCCAGGTATACTTGGAAACAAAATATGCCATGCCTTTAAATGTATCTGATTAAGCATCTTCAGTTTCTTCAGCTATTTTAATCAGTTCCCAAACATGCAATTGGCAGTTCAATTTTTCAACTAGAAAGAAAAATGGTTATTGCCGGCATTGATCTGTTGTAGAGTACATCGCCTTACCCTACTCAGTTCTCAAAATATAATTCAAACTTTCTATTTTGATACCAGTGCCTCACCAAAGTTTAGCAATCTAAGTGTACATTTCCCCCCATTTTTGGCTCTCAAGTTTAGGATGAAAAGACAGTAAATGAGATTCAGTCTCCTTAATTAGCTGTACTGATTTATTTCTGTTGAAATGCATGGCAATTTCCATATATCACATATTTCTGCCTCAATTACTACCTTATTTGATTGGGCTTTATTTAACTTCCTTCTTGTATTTGCATTATAGCTATTGCACAAACACCCTGTAAAACTCACATGCATTTGGAACTTTAAAAGAACAATGACCAATTTGATAGGAAAGTTGCAGTTTCTCTATGTACTTCCAGAAATTGCTCTTTGGCACATCCTGTTATTGCCACAACATGCGTCTCTCCATTATGCTTCCTTTAATTGCTCTTGGCTTTTGGGGTGAGACAAGTCTACTCTAACACACTACAAAGTAGTTTGAAATAGCGTCATAATTCATAAGGGTCATCTTATGAATTTTAAGACCATCTAACCCCTATAGCTACCTTTAGAGATTGGAAATATATTTTGGAAAACTGGCATAATCATTTGTAGCGGAGAATATCACATAACATAAAAATATGGACTAGATATTTTGCGTAATCAAATCATGATGCAGATGGGTAAGCTCTGTGGACTAGAAATGAGAAATCTGGAAAAACATGCTGGATAGTCATATCTGATGGGCATACCTTTGAAATAAAATCTTAACAACCTAGGGAAATCATTCTAAAGATTTTCAGAAAAGCCCAGACATACTAGAAGAGCTACTTCTTTGCTTGGCTTTTTTTTTTCCCCCAAAGCCACAGTAAACAATCTTGAGAGCACTTGAAATGTTGAAAAATTGTCTTGAAATATTTGCCATAAGGTCATGTGCCATAGTGAATTGTCCATGGGAAGTGAACAATAGGATATTATTAAAAAGCCCAACTTCTTCAAGCTGAATTCCAATTCACCACTTGTAACCTGGTTACAAATACAAATTTGAATCTCTTGTCCAGTTTTCTTTTTTTCCTAGGCAGGGAAAACCATGATCCAGGATTACGGTATTTTTTACTTCAAGAACACAAAATGCGTTCATTCACAAAGCAGCGAGACCTCTATCAACCTAGTCCAAAAACATCCAGCCGTTGTTCCGTGAGGAGTGTGATGTTTTGTTTATTTGTTTGGGGGCTACTCTTTTATTCCAGAAGCTGTGGCTATTTTTGGAATCCAACTTTTTATTCTCCCTTTAATCACACCCAGAATGCAATGCTTGTAAACTCTACCCGTGTGTCACCTCTCCGCTATTTATTACATCTTATGCTTTAAATATCACCTCTGACAAACAAAAGAAAAGCAAATGTCCCTAAATTTCCTGAAGGGCTGAAACATCAAGCCCGGATTATTATTGTTTATGTCTCAGCTTTAGCAGCTCCAGTGTCTCTGTGGTCTGCTGTGTGCCGGGCTGGCAATGATGGATGGCCATTACGGCAGCTTATTGGAAATGGCTTGATTTATAACCTGTTCTCCTGCCTCAGTCTAATGGCTTCATTTCTTTCCTCCAGTGCGTGATGCCACAGCCAAGGTCATTGCGCCAATGGCCTTTTGTTGTTCGTCTGCTGATGACCAGTGTGCCTAGGAGTCAGCATGGAGGGGGGTGAAGTGGGGGTAGGAAACAGGGAAGGGAGGGGAGCCTGGGGGTGGGGAATCTCCAACCTTTACATTTTAATTTTTTTTTCATCTCAGTCCCTGATAACTGCAGTAGAACAGTAGATTAAATGCTGTCTTCTATTTGCTTCCCCTGCTTGCCAGACAAGGAGCTGCTTTATGATCCTCAGTGGGGAAGTCTATTACTCACCTCTACTTTAAATGACCAACATCAAATATATACAGCTCCCATTAAAGCTGAGATCAATAAAAATGCCATTAAGATAGTAAAAGTTGCTGATATTAGTGAAGCCCCCAAACAAAATATTTGATTTTCTTTCAGGTTGTTAGTGAGATGGAATACGAACATATAAGTGAAAGGAGAACTGGCCATGCCTATGGTCAATAATTTATCTCAGAGATTCATTCAGCCTCTCACCCAATATTTCCCTCCTGTCTATTGATTCCTCATCATTATTTGTCATAAGCTGTCCTAACTCAAGGAGAAAATATGCCCTGCTGGTCCAAGGGGAGTCATACCTGGAGAAATAGAAAGGAATTTCATTAAAAGCAAGAAAGAACGGCTGTGGTTTTGAGAAACTCAGACAGCAAGTTGCCAAGACTTTTGTTAGAGTCTCAAAGCAAGTTGTCTGAAGCTCTGCCGCATGAACCCTGCACAGGACGTCATGGACCCTGGACTGAGGTTGTGCTGATTGCCTTCCTCCCTGGGTATGATTTCAGCTTCCAAAACAGTGCATGCGTGTATGTACACACACACATGTGACTACATAGACACATGTATACAAATATGTGTATGTGTGTGTCAGTGTATGTGTATTTTTCACTTCAAATGTTCCCTTTCATTAGAATGTTCCAAGTCGATTTTCTCAACTGGGCTCTTATGGGCACCAGAGAGAAGGTGATGGTTATGGAGACCCATTAATTCAGCGTATCCAGGAAGAACATACCTATGTCATTAAGTCAAACTAAAACCCCAAAGGTAAAGGCATGACTTTAGAAATAGTTAATAGTTAAATCTTTTAAGGCATGACTATCTGCCTAAGGTCAATTTTTAATACGTGAATTATATTTTATTTAATGGGATACATGTTTGTGAGGGACAGTCAATGGTGATCTTTGAAATTGGTTTTGAACAATAGCTTGAAACTTGCTTTATGCATCTCCCAAAGTCAATGTCAGATGATATTTTTTAAAGCTAAATCCACTTGGAGCTGGCTAACCCCCTCCCACCAGCAGATAATCTTCTTCAACTTTTCTCAAGTCAGTTTATTCTGGAATATAAATCCATAGCATTTTAAAACTGAAAGGGACCTTCAGAAAAACCTGGTCCCATTCCTTTATTCAATAATAACAAGAATGCCAATGTTACTACTGATAATTAATATTAATCCAAAGTTCACTCTGGGCCAGACATTGCACTAAGCAATATATATCCTCATATCTTTGTGAAGTGAGAAATACTCCCATTTTACCAAAGCATAAAGGGGTTAGGTAGCCTGCTCAAAATCACATAGCTCATAGTGGTGGAGTCAAGATTCATATCCAGCTCTGTTAGCCTTCACAACTAGTAATAAATGAAATATTTAAAATCAACTTGAAGAGCCTGACCAATAATACAATGCCTTAAATCGAAGAATACCAAAAAGACAATGTGGAGGTAATTTTGAGAATATGTTTATTGAGAGATTCAGTAAAGAGGATTTTGCTCTGGATCATTCTTAAAAATGAAAAACAAGAGTTCCCGTCGTGGCGCAGTGGTTAACGAATCCGACTGGGAACCATGAGGTGGCGGGTTTGGTCCCTGCCCTTGCTCAGTGGGTTAACGATCCGGCGTTGCCGTGAGCTGTGGTGTAGGTTGCAGACGCGGCTCGGATCCCGCGTTGCTGTGGCTCTGGCATAGGCTGGCGGCTACAGCTCCGATTAGACCCCTAGCCTGGGAACCTCCATGTGCCGCGGGAGCGGCCCAAGAAATAGCAACAACAACAACAAAAGACAAAAAAAAATGAAAAACAGAGAGTCATGTATTGACAGTTCCAGAATTATCTTTCTTCTCTTTCTTGTAAATAAAAGAAAATTATCAGTACCCTTAACTACAAATGTAAGAGCCTCTAGCATGCAAAGTCACATGAAATGCTATTATAGACATGAAAATTATAATTTACTCGGATATTTGTTAATTTGTCCACATTTGATTTTGGTATATTAGTTAATAAAGGAGAAATGATAGCTGATGTCTGGTCCTTTCAATTATGTAACTTGCAACTCATTAGACTATATCTTTAATTTTGTGGTTTCAAACATAAAGTTGGAGTAAGCCTCTGAAACCTCCTTTTAAATTCTTGAGCAAAACTTCTGTCTGAAATAAAAGTCAATATGGGCTTGTTTGAATTCATATCTTCAGGAAATGAGGCTATCTCAGAGGAAAGAGGGCGCAAGCCTCAGGTAATATATACAGAATAAGTCTCACCATTCTAAGTAAACTAATGCGTTGTTATTTACCTACTAATCAGTTATTAGAGGAAATATTTACCAATTTTAGTGAGTAACAAATGTTCCTGATCTCTCCATCTCCATGTGACCCTACTGAGTCATTAACAAACAATGATCAAGCGACCCCTCTGGGCCCTAGGGACTGATGGTTCATGTGAAGAAAGCTACAAGTCTAGACCTCACCTAATATGACTTTTAATTCCTGGCACAACTTGTGTCCATCATGATGGTGTCCAGTAGGAAGACCAGCTGACCAGTAAGGAGATGCATGTCATTTAGTTTCTAAACAAAGATTTCAGAAGAAAGGGAAGATCAAAGAAGGGAGAAAGGGCAGGATGGAAGAGATGAAGGAATAAAAACAAAGGAGGGAAAGAAGCGAGGCAGGAAGGGAGGGAGAAAGGAAGGAAGGAGGGAGTGAAGGATGGAGGGAGAGAGGAAGGAAGGAGGGAGGGAGAGAGAGAGAAGGGAAGAGGGAGGGAAGAAGGGAGGGAGAGGAAGACGAGGGAAAGAAGGAGGGAGGGAGGGAGAAATGAGGGAGGAAGGATGATGCTCAGGCCAGAGCTTCCTGCTGCCTTTATATGAGTCTGGTGCTGCCTCCTCCTCTGCTGCTGTAAGAGAACTCTTTGTACCTACAAGTCCTCTCCTTTGGCCTCAGCTATAATCCCCAAACACAAGGTCTGGGCAGTGGCTATTGTTAATGCCCTGATTTCTGGGTGTTGTAGCCTTGAAGGAATAATTTCCCCAACTGTTGGCAAAGTCATCCACTCACTGGTCTCCACTGGTCACACTCTTCTGACAGCCTCTGTTGACGATGAGAGCCAACTTGTGGTGGCACGTCCCCTCCCAGGGGAGCTCTCATTCAATGGCTGTGGAGGGGTAGGACAGGCAGTGTGCTGTAAAGGCAGGCTTCAGATGCCAAGTTCATCCTGACCCCCACTAAACTACCTGTACTGTCTTCATTATCACAGAGTCCACTCCCAAGGAATAATTCTCATGCCTTCCTTCTCCCAGCCACTAGCAACCACCATTTTACTTTCTGTCTTTGTGAATTTGATTATGCCAAGTGCCTCCTGTAAGTGGAATCACACAATATTTATCTTTCTGTGACTTCCTTAGCATGATGTCCTCAAAGTGCATCACGTTGTAGCATGAGACAATATTCCTTTCCTTTTTAAGGCTGAATAATATTCTATTTCATGTACGTACCACATTTTGTTTATCCATTCATCTATCAATGAACATTTAGGCTATTCTGCTTCTTGGCAATTTAGATAAAGCTGCTCTGTACACGGCTATGCAAGCATCTCTTCTAGACCCTACTTCCAGTTCTTTTGTGTGTGTGTGTATATATATATATATATATATACATGTATATATATGTATATGTATATATATATCCAGAAATGGGATTTCTAGATCATATGGTTGTTCTATTTTTAGCTTTTTGAAGAACAGTCATAATAATTTCCATAGCAGTCACACTATTGTACAGTTCCATCAATGGCATTCAAAGGTTTCAATTTCTCCATATCCTCACCAATTCTTGTTATTTTATCTTCTCTTTTTTTTTTACAGTAGCCATCCTGGTTAGTGTAAGGTATCTCAGCAGTCCCTATTTGCACTTCTGTAATGAGCAGCGATGTTGAGCATTTTTTCTTATGCTTATTGGCCATTTGTATATCTTCTTTGAAGAAATGTCTATTCTAATCCTTTGCTCAATTTTAATTAGATTATTTGTTATTTTGCTGTTGAGTAGTAGGGATTGTTTTAACGTGCTGGGTATTAACCTTTATCTGACATTATAAAACAAAAATTTTCAAGCTTGACTTACTCCCATTGGTCTTGTTTTGGCTTTGCTGCTTGTGTTTTTGAAATTATTGTCACATCCAACTCCATGAAACTTTTCTTCTACATTTTCTTCCAGGAGTTTTATATTTCTGGGTCTTAACCTTTAGATCTTTAATCCACTTGGAGTTAATATTTTGTATATGGTGTAAGGTAGAGGTACAACTTTATTGTGTTCCATGTGAATATCTAACTTTCCTGACACCATTTGTTAAAGAGATTGTCCTCTCATTTTAACATGACTGTGGATGACCTTTATTCTCTATCTCACACCACCTGTCCCTCTCCTCCTTCAAAAAAATTCCTTTTCTCTTCCACTGAAACCTGTATCCTAGATTGCATTTGCCTGACTGACTATGCCAATCAATTCCTTCATTGATACCTTGAATTTGCTTTGTACAAAGAGAGAATAGGAAGGTGGCCCGTTATTAATGGATGGGTTAGAAATCTGCAGTAAAACAGAAATGCACAAGACATGTCACATTTTTCTTTCCTTTAGATTCCAAAATATCTGAATTACTGTTTCACCTTGCAAGACCGAAGGCCAGTTCAAATTTAGGGTTAGTTTGGGTGGAAACTCTACTTCTCCTAATCCCTAGAAGCTAATGTGGAGCCTAGAATATGGGGGAAGGGTTGTTTGGTTTTCAACCAGAGTTATCCTCTCTAAGAGCATGAAACTCTTGAAGGCAAGACTACTGCTGATCTTATGATCAACTTGACCATGGACTAGCTGTAGGTTTTCAACAGGAATCTCAGTTATTGGTATTTATGGAGGGTTCCCTATGCACCAGGCATCATTTTAAGTATCTTATATGAATTAATTTACTTAATCATTATAGGTAGTCTGTGAGATTATTTCATTATTATTGCTATTTTATAGATCAGTAAACCGAGGTACAGAGAACCCAGTAAAACAAGGCCCAGTGGTACCGCAGTGGTGAGTTGGGATTTTTTTTTTCTTTTTTTGGTTGCTCCATGGCATATGGAGTTCCCAGACCAGGGATCAGAGCCACAGTTGAGACCTATGTCACAGCTGCAGCATGACTGGATCCTTAATCCACTATGCTGTGCTGGGTATCCAACATGCATCCCAGAACTCCCAAGATGACGCCAATCTCATTGCACCACAGTGGGAACTCCTGAGTTGGGATTTTAACCAAGAATTTCTGGCTTTAGCGTCTGGGCTGCATCGTAGATAGCAATTCCTTTCTTTTATTACAATACTTTGTTTCCTTCCAGTTTCCTCCTAAGGAGAAAAGCTATGCCACCTGCAGATGGTGCTACTGGAGGATAAGACGCAGGTTCCCCTTGGCATAGCCAGTGTCTGTGTCTCAACTTGGCTAAGAAGGGAGCAGGATCTTTTCCATCTCGTCCTCTTGATTTTTGGGTCCCTCTTTCTGCTGCATAATCGTTATAAGCTTGGTAGAAAACCAAAGAGGGAAAAGGGTTTTCTTTCCTTTTTAAATTTTTTATTATTATTATTTTTTGGCTGCACCCACAGCCTGTGAAAGTTCCTGAGCCAGGGATCAAACCCGTGCCACAGCAGTGACCTGATCCAATGCTGGATCCTTAACCTGCTGAGTCACCAGAGAACTCCAGGAAGAGACTTTTCTTAAAGCAATTTCTGCTTTCTGCCAGCAACACACACATCCCTCAGTCACAGGGCAGAAAGGCCTGGCTACCTGTTTGGGATAGGAGCTAAGAAGAAAACTCAGGGCCAGGGCTCAAACTAACCGTCTCATGCATTTTCCCGCCAGCTTATTTTATATATAAAATATCCCACCAAGTGCCTTTGCTGACATCCCAGAGGACCTGGAACTGGTCCCTTATGTTTGGTTTTTCATGAAAGACAACATATAATTCTCCTCGGTTAGAGATTTCTCCTTGAAACATGACATGGAAGGGACAGCATGGGAGTTTTCCCACGATTGGTAAATCACCAATGGGAGGAGAAGTCCTGGCTGGGCCAGATGAGAGTGGAGGTCCTGCTCCAGCAGTGGGAGGCTGGACCCTGCCATGTGTCATCAGAACCCTGGCCTCTGCTGAGCCCACCACATGCTCTTCACTGGCTCTTGTGAAATTCAGACGTATGTGGTGGACCAAAGCGGGGGTGGAGGGAGTCCCAAGCGCCATTATGGAGTCAAGTGATGGATGTCAGGAGGGCTGTGCGATACAGTCATCAAGGCCAAAACAAGCATGGTTTCTGTTTCCCTTGTTTCTTTCCCCACGTCCCCTCTCCATTAATCACCACGCAGTCATCAAACTGCTTAAAAATACCCCCAGAAAATTTAAACCAAATTCTTAACCCTAAAGAGTTAACATGCCATGTAATAATAAACATAAATACGTTTCAACCAAAAGTCACTGGTCAAGATTGACTGTGGGGATTTCAACAGAAGAGTTAAGCCTTGCTATTGAGGCCATATCTCTATACCTGGGGTAAGAAGAATTTTCAAAACAAATGCAGGGCATGTGTAATCTGGAGGGTTTTAGTAAGCCTGTGCTTGCCAGCTTATCAATGATAATGACATATCTCGCCAGATTATGGTAAAGGCAAACTTCCTGTGGTAAGACACACATTTAATTAACGAGCCTATAATGAGAAAAGCATTGGCAATGGGAGGCTGGCGGGAAAATGGGTTTGAAATAACAAGTACCCACTGCTCACTAAGCTGGGACTTTGAGCATTAGACAGAGCAAGTTTGGGGAGCATACATGTAATACTACTGAGGGATTTACCCAGAAAAATGAAGCTCTACAGCAGTCTGTTTGAGAGACAGGGAATATCAAAGAGCCAGTGATCCATCCAATCAAATTCACCAAATCCTGAACAAAAAAAGCCGTCATTATAGACTCAGTAGCTGGGTATACTTTGCCCATTTATTTAGAGCTTCACACAGTTGAGGAGTCAGGTTCTTAGGCACTTTATTTTATTTATTTATTTTTTGTGGGAATTTATTTATTTATTTATGATTTTTATTTTTTCTATTATAATTGGTTTACAGTATTCTGTCAATTTCTACTGTACAGCAAAGTGACCCAGTCACACACATATATATATTCTTTTTCTCACATTTTCCTCCATCATGTTCCATCACAAGTGACTAGATGTAGTTTCCTGTATCATACAGCAGAATCTCATTGCTCATCCACTCCAAATGCAATAGTTTGCATCCATTAACCCCAAACTCCCAGTCCATCCCACTCCCTCCCTCCACCTCCCACAGCAACCACAAGTCTATTCTACAAGTCCATGAGTTTCTTTTCTGTGGAAATGTTCATTTGTGCTGTATATTAGATTCCAGATATGTGACATTGTATGGTATTTGCCTTTCTAAAGCCAGAACTCCTGCCTTTTTATGCACTGGTTGTGATGAATGAATTTCAGCCACTGGTTTCATACTCTTTCTGGTCTGCACATGGAAGAAAAGCCCTGTGGAAGAATCACATGTTCAGTATCTCCAGGCACTTGGCGAATGAATGTCAACTCCTTGATCCTTACAGCACCTGGAACATAAAGATCACTTGAAGCCTTAGGAAGTGAGTCACCAAGCTGTACACAGGACCTGCAAACAGATTGTTAAAAATGTTCTCTGGGTGCGACACAGTCAGGCTTCCCCCAGATCCCTGGAAGGAACCATTTTAATGGGGTTTACACGATCCTTAGTCTCTCTGAAGGAGATATAGAAGTGCATGAACTCATGTTAATTCCTCCAGTGATCTTGGCCCTGGACATGCAAAATCTTCTACTCACCCATAAGCAGCAAAAGAATGTGAAACTGCCAGAAGTATCTTAGGAAACTGGGTAGGACTACAGATGTTAAAAGAGATGATTACTTTGTCACACATACAACAGTGGTTAAGGGCTCAGACTTTGTAGCACCTGTGGCATATGGAAGTTACAGGCCAGGGGTCAAACCCATGCCACAGCAATGATCTGAGCCACTGCAGTGCAGACTTAACCTGCTGAGCCACATGGGAAATCACGAAGACAATTTTGGTTATCACAGCTGGGGTGAGGGTTAGGGGATCTTACTGGAATCTAGGAGATGCTGCTAAAGATCCTAGAGAACATAGGAGAGCCCCACAACAAGAAAAAACTATCAGGCCCAAAGCAGTCAATAGTCCTAAGGCTGAAAAATCCTGCTCCAGGGTATTATGAGTATTCAATACAATATTCCACATAGAAGGTGTGGGGAAAAGGGATCTTTCCTAAACTGTTGGTGGGAATGTAAATTGGTGCAGCTACTATGGAAAACAGTATGGAAGTTCCTTGAAAAACTAAAAATAGAATTACATATGATTCAGAAATCCTACTCCTGGGCATATATCTGTAATTTAAAAAGATAGATACACTGTATATTTACAGAAGCACTATCCACAATAGCTAAGACATGAAAACCACTTAAACGTCCATCAACAGATGAATGGATAAAGATTCATACACACACACACACACACACAAATATACATATATATATATTATATATATCTTAGCTATCCACAATAGCTAAGACATGAAAACCACTTAAATGTCCATCAACAGATGAATGGATAAAGATTCATACACACACACACACACAAATATACATATATATATATGTGTATATACATATATACATATACATATATACATATATATATATATACATATGGAATACTCTTCAGCCATAAAAAAGAATGAACTAATGCCATTGCAGCAATGTGGATGGATCTAGAGATGATCATACCAAGAGAAATAAGTCAGAAAGAGAAAAACAAATGCCATATATCACTTATATGTGAAATATAAAATATGACACAAACGAACTTATATGTGAAAAAGATTCACAGATATAGAAAACACACTTGTGGTTTCTGGGTTGTGCAGGGAGGGATGGATTGGGAGTTTGGGATTAGCAGACCCAGAGAATTATGTAGAGAATGAAGACACAACAAAGTCCTACGTAGAGCACAGTGAATTGTGTTCAATATCTATGATAAACCATAATAGAAAATAATATAAATAAGAATATGTACATATAACTGAATCATTTTGCTACACAGAAGAAATTAACACATTGTAAATCAACTACACTTGACTAAAATGAATTTTAAAAAAATGCAATACTCTATGTAGAAATTCTTAAAAAGAGGACCAACACCACAGTATTATAGTAAGTCTTCTATTACTATTATAGGTTTCCTTTCATATGACATTACACAGTCTACTTACAGGTAAGTCAACTGACTATAATAGATAAATTTACAGTTTGTTAAACAAACACGATTTGCCCTCTAAAGGCGCTACTTGTCATGCACACACTAAGGTCAGGATGCAGCTCTAAGGAGCAAAATGTCACTCATTCTGTAATAGTTCTAACATGGGCTGAGCTGGAGATACTGAGCAGGATTCCAAGGTTCCATCCAGACTAGAGCTGCCATTAGAAACCATTGCTGGTGGAGACAGCAGCCACACAGCCGGTCTATAACCTCTCCATTCTGTCCTCTGGCATGCCTGGCGGGGCAGGGGCATGCCTCCCTCTCTAGGCCTTAGCTTAACTGGCCTATTTCATGGCTGGACAAACATAGGCTCCTCAGTGTCTTTTATATTCTTGATGGAGCTGTGAGTGTCCGCCAACGATTGGAATGCTGCAGCAAGGATGGTGTGTAAAAAGAGGGTGGCCCCCCAGGCAGGAGGACTGAGGCCCTCAAGGAGGCTGGTGGTGGAACAGCCATCAGCAGCAGCAGAGGGTCCTGGTGCTGAGGGGACCAGACTTCATTCCCGGCCATGCTGAAGTCTAATGTTGAGTAACGAGTCTTGGGTCAGGTTCAGTGGGCACTGCTACTAAAAGGGGCACTGCTGTAAAACCAGTGTTCCCCCAATATCCTTCCCAAATCCTAAGGTTCTGCACATCTCAGGTTCAGAGAATGCCTCCAGTTAGGGAGGGCTTCATGTGGAGCTCTGCCTCCTGGACTCTCTTCCCAGCCGGGGGTGAGGCCTATAGGTCTCTGCAGATGAAAGACCTAAAGGCTGCAGTCGTCTGAAGAGAGGACTATCATCACGGGTGCGTTTCTGTGGTGCCACTGCCTTCTACGGGTCCTCCCATTTTTCATGAGGTTCCTCATATAGCAAGTCTCAGTTTCAGAAAGCTCTGACTTTCTGAAGGTTCTGTCTCTAAATCATCCTTCTAAATCTTTGTGGAGGCCTAAAGTCAAGCACCAAACTTTCAGCCTCAGAGAGTGATATTAAAGAGGAAACCATTCAGAAGCTTCTGCCCAGAAAGTGCTCTTCCAGTCCTTGTGGAGCCCTGAAAACAAGTAAGACATTTTCTCAGGTTCCAAGCACTCAGGTTTCCTCAACACTCCTGAGGAGGGGGTTAGTTCCGAGAAGTCTCTGCCTCCCCACCAACACCTCCCCCAGGCCTTGAGGAAGCCTCAACACCACCAAGAAATTTCCTCAGCATCAGCAATCTCTCCTGAAGAGTTCTGAAGACCAATACCCTCTCAGAGACCCTCCCCAGACTTCGAGAAAGCCTCAGGGTCAACAGCAGTTTTCTTCAGGTTCCACGAGTGCTGCTGCTGAGAGAAGCATACTTGAAAGAAATCCTAGCAGCTGGTCCTCATCAAGAGGTCCCAGCTTCTCTCGACAGAGCCAAGAAACCCAGCCAATGCGAAGGCTCGGAAGACCTCATTAAAAGAGCATCTCAACCCTTGCTACAAAACCTGTACATTGCCATTTCTCTTGCTTGGCAAAGCTCCATATCTATGGGCTCTAATTCTAAAGAGGAGCTCAACAGAAGAAATTGCCAAATACCCATAAATCCAAGAATTGTTTAATCGAGTGACTAGAGACATGCCACGGAAGATGGTAGCCTGAATGCATCCCTCAAAGAAACTGAAATTCTTGAGACTGGTTATAGAAATACTAGCTACTCAAGTGCACCAACCAATGGGGCTAATGGGAAAACACTTTTGGGGTCTGATTGAGAAGAAGCACAAAAGGGAGGAACCAGATGTCATAGCTGAGCTGCCTCATGGTGCTTGTGTCCAATTTGACCATCCCAGCCAAAGAAGGATGATTCAGGAGACAGCTGTCCAAGGGACTCCTGGGTTTCACAGAAAAGTGACTGATCTGGGCCAGAGTTGAAGGTGTGGCCAAGAAGTAACCTTCTTGCAAAGAAAGGCTCCTATTCTACAGGCTAGGATGCTATCCCAGCCCCAAGGGATGACCAAGATGGTACCAGGCCATGCTCTTCCCAATGCCTTATGCACCATGTTTATGACTCTGTCCTGCCTTTGCTTAGATTATAGCTGATAGGGAGAGTTGGTCTCAATTCCTTCATCCTGTCCAAGTTTTACCAAGTATGTCTCAAATTCTTCTTCCTCCAAGGAGAATTCCTGGACCCTTAAGTCAGTGGTTCTTCATCTTTAAAACATGCATCAGAACCACACAGAGGGCTTATTAAAAGATTGCTGGACCTCACCCCAGAGTTTCTGATTTAGGTCTGGGGTGAAGCCCAAGACACCGAATATTTCTAGACAAGTTCTCAGTAGATGCTCTCCCGTGGAAGCAGGGACCATACTTTGAGAATCACTGCATTACATAAACACTGGGCTCGCCACCGTCTGGCTAAGAATTGTGATTATTATGGGTTAATTGTTCCTCAGTGTGTAGTCTGTGGACAATCAGAATTACATGGACATTTATTAAAAAAACACATTTCTGTTCCCCACTCAAGTCCTATTGAATCAAGCTCCCAGTGAAGGATGGAGCCTAGGACTCTGAATTTTTAGCATTTTCTCCTAAGCGATTCTGATGTTTTGTAAAATTTGAGAGTTAATGATGTATGCCTTAGATAGTAACTCAAAATAGATTGGTTTTATATTGTTATTTCAAATATTATATTACTTTGTCAAATTTAAACCTTTTAAAAATACTGCCCAGTATAAGATACTGTATTTGAAAACATCAAATTCTAAATTGATGGACTTTTATTATTATCATTCTAATTATTGTTATATTTTCCCAAAGAGAAGATCATCACCTTGAAGGATCTGGCATTGCCACGAGCTGCAGTACAGTTCTCAGATGCGGCTGGGATCTGGCGTTGCTGTGGCTGGGGCATAGGCTGGCAGCTGCAGCTCTGATTCAACCCCTAGCCTGGGAAACTCCATATACCACCCAGGTGCAGCCCTAAAAAGATGAAAGAAAAATAGAAATTAAAAAATGCATAGCTACATGTACGCATGATGCGCAAAAAATACATTGGAAAAATGCTCACGTGAGAGGCATTATAATAAGCTCGTGAAGATGTCCAAGGAACTGAGAGCTCCATGTGCCTCTGAAAAGTACCATTAATGAGCAAGAAGCTGCAGTTTTCTAGGAGAAAATGCCTTTTCACAAAGTCTTGTGGGAAGGGCTACCTCAGGAGCCCTTTCACCAAAACCAAATGGCTCACTCTTTAGGAAATCAAGAGTTTGAGGTGAAAGGAGTCTTCTTGCCTGAAATTCTATCCCAAACTACATTGAGTGTGTGCGTATTTGGGTAGGAATCAAAGACTGAACAGCATTCAATCCATCCCTTTTGCGAGGAGTCTGGAGTTTTGTTTCAGGGAGGATGCTTTTGGCTGCATGTAGCAGACCAAAGTTTTGACATAGAAGGAGTTTTTCTTTCACAAAAAAAAGAAATCTGAAGTGAGGACAGTCCTGGGAAATGCAGCAGCTCAATGATCCCCAAGTATACAGACATTTTCTCTCTGTCCACTCTTTGACATTCTGTCCCAGACGCAGTGCTGATGGATCAGAGAGGCTGGTGGAAGGGAGGGCCCATCAGCTCTCCCTACCTGAGGACGTGAAAAATGGAAGCCTTGTATCTCACTGGTTCCTTCATCAGTTGGGAGGGTGACAGAGAAGGACAAGCCCCTTTCCAGGCCATCCCAAGCTCCTAGGAACTTCTGAGACTCTGAGCTGTAAGTCAGCGGGGTGGAGCCACAGAGCCACACAGAGTTTGGCCCAAGAATTTCTCCCTATCCTGCCTCCCCTACCCCCTGCCTTCTCTGCCATTAGTGCCTGAGCCTTCAGACAGCTTTGCCCCATTGGCCTGCCTTCTCAAGGGACCTCTGGGGGACCTAAGGCAGCAGGACACACCTGCCAAGGTGGCTTTTCCCAACACCCAGCTCCCCACCCAGCAGCTCTGCCCTAACCTGTGACTGTGTAGTGTCACAAAGGCTTAGGGCATCTCATAAAGGAAAAGAGAATATTGTTCATCAAGCCAAGATGGGGGGTGGCTGGGAGGTGGTGGCTAGGAGGGTGGGTGGGGTGAAGGAGATGGACAGACAGGTAGAAGGATAGAACTCTTTGGGATATATTTTCCAAGGTCAAGAGCTGTGTGCCTCTGTGTATATGGCTGAGTGGGTGTGGGTGTTGTGGGAATCCCGTGTGTATTTTCCTCAGAAATAGATCAACAAGGCCATGAGACAGTCTAGCCCAGAGAATACAACATCTGCTCAAGGAGATGAGAATGCAAACATTGGCCCTGTGATTATACCAGCGACGCACTGTGTGATCTTTGATAAATCACACAACTTCTCTGTTGGGTAGGGTTTCACATTTACATAGATGAGATAGCAATATAGCCTTTATTTCCACAGCACAGGAGAACAAGTTCACTTGAGCACTGCTTATAAATTCTGGGCTTGAACAATAAATAAATAAATAAATAGGAGTTCCCACCATGGCTCAGTGGTTAACGAACCCGACTAGGATCCATGAGGACGGGCTCGATTCCTGGCCTCGCTCTGTGGGTTAAGGATCCAGTGCTGCTGTGAGCTATGGTGTATGTTGCAGACGCGGCTCGGCTCCTGCTTCGGTGTGGCTGTGGCGTAGGCTGGAGGCTAGAGCTCCGATTGGACTCCTAACCTGGGAACCTCCGTATGCCACAGGTGCGGCTTTAAAAAATAAAATTAAAAAAAAAAAAACCATAAATAAATAAATAAATTCCAGGATTGAAAGAGAGGCAAGAGACGGTTGTTTGTTTGTTTGTTTTCTATATTTTGTTAATGAGAAGGAAAAATCAGAAAGCTGGAGTAGGCTTGGGCTTCTTTTCTAAGTTCTTTGGGAAGCAGTCACTAAATAATGCTTCCAACTTAATACAAGATGTGAGATTAGAACCCACATGGTGTTTCCAAGCCTGCATTTGAGTACCTGGATGTTCCTGTTAGCTGCATCCATCACCCTGTCACTGAAGCCATGGCAATTAGCAAATTCGGGCATCAGCTGTTTCTTTCCTGTGTTTAACGGGAAGCCTATTGCAACCCAGTGATGCCCTAGAATTTATTTTTTCACAAGTGCCAAAGCAGCACAATACCAGCGGGATCCAAGCTGGGCGCTGTGTGCCTATAAAAGCAGGTTTCTTTTTGTGGTTACATTTATGTCGAATTGGCACAGGAACGGGGCTCTTATTATCTTGGGAGGTGGAAGTCCATTCAGTTTCACTGGGCCTGTGTTATTTTGTTAATAAAACTAATACAGGAGTTTCTGTCATGGCTCAGTGGTTAATGAATCCAACTAGGAACCACGAGGTTGCAGGTTCGATCCCTGGCCTTGCTCAGCGGGTTTAGGATCCGGCGTTGCCATAAGCTGTGGTGTAGGTTCCAGAGGTGGCTCGGCTCTGGCGTTGCTGTGGCTCTGGTGAAGGCCAGCAACTACAGATCCGACGAGACCCCTAGCCTGGGAACCTCCAAATGCCATGGGAGCAGCCCTTTCTAGGCAAAAAGACAAAAAAAAAAAAAAAGAAAAAAAAGAAAAGAAATACAGCCCAAGAAACAAGGATGGTGGAGGGCAGCTGGATTATTGCTTTCAACAATATTCCTGGAGGCCTCTGAAGCAATTTCCTATAAGTGATTCAAAGGGCAAAACCCAAGGCAAGCATGGTGTCAGAGCACCAAAGAAGAAGAGCGTCAGCAGAGAGGGCACAGGTAGAGAAGACTCTAGCCAGGTGGTGGCAGAGGGTGGGACAGTGTGTGAACCTAGCCACTCAGATTGGAAACATCTCCCGTCTAATGCAGGTAGACTTAGAGTCTGTGCAAAAAAAAAACCCATGAAATAATCTTGCCTTCTGGGTCATTTGCAAAGGACTTTTATTTCCAGTAACTCAGTTCATCCTTATTGAATCCGTGAGAAAACCAAAGCTCATAGGGCAAAATGACTTCCCCTAAGACACTATCAGAGGTGATATTCAAAATCAGGGCTACTGAACACAAAATTAGGGCCAGGAATTTCTCCACCAGCTCCAGCAGTGTTTTCCAAACGGTGCAAATGAATACCTGCCAAAATGTGGCCTTGTCTTCTTATCTACAGCTGTCAAAATTCCCACCCCTGGCGTCCCCTTTGGGGTTAGATAGAGAAGGGAACAAATTCTATATTGTATAACCCAGGTTAGGTAGTGACAGGGAAAGAAAATAGGGACCAATTCTTTCTGGGTCTTTCATCCTGGATGTCATCTTGGAAAGCTGCATTTCCATCATGGAAAGTGTGATTTATTGGAATTCATTCATTCACTCGTTCACTGACTTATTCATTCATTCCAAAAGTGTATATTAAATTTCTATATGCCAGACTCTGCTAGCTTATGTGTGTTCAGCAGTGAATAAAAGAGAGATGGTACTTGACTTCATGGGGCTTTTTTCTTTTTCCTCTTTTTTTTCTTTTTAGGGCCACACCTTAGAAATATGGAAGTTCCCAGGCTAGGGGTCGAATCAGAGCTTTGGATGCCCACCTATGCCACAGCAACACAGGATCTTTAACCCACTCAGCAAGGCTACATCCTCATAGACATGAGGTTCCTAACACACTGAGCCACAATAGGAACTCTTCATTGGGATAACAGTATGGTGAAAGGGACAGATATTAAAAATGGAAGGACAGCCCAAAGAATCTAATTACCACCGACTGTGAAAAGTGCTGTGGGGGATAAAGAGGGGGTGTTTTACAAACAAAATACAGAGGTGGCTTCTCCAATTGGAGCAGACCACTCTACAGTGGCAACCTGACAAATCAGAAGCATCTCTCTGTGGGTAGGGCAAGAAGAAAGAACTTGAGTGGCACTCTCGAGGGGAGACCATTGTCCTCTTCAGGAGCCAGACCAAGGTCCCCGAGGTTGGGAAGAAGTGAGGGGACAGTGAAAGAGAAGAAGGTGGGGAGGCCAAGAACCAGCCTGAGCTACTTTAAGCAGCCACCAGCAGGGCATGGGCCTGGCCTCTTAGTGGAAAGAGGAACCACCAGATGGGCAAGAGACACCAAAAGGATGGAGGTGAATTTCAACTTAGCCCAGTTCCCAGGTGTGCAGCTCCAGGTACCATAGCGGGCCTGACACCTCCATAGGTAATTTATTCCCCACTTTGTACTTTCTGTCTGCAGCTCATCCCACTCAAGGTGCTGAACCCCACCTGCATATCCATGTCATGGTAAATGGCCTTCGGTTCTGTATGGGAACAGAGGAAACACATAAACTGCCAACTAGGTGTGTCAAAAATATTTCCCCAAGCACCAGATGGAGACTGTGCCATAAACTGAAAAGTTTTTGACCAAACCCTGGCCACCTGTGAAGGCTGTTCTCAGGCACCAATCCCACTTTCTCCTGCTGCTGGGTTTGCTGTTTGTGGTGGAGGAAGTGCCCCATCTCAGTGCTGAGCAGTGGATCATTAGAAGTAACTGATTAACAGCCGTGGCTGTAGAAGTTCTGGAGTTTTGTTTTCTACAACCTGAAAGGGTGCTTGCTTTATGATTTTTTAATTAGAGTGTAAATATTGCAGCCCCATAAACCTCTTGATTGATTGCTGACAGGTGTGAAAGTTTGCACTTGCTGGAAAGGCCCAGAGTCTTCTATTATCTCCAGCTTCTGTTTTCCCAGGCTCCCTTGGCAGCTGGGTGTTTGGGGGTGTTTTCTCCGGCTGCGTTGACATGCAGGGCAGCACACAGTAAAACTGGCACATAAAGGGCTTGTCCCCTGAATTCCCCAGTATCTCCCTGTCACTTACCCCCCTCCTTCTTTCAGAAATCACAGTGTGACCTCAGCCTGGCAAAGAATTCACCCCAGTAGCTCCGCTGTTTAAGTCATGCCCTGTGTTCCGATTTTTCTCTTGACCCTATTGCACATTCTAAGGCCCTGACATCTTGAATTTCCAAGAAAAAAATTAATTTAAATATTCATTCATGGATTCATTCAATCAACAACTATTAAGCACAGCTACAAGACACACATTAGTTTAGGTGCCCGAGAGACAGCGTGGAGCACACGAAAGTCCTTGCCATCACAAAGCACCTTCTAGAAGGTGGAGATAGAACCCACACTCATGACCAAATAAGTTTAAAAGATCATTTAAAGCACTGATGAGTGCTGCAGAGATGATAAACTTGGGACACATGGAAGAGTCACTGCAAAGATGCTTTGGCCAGAAGAGCAAGAACTGTTATTTTCTCCATCCTTCCAGCATAAGGCCCTTACTTCCATTTCTTTTGGAAAACCTGTTTTATTTTTCTTATTCTCATACCATATTGAATTCCCCATCCATATGGCCAAAGTGACCACTTCATCTCTCTTTTAAGATTGATTCAATATAAGCAATACCTACTCTTAAAAAGTAGAATTTGATTGGTCCAGCCTGGGTCAACGTTCCTCTTGGTGACAATCATCCTTGAGCAATCTAGGCTGTGTCCCCTATGGGTGTGACCTAAGTCCCCATTGTTGTGGGCAGAAGAGCATTTGTTCTGGAGAAGAAGGAGAGGGTGGCCTGGGAAGATACAAACCATGATTTTTCTTTTTTTCTTTTTATTGCTGTACCTGCAGCATATGGAAGTTCCCAGGCTAGGAGGTGAATTGGAGCTGCAGCTGCAAGCCTATGCCACAGCCATGCAATAGTGGATTCAAGCCCCATCTGTGAGCTATACGACAGCTCACGGCAATGCCAGATCCTTAACCCACTGAATGAGGCCAGGGATGGAACCCGATCCTCATGGAGACTATGTCAGGTCCTTAGCCCAATGAGCCACAACGGCAAGTCCCCCAACTAGTAATCTTGGCTTACAGATAGTTATTGTCTCCTAGACCATCCATTCCTACAGAGGCAATAATCCAGAAAAGAAATGATGGAGGGAGAGTAAATACTGTAAAGAAACAATGGGACTTTTAGGGCCAACATCTTCTGATAAGCCAAACTAATATTAAAACGATCTTTGTAAGCTTAGAATTTGAAACCTGGCCATCTGGAGAAAATACTTGAAATAAAATCCCTCAGCTATTTCATACACTTTTAAAATCCTCCAGAGAAAAAGGCAATATTGCTTTTCAAAATATTTTCAATGTTAAGACCTAACAGTTCCTAGAGTCATGAATGTCTTCATGTCAAGGAAAAATGCCCCAACGTGAAGTGACAGCATTTACCTACCTGTGGTGTAGTCATTCTGGATACACTTTTCACTCTAACTACTGTCTCAGTTTGGACAATAAATTAAAAGTCATTGTACTCCTAAGGCAAGATGGATAAAGGAAATTATGTCTATTCCTATTTCAAATATCTAGAAATAATACAGGACAACTTTCTTTTTTTCTTTTTATAGCTGCACCCACAGCATATGGAGGTTCCCAGGCTCAAATCAGAGCTACAGCTGCCGGCCCTCACCACAACCATGAGGGATCTAAGCTGCCTTTGCTACCTACACCACAGCTCAGGGCAAAGCCAGATCCTTAACCCACTGAGCAAGGCCAGAGTTCGAACCCACATCCTCATGGATCCTAGGTGGATTTGTTTCCTCTGCGCCACAGTGGGAAGTCCAAGACAGGACAACTTTCAATACCTTCTGAGGTAAACATTTCTAGGTGACTTGGAACTGGAGATACTGAGTCCTGTGCAAGTTTCCAGGTAACGATGGGCAGTATCTTCAAAATAGAAGCTATTCTTGTACAGTATTGTTGGGATAGTGGTGAGCATAACTGCCTTCCACAACTCTTCTTGCATTATTATGCTTTCTCTGATTCTTCCTCTGTCAGGTAAGTGGCCCGATCATATTTCTTAAGTTTCTATTCCCAGAGCAAGAAAGGGAATGAGACTGCATCATGGCCTTTTGGTGAAATGACAGTTATTACTGTCTTTGGCCAGAAGAAACATATTTTTGACAGCAAACCAAAGACCTAGCAGGGTATTATCAGCTTTTCAAACACTAAAGTGAAAAAAATAAATGGATAGAGGATTTGTGTGTCATTCAGCAGAGTTTTAGTGTCAGACATAACCATTCTTAGTGGAAAAATGTTTAATACCCTCTCCTTAATCAAAACTAAATTCCTCATAAATGACTCCTTGATAAAAGGAATAAATTGTCTGTGAGTA
Source organism: Phacochoerus africanus (assembly GCF_016906955.1). Taxonomy (NCBI): domain Eukaryota; kingdom Metazoa; phylum Chordata; class Mammalia; order Artiodactyla; family Suidae; genus Phacochoerus; species Phacochoerus africanus. Next base: position 79,459,917 of record NC_062548.1, read on the forward strand.
ACTTATCCTGCAATGTAGAATTGCTCCCCGATTCCAAAGAATGAAGTAAAGCTGATTGAGAATATTCTAAGTACAGGGTTAGGGTTTTGATAAACACAATAAAATCTCAAATACCAAATTGCTCAGTCAGGAATGACAATTGGATCACCTCAGACAAGTTGATCCCCACTGATTATTTTTCCCAGAAGCTTAAAATGTGAATAAAATGTTCTGGTATTTCACTCTCTCGTCAATTTTTGCATACTAGGGTTTTCAAGTTTCTCACACCCTTCTATCCTATTATCCTCCTTCATCTTTCTTGGAGTCTATTCTGGGAATTACTCATGCATAAAGATAATGTGAGAAGACTTCATCTCGAACACTTCTTTCTAATTGTCAAATTTACAGTAAAAAGGATAATAACTATTGAGTATTGATTGGTCCAAGTTTTCATAAATGCTATGGCCATTTCTAGACACCAAGAGCAATCTTAACATAGTTTGCAATAGACTGCCTTAATTAACAACCAGGTGCTTTCTAAATTTTTCAAAAAAAAAAAAAAAATCTGAGCCAATCTAATTCCCCTCATTTTGATAATGGAAGGCAGAAAAAAATCTGCCTCATTGGAAATGCAAAGCTTGTCTTCAATGGAGACAATTTCTTCCTTCTCTTCATTGATTTAAGCTTTGTCTCTTTTTTTTGAGTCACAGGCCACTTCTGAGGTTAGAGATGATGGCATAGCTTAATGGTTAAGAGTGAATATAACAAAAAAGAAGCAGACTCACAGATTTAGAGGATGAACTAGTGGTTACAAGTGGGGAGAGGGAAGGAGAGAGGGGCAGGAGAGGAGCAGGGGATTAAAAGGCACAAACTATTATGTATAAAACAAATAGGCTACAGAGATATATTGAACGACACAGGGAAACCAACATTTTATAATAACTGTAAAAGGAATATAAGCTTTAAAAATTGTGAGTCACTATATTGTACACCTGTAACATATAATATTGTACGCCTGTAACATATAATATTGTATAGGAACTATGCTTCAATAAAAATAAGTCAATAATATAAATAAATAGGAAAAAAGTTTAAAATACATGCATTAACATTACAGCGCCTAAGTTTTAAATCCCAAACTTTGCTACTTGATATATGGGCACAAATTTGGACAGGATTTTTGTTTGTTTGTTTTGGCTGCCCTGTGGGCATATGGAGTTCCTGGGCCAGGGATCAGACCCCAAGCCACAGTTGCAACCTATGCAGAAGCTGTAACAATGCCAGATTCTTAACCCACGCTGCAGAGCTAGGGATTGAACCTGTATCCCAGCGCTGCAGACACGCAGCTGATCCCATTGCACCACAGCAGGAACTCCCAGACAAATTCTTAATATCACTTAGTCCCAATTTTTGCCTTTATAGCAGAGAATATCCATTTTACCTAACCCAGTGAGTTAGATGCGTATTAAGCTTTGGCACAGTGTCTGGCATAGAGTAGAACCTTAATAAAATGCCCTATTACATGAAAGAAAAAAATAACTAGAAGATAAACAAAGAGCGTAGATAATCAGCCCCTAAATAATCCTAGACTAAGCAGTTCTCCTCCAGCAGATCTTGGAATCTGCTGACTCCTCTCTTTAACTCACGATGCATTCTCCATCTACAAGCTTAAAGTTCTCTATCTTTTTGGCACAGACTGAACATCATTCCCCAAGGTGGCTGCTAATTCATTCAGGCCAATGGAAAGCAATCATTATAAGTAATTCAAAGTTCCCTTTGGACTTGCTCCGGGATGTGTATACAACCACTTCTTTATTATTTCCTAGATAAAGGGTGACATCAACCCTGGTAACATATTAGGGTTGACCCTGAGTGAGAAGGAAATGTTTTCACAGAGTTGCATTTCTGACCACTGTATGCATGTCAGGAAGATTTCAGACACAGTCCTTTCTGGTTCACTTTACTGCCACGTAACTCCCAGACAAGACTGGTTCGCGGTACAACGGTTTGTCAAGTTCCGCATGCCAGATTTAGCTTCGGGAATGTGTTCTTTTGATTCATTCAAGGTGCTTGCTAACTCAGTTATACACGAGTAAACTTGTGGGCCTGCAAATCTTGATCTATTTACATTGACATTCGGATGGCTGGCAGTTCTTTCCCAATATGGGACTGGCAGAGTTTTAGTTTTTACAAACACTTTAGGGTTCAAGTAAGTTTAATATTCAGAACTCTTAAAATTTTGCTCCAGTGATCAAGAACGCTAGCCACTCTTCAGAGCATAAATTCTTTTGTTGATATAACAGCTACTGAAATGTATGCTTTTTTAATTTATGGCATAATGCTATAACATTGGTGGGTTTTGACAAATAGCATTTTCCATCTAGCCTCTAAGAATACTTTCTTGTTACAATAGCTCTTCTCTACAATCCCATTAAACACCTCTCTCTGAAAAGCCAGATCTCCTTGTTCCTCTTGGACAAACATAGTTTTATAGATAATTTAGGAAAGGCCTTAGTGATAACTGCCCTCCGCAGAACCGTGATGTGATCAAACATCTGGTGTCTTTTATTCACAAAGTCTATCAAAACTTCCTTGCCTTTAAAAGTGTGGCATTGTGGAGTTCCTATTGTGGCTCAGTGGTAATGAACCTGACTAGTATCCATGAGAACTCAGGCTTGATCCCTGGCTTTGCTCAGTGGGTTAAGGATCTGCTGTTGCTGTGAGCTGTGGTATAGGCTGCAGACACAGCTCAGATCTGGCATTGCTGTGGCTGTGGTTTAGGCCAGCAGTGGCAGCTCTGATTTGACCCCTAGCCTGGAAACTTCCATGTGCCATAGGTGCAGCCCTAAAAAGACAACAACAACGAAAAGGAGTGTGGCATTTTCCATTTCGCCTCATTTGCAATAGGTAAGCTAGCCTTTGAAAACATGAATACCATTCCTCCTCTACCATTTTACTTCTATTCAACTATTCAAGACTTTGGACGAGAACATGAATTAAAATGTCTAAGGAGATTAGGGCAAGATTCCCTCTGTGAGACAGTAGGTAGAAGACACTATTTTCAGCAGGTCTTTATTTCATAAAGGTGGGTGCTGTAAAATGATTGTGCATTTCTATTCCACTTTCCTGAAATCATTGGTTAAAAAAAAAAGATGGAAAACATTAGATCAAGCCTCTCCAGGGTGTTCTAGGTGAAAAGAAAGTTTTTCATTATTATTTTTTTTAATCATGCTGCTGACTGCTGCCAGAAAAGCCACTTGGGAGGACACAATTGCTACCAGTAATAAGATTGTGCATGAGAAACTTCATTTTTGGCACTACACGAGAGAAGAAAGTAGAACAACGGGTGGGAGGGAAATCACCTTTGTCAGGCAGAAGGTTAGATGTATTAAAATAAACTTTTAATAGAACCAAAGTGAAGACCTGTATCATGTCCAAGATTTCTGGTGGGAAATGTTCAGCAGTAATGAACTATTTCCCAAATGGGATAATTTATGAACAGTGCAATATTTCACAATAGAAACAATGCAGTTTTGATAGACCCAGAGAGACATGGGAATATCATTCACACCAACTCAGAGTAGTCAAAGTTTGTATTTGTTTGTTTGCTTCCAGTCCTTAATCTACTCCATCAACCTGGGAATGTCCATGGAAGGAAATGACACAGGGTCTGAGCAGTTAACCAACAAAATGGATTGTATTACTTCAATCTCCTATTGAATTTATCAGAAGAAATGACTTTTCTTTTTGATACCTAACTACATACGTATCATAAAAAAATGCCTAACTCAGTGGGTTGTTTTTGTGTAGCTAATTGAAATAAACTAAAACTACTTGCTATTTCTACTTTTTATTTCCCATTCCCTGGACACAGTCCAGTGACCTTTATTTTCAATCCCCAACACTTGTTTAAAATTCCCCCTGTCCAGATTATCAACCCCATCCATGGGGCCAAAGATAGTGGTAGCCTTCCAGTTCTCATCTCAGTCCACAGCTCAGAAATACTCAGTACCTCTGATAATGTCTTTCTTGTTTTGTCTTATCTGACTCTACTTTCTCTTTAATTCATCATGTTGTTCCAATTCAAGCTCCTTTTGGGTTCCTCCTCCTCCTCTCCCCTTGTCTATGTGTTCATTGCCCCGGGATTAATCTTCATCTCTTCTTCCTCTACACTAAGTCCTATGGAAATCCATCTAACTCCATGACTCAATCTATATGAAATTGACTCAACTCACTTCCTTGAGTTCCATGTTCACAAATCCAACTACTTCCTTGACATCTCCGGGGATCTCATTTTTGACTTTTCCCAAAACAGGCCTTGATTCTTTCTTTCCTACTAACCCTTTCACATACACACTCACAACCTACTTCTCCAAAGGTTCTTCTGTTCTCAGCCTTCCCCTACCTCAGTCAAGAGTCTACTATCTAGAGCTCCTGCTGTGGCAGTGGGTTAAGATTCTGACTGCACCCAGAAGTGCGGGTTCAGTCCCCAGCCTGGTGCAGTGGGTTAAGGAATCTGCCATTGCTGTAGCTGTGGCATAGGTTGCATTTGTGGCTCAGATTCAGTCCTTGGCCTGGGAAATTCTATATGCTGTGGGTCCAGCCATTAAAAAAAAAAAAAAAAGTGTATTATCCACTCAGTGGCTCAAACAAAATCTTTAGGAACCATGTTTCATTTTCATCATACCATCCTCAGTGATTTGGCTCATCATGATCATAATGCAAATCACATCATGTCTCTTCCAATCCTGTAAAAGCCTGTTAAATCGCTTCCTTGTTTTTAATCTTACTCTGCACATAGCATCCAAAATGATCCATGATCTATTTTAGAGTAACTCAAATAATGTTATCCTTCTGTTTAAAATTCTACTGTACTTCTGGTAATGTTTAGAATAAAATCCAAAATTCACTGTGGCCTATAGAACTTTGCATGATCTAGCTGGTGTCTAACTCTCCTCCCTTAATGCATGTGATGTCCTAGACCACTTATTCTACTATACCAAGCTTTTCTTTCAATACACCAAGCTCATGCCTGCCTCGGGGCTGCATAGTCACACTTCCCTTTGCCTCTTTGAATGGCTGCTTCTGCTCCTTTAGATCTCATTATGAATGTTATTTTCTGATGTAGTCAGTCCGATTCCACTCCCTCTGTCACCCTCAGAATAGTGATTACCTCTGGGAAAATGAGAGCAGAGAGTGCCTAGAAAGGAGAATGAGAACACTTTTGAGGTGATTAGCTTCTGTCACCATTTTTATGAATTTGTCAAAACCCAGTGAAGATTTGTGTATTTCATTGTAATTTAATTTCAAAAGACAACTATAAATACAAAATCCTTATTAAAGCTATGAATGCTGAGGTTTATGGGAGAAAAATGCACTGATATTTGCCCTTAGAAATATTTCAAAATATAAAGTATATTGATAGGTGGAAAAATGTATAGATTAAAAGATATGTGATAAAGCAAGTATGGTACAATGTTAATAGTGGAAACTAGATGGTAGGTATATAGATGTTAATTCTAAATAAAACCTTGGAAAATTATTTTCTTAAAAAAATATAAAGAGAAAGAAACTAAAAATGTTTGGATCTGATGAGATAGTTCAAAGGATGGCTGGATAAAACATAAATAAACAAAAAAAGCTACCCTTTATAAAGACTAAATAGAAAATGAAAGTGAAAATTAAGATTCAATCCACAGTAGTAACAAAATCTATAATATACATAGGAATACATTTGACAATGTGTGAGAAAAATATGAAGAAAATTGTAATAATTTACTAAATAGCATAAAACCTGACCTGATATCTCATACATCTCAGTGTAAAATAGGTGACATCATATATATTATAGAATATAAATGTTATCCAGACTATTACAAATTCAGTGCAATTTCAATGAAAAAAAATCTAATAGAAACATTTAACATGAAAAATTAATTACAAAATACATATAGAAAAGCAAATGGATGGGAATAGTCAAATCTTGGAATAAAAGTTAAAATTGGGAGGAGAACACTTTTATATGTTAGTTTTAAATCATTACATTTCAGTAATTAAAACAATATAGATTAGGAGTTCCCATTGTGACTCAACAGAAACAATCCCAACTAGTATCCATGAGGATGTGATGTAGGCCGGCAGCTAGAGATCCTATTGGACCCCTAACCTGGGAACCTCCATATGTCACAGGTGTGGCCCTAAAAAGCAAGGGAAGAAAATGTAAATTAACCAAATAGATCAATGGGACAAAATAGGCAGCCCAAACCCTTACAAATATGGCAATTTAATATATCATATAGAAGTCATTTTATATCAGGAGGCATAGGATTTCACAGAAAGTGTTGGCACAAGTACATATATATGGAATATTATGTTCAATATCTACAATGCATTCTAGATGGATTAAATTTCTAATAAACACAGTAAAAGATAATAAACTTTCTAGAATAAAGGAGAATATTTTCTGTTATTGTGGTAGATTTTATCTTTCTTACGGAAAAAAAAGATGACCATAAGTGATAACAGATTAAAAAACAAAGGAAAGGGAGAGGAAGAAACAAGGAAGAAAAGAAAGTTTTAAAGGGAAGATGGTGGTAAGAAGGAATCAGTGTATTGTAGAAAGGAGGAGAAATGATGGACATGAGAAAGATTTGGAGAAGGAAAGATAGGACAACAGAGACAGGTGGGTAAGGAGATGTGAGCAGGACAAAACTTTCCTACCTAGAATGCTTGGACCCTAGAAAGAGGACCTTACCCTCAGCTCCACACTTTAGAGGGGTCTGCATGTCACTAATACACATGGTATCAAATATGTTGATGGAGTAAAGGGTGCTCTGTTGCTTGGGATCTGATGTCCAGCACTGGCCTGGCATGACCCTCCATGTCCACTGTTGCAATTCCCACTGCTGAAGCCCTAAGGGCAAAAACACTTGTCCACAGTTATTCCTTATGTCTTTAAAACAAAAAGTAGCTTTCAACTCAACGCTAGGAAGATTTGCTCATCTTCCTCTTGCTGACCGTGGAGGCAGACGCTGCCTCAAGTGCAGTGACTATTTAAGCAACTGGAGCATTTAGTGAAGAAAAGACAAATTAACTTGTCAAATCCTTCCTCTAAGACAGGATGAATGCAATAGATTTTTGCATAACAATGTATTATTTCCAAGTGTCTGTTTTCTTACTTCTCTTCATTTCCCAATTTCCAATTCCTTTGGTTAAGTTTCCAAAAACTTAATGGTTTCGGAAAAAGAGTGCAACATTTGGAACATTTGCCCATGATGGCTGAAGGAATGTTTTTCAGCATTAAATAATTCACAATTTTCTTAAATATGTGTAGTTATGTCTATGTTCCTACATGTAACATACATGAAATATAATACCACTTCCTTGTATTAGTATGTAAATCTAGGTACTGTTTTAAAAGGTGATGGCGTTCCTGTTGTGGCTCAGCAGAAACGAACCCCGACTAATATCAATGAGGATGCAGGTTTGATCCCTAGCCTTGCTCCAGGGCTGCAGCAAGCTGTGGTGTAGATCACAGATGTGGATCGGATCTCCTGCATTGCTGTGGCTGTGGCATAGGCCGGGAGCTTTAGCTTGGATTCAACCCCTAGCCTGGGAACTTCCATATGCTGCAGGTGGGGCCCTAAGTGATGAAAATTACAATATGTGCTAATAATTTTTTTGAAGAAGCTAAAATATTTTGTAATAAGCAATCATTACAGATAAGCAATATTGTCATAAGCAATCTATTTAAATATTCAAACATGATATAAATATTCTTAATTTATTTATAAATCTAAGTGTTGATTTAAGAGTTTTATTGGCAATTTAAGATGCTAGTCCCACAGCAGAGCAAAATTTCTGAAACTGAAATTAATAAAGTGCTGAAATTAATCAACTGAAATCAGCTGAAATGAATAAAGCTACAATGATTCAAAAAAGGTGTGAAATTTGCCATTATTGTCAATAATACATAAATTATGCAAAATTCTTGATTAGAGTAACAATCAGTGATTTTGCTGAAATGAAGATAAGAAACATGTGTTGTGAAAAATACATAATAATTTATGAGTTATTTATGTCTTAGTATCATTGCTCATCCAACATCAGTGCCCTGTCAGCAGAGGAGCCAGACATGAAATAATAATTGAATACACCAATCTCTTATTATTTTTCCAACTTTTAATGATAAAAAACTTTAGCCTTTCCCCTTTGTGTTATAAACGAACATAGTCAGGACTGCAGAGAGTTACAAGAAATATATCTAATATATCTATTTTTAACCATTCTTTAAATATTTAGTCATAAAGCACATGGTTCTCCATTTGTACTTCTAACCTAGGCCCTGCAGATTTTAGGCCTGGACCTGTTGCTAATTTCATTATAGCTGAAGCCCTCTATCCAGGTTTCTTTTTTAGCTCTGCCACTGTACATTGTATACAGCCAACCAAACTGTTAATCTATGAAGTGCTGCATCCACTGGGCTGGATGATTTATAATTCTAGCTCCTAAGGTTACCATATTAACCGCTGAAATGTGGAGGCATAGCAAGCTAGTGACATCAAGACAGATTAAGTCCTTTGAGAAAATAACTGAAGCTTCTTTCCTGGACTACAGATTTACTGCGGAAGGAGTTGAGCTATGTTCCCCTCTAGCTTCCCCCAAAAAGACAAACAGGAATTTGTATTCTGGTTATGTGGGATTTTCCCCAAAGGAAAGTTCATAGGCTGTTGTTTTTAAGGTCTAACTTCACTTAGAAAAACTATTTTCCAAATGTGGTCACATCTCCCGTGCACTTCTGCAATATGACTGCTTTAACTATTGAATCTGGTGGAATTGACACTGTGCCATTTCCACACAGAGCCCTTAACTGGCCTGGCAGCTGTTTCGCTCGTCGGCCTCCTGCCTCTTGGAATACTCAATCTTAGAACACTCTCTTAGAACAAAGCCCCCATGCTATGAGAAGCCCAAACCACATGGAGAAGCCACATGTTGGCAGTCTGGTTGACAGCCCCAAATGAACTCCCAGCTGACAGCCGGTATCAACTGCCAGCCATGGGGGTGAGTCATCTTGGACGTACAGCCCAGCTGAGCCCTCTCTGATAGCAGCTTTGTCATCATTTGAGAGCAACCACATGAAAGACACCATGCAAGAAGTGCTCATGGGCCTCATCAACTCAACCCCGAGAATCATGAAAGAAATGAATCCATGGCTATTTTAAGTTTTGGAGTGGTTTACTACAATGCCAGTAGATCATCAATATCACAGGGTTTTAACTGAAAGTTGGTAGAACCTGCAGGAGTGGGGGGTTAATACTGAGTGCAATGGAGGGGAAGACTTGAGCCTGTTCCAGTGGAACAACTTGGAATGCAAACCACCGGAAAGAATTTATACACAGGAGGCCAGACTATGTTAGTCTTGGGAAGGCAATGAGCTTTTGATCAGCACCATAATGGGATGAGAAAGCTTAGGTGGGTGATGGCTGGACACAGGTGCTGCTCAAGAGCTGACCGGGTACCCCTTAAGGCAGAACAAACCCTTTGTTTCACTTGCTGAAGGCAGAACTGGGGATAGCGTCTGACCCCCTGTTTCTTGTCTGCCTCACTGTTTTGCCAAAGGCACAGCTTACTGGGGGAAAAAAAAAAGGTTGAAACCCACAGTGGAAAAAAGATGAAAAAGAATGAGTTCATCACATGGGCATGTATACCTGAAGCTTGTCATTCAAGGATCATTAGACCTTGATGAGAGGAAAGAAAGGCAGGGTCCTTATCAGATAGCTGTGTTTTGTTTTGTTTTCACTAGAATTTGGTTAAGGGGAGAAATGTGACCTCTTCAAACTTCTATCATCCATGGTAGCATCTCTTTCAAATACATAAATACCAAAAGTAAGGGGAAAGACCTCAGGGGAGAAAAAAATGCATAACATGCCAAAGGGATTATTTCCTTTTCATTTGTAAGAAGTCAGACATGATTAACATCTGCTTTAACCTCAAAGGAGCAGTGTGAATGGAGAGCCCTCCTAATTCTCCTGATCCTACCTGAGCTGAACCACTTCTCTGATGGACACAGATAAAGCCAAAAGAACATTTCTCTGGAATGTGAGCCATTTTTGCTCACAGCTAAAAAGGGTATGAAATATGGCCTAAGTGGAAGAACAGTATATCCTTTAAGATGATGACAAGGTTAGGTTTCTGTTAGGGTCTCACACTCCTGCCTGAGGGGACCAAAGGGGAGAGGGAGATGATATGGGAAGTTTATCTGATTCCACTGAGGCCTTCACTAAAAATTCAATTCTTCAGATTTTTAATATGTGCTTACTTTTGTTCTCTGGATATTGGAATGTGCTCCATACTAGATGAACATTCTTTGGTGTTTCATGAAATTGTGGTGACCCGGGACTCATCCCAATCTCAATTCATTTGCAAGACCAGCATTGCAATTTATTGTGAAAGTGTTTTCTTACTTTTATTATTCTCATGGCTATATTGCTTTATGGAGCTAGAGAATTTTATTTTATCCCCATGTGCACAAGTGCACACACACACAGTGTCAATTCTAGAAGGGCTTGTAGAATATCCAAAGAAGAGGAAAGCAAAAATCTTTGGGAGGAAATATCTTACAGTTACATGGATGTGAACAATAGTATGACACAGTAAAAAAAAAAAAAGTTTCAAAATATGTGTTAATTCTCTTTTTCCCCCTGTCTTTGTGCAAACATCCTATCATTCTTGGGTAGTGATTAGTACTGGTTTTGTCTTATTGACGTGGGAGCTAGGCTGCAATAGCTTAAAAACTGATCTATTGAGCCACATGGTCGATTCAAAGACATTTCAGTCCTGGACCAAGCAATTTCTAGAAAGGTAACATTTATCTCAAGGTAATGAAAATTCTTAAAGGTATAAGAGTGTTATTTACTTATAAGCTATTTTATAACCTACTATACTACACTGTATAGAACCAGATAGGAACCTAAGTGATAGCATTTAAATTCCAGATATTACTGGATATATAATCTTTGGCAAAATTATACTCTCTGTGTCAGTTTTCTCATCTGAAAATGGGGGATCATAATGATAGTACCAATCTCAAACCTCTGTTACACGGATTAAAATAATGAATTTATGTTAAGCATTTAGAGCTGTGTCTGGCATATAGCAATATGATTATTAAGTAAAAATCATATCTACCAAATAGAATTAGATAAATAAACCCTTGTAAAGTGTTAAGAATAGTACCTGGCATATAGTAGGTACTACATGCATTCACCAATATTACACAAATTAGAAAACACTTAACATCTTTCACTAGCCACACATTGCATTGGTGTTGGGAGAGGGAGGGATACAAAAAATTGAATTGCAACTTTGCACTTGGTATGTTCCAGGTACCTCATTATGCATCAACATTTACATTGTCTCTGCCAATTTTCAGTAAAACCAAATAAGTGTAACTACAGCCATTTTTATATGAGAGAAGATAAGAGGAAGGTGAACCATAAGATGAACCCTAAGAGCAAGAAGCAAGGGAGGCCTGGAGAACTCAGTTTTGTCAGACACTGAAATTCAAACTTTTTCTGCTAGATTTCACTCTTTCAGAGTTTGGGTCCTCAGGGAGCTGACAATTTAATAGGGTAGATAAATCCACATAAACAATTCTGAGCCTATGGGATAGTAACAAATGTCTGAACAAAAATGTAATGAATATGTGAGCAGAGCAAAGAGAGAAGTATCTGATTAGAGAGGATGGAAGGGGATTTGGAGAAAAGTTGGCACTTATTCTCGACAGTATTCCTCCAATAACCATGGTTGCTGGCTACTGAACATGCTCAGCTTTGAGCATCAGATCCCACAAAGGGCAGGATGTGGCAGTAAATATGGGAGGAGTAAACACTGATTCTGGGCGTGGTGGACAAGGTAAGGGAAAGGACTAGGAGGTCATCATGGAAAATATCACCGTCAAACATTTCTGCCTTGTAATCCTTAGATTATAAATATATTTAAGTGAAGCTAGACAAAGACAAATGTATGATCTCACTTATTTGTGGAATCTGAAAAAATGATACAAATGAAAAAAAAGAGACTCACAGACATAGAAAACAAACTTATGGTTATCAAAGGGGAAAGGGAGGGCAGGGAGAAATTAAGAGGTTGGGATTAACATATACACACTACTGTATATAAAACAGGAAAACAGCAAGGACCTACTTATAGTACAGGGAACTACACTCAATACCTTGTAATAGCCTATAATGGAAAAGAAAATATATATATATATTTTTTCCATTATAGGTTATAAGATAATATATATATATGTGTGTGTGTATACACACACACACACACACACACATATATATATAGTATGCATGTGTGTTTATCTGAATCACTTTGCTGTGCACTTGGACATAACACAACATTGTAAATTAACTATACTTCAATTTTAAAAAAATTCTTGGAGAATGGTGCTGATCATACATTTTACATGCTTTCTCAGACTCCACTTCCTCTTTCCCTAGGAAGGTCTTCATTGCCTCCCAGCCCACTGTGTTCTTGATGCCTTTGTTGGGCTCCCCAAGCTGGCTATAGACCAACTTGATCACCGAGAACAGCACGGCCTTTCACCCCTCACACCAAGCCCCATCAGCACTGAGACGATAAAACATCACATCAAGAGGCTCCAGGTCTGGCTGCCTGGGCTGCTGCCAAGAGGCTGAAGGACACAACCCAGTGGTGTGGAGAGTTCACTCCCCATGGGGGGAACCGGCCAATGAACAAAAAGGAGCTGAGTGGTCTGGGACAAGTAAGACCCCTTTCACATCTTCCTTTCATGGGCTATTCTCAGATACAGTTTCTTCTGAGTGCCTAGCATACATGCTGAGGAACCCACTGTGTCTCACTGCAGTTCACTGGGAAGCAGATGTCAACTCATTTACTCAAAGCATTGCATTGCTTTGCCTCTGTCCTTGCCTTGTTTCTCTCTTTTCCCTCCCCCACTATGGGTTTCTGCCTTTTAACTATAAAGATTAAGTATTTTAATCCTTGCCTCAAGCTCCGCTTTCTAGAGGACCAGGGCTAAGGAAAGAATGATGTGTTTTCCTAGGTGTCTGCATACTTGTCTGTCTTTCTATCTCCAGAACTTCTTACCACACCTTCTGAAAATCCTGCAAAGTTTTATAAAGAGAGTTTATCAAAGTTCAGCACCAAGACCAAGCCACAGTATTGTCTGGAGCATTCATGAACCATTTAATTCAAAACAGTGATTAAAGATAACAGAGCTCACATCTGAAGATGCTAGTATTTTCTTGAGAAGGACCACAGTTAAGACTCCGTTATTAGTTTTTTTAGTTCTTCTGCAGTTACTTTTTGGGTAATACAAACAGATCCACAGATTTATTTGCGCATTCATTCGCTCACCAATAATTTGTTAAATTCTTAGCTTGCACTGGAACTACCTTAAATATTGCGATAGAGGGGTGTGTATGTGTGTGTGTGCACAGACATATTTTTACTTATATACCAATCCTAGGAAATTTATAATCAGTGAGAGACTAAGAAGAAGATATCATATTCAAAATCTATATATAGAACATGTGAAATCAATTTGTTGATCACAAAGTTAGCTTTACATTTGCAAAAAAGGATACTGCAGTTGTGGTTCTCTCTTGACAACATCAATATCATCAATTAAAAAAAGAAAAGCATGCAATTCCTTAAATGATAATTAAAGCAAATGACAGTCATCTGTTTAATTTTTAGCCTTTATATTATTGGATGAATTTGAACTTGTTCAGAGTCTATATATATGTGTGTGTGTGTGTCTGTGTGTTATAACACACAGACACACACACATATATAATACACACGCACACACACATATATTGAAAGATTTTTCTATTTTCCTCTTTTCTGTTTTAGAAAATCAAACTCAATCCCCTTGCCTTGCCTCTCTTGATTGTTACTGAGTCTTTTCCAGAACTAATAAAATCAGATTCTTTGCTTTATCTTTTCCTGGTATTTGTAGCTTCCCAGCTTTGTGTAGCTTGGGATACTCTGATATTGCCATTGGTCAGGTTATTATTACATTCACAGTGATTTTGCTAGAGGAGGAAAATACTGATGATTTTATGAGGAACGGAAATGAAAAAGACTAGCTCTGTCTCTTTGGAGGTGAAATGTGGGTTTCAAATCAGCAGGAAGGCAAAATCATAAAGGCAGTCTCCTGAAATAACTTATCTTGTCCATTCAGATTGTGCTTTTCTTTCCCTCTGTGAGTCTCCTCCACCTTCATGGAAAGTCTTGGGCCTAATGAGAGGCAAAAGTAGCATTAGAACATGTCAATCATCCATGTGAGACAATAACATGTGAAATGGAACTGCCTGAGGAACTGTACCACTCTCAGAGTATGTGCTGCTCAGAGGATGTCTGTGAACTATTCCTTATCAAGTGTGGTTAGTTATGGAGCTTGGGTCAGTAAACAAACCAATGATGTCACAAAGGACTCTGTTTGGTTTATCAGACCTTTATTCATGGTAAGACATTTTGGAAGTGAGTAGTGTGCTGTTTTACACTCTGACACAAGCATGTTACTTCATCAAATACGGTGGCTTGCTGATTAGCCCTGACTTAGTGCATTAGTCAGGATTGTCTCTGTTACACTGCAGTAACAACAACCTCCATATCTCAATGGCTTAACCTATCCCAACCATAATTTCTCATCACGCTACTCATCCCAAGAAGGCTGATAGGGAGTTATGACTGTGGTGCAGTGGGTTAGGAATCCGACTGCAGTGGCCTAGCTTGCTATGGAGGCGCCTGTTCGATCCAAGCATGCTGATGGGCTCAGTTCCAAACAGACAAGTAGGTACTGGGCTACTGGAGACTCCACCATCTTGTAGCTGAACTTTCTGAAAGATACAGTCTCTTCATTTACCATAACAAAAGTAAAAACCAAAAACCTACAAGGTTTTCACCTCAGAAGTGACACACGCCACTCCCATTTCCATTTGATTGGCAAGACCTAGGCATAAGGCTCTACCTAACAGCACAGAGGATGGGAAACAGGGGAAGCAAATTGGATGCTGTGTGAGACTAGGCTCATCGCCATGTCCTCCAACCCAAATTACATGATGCTGGAATTATAAATTCACTAACCATAATTTTCACTTTTTCATCCATTTGAACATGATGCTAAACATGATTAGAGAGATGTTTAGGTTATAGAAGTTTCTAAGTCTTTTCAGTCTCAAAATGGTAGTGTAGTATTCTTGATTCTTTTTTTTTTCTTTTCTTTTCAGAGTCTCACCTGCAGCATATGGAAGTTCCTAGGCTGCAGGTCAAGTTGGAGCTGTGGCCTACATCACAGCCACAGCAACATCAGATCCCATGCACATTTGCAGCCTATACCACAGCTTGGAGCAATGCCAGATCCTTAATCCACTGAGCGAGGACAGGGATTGAACGTGCATCCTCATGGACACCTTGTCAAGTTTAACCCGCTGAGCCACAAAGGGAACTCCTCTCAATTCTTAAAAGCATTGCTGTAAATAGAAAAACTCATTATTGTGTTAAAATTACAATCAACACTAACACAGTCAAGTCCTCTGATATAACTGCATTCCCAAAGACGAAGAAAATTCTCCTTGACCTCATCTCTTGCTCAAGATCTTTCTGGACCTCAGCTATATCAGGAAAACCCCTCGAGTCTCAGAAAGAGAGCTCCATCATCAGTGGACTCGTCTTCTGCAATATCATTTTGAGAGGCTGAACCTCACTGGGCGAGCCAGCCGCCACCTCGGCCTTGTGCAGAATTTGCATTATCTAAAGATCACTCTGTAAGCTATGGTCCATTCGCCTTGGCAAATACTGTTTAAATATAGCATCCATAAATAAATGTTAAATAATTCATGAACATAATTTTGTAAATTCTGCTAGGCCACACCTCTCTGGGGGCATATTTATGAACATGCGTCAGCCTGGAATCAATGTGTCTGCCAAGCTCCTTGCCTCTGAGGCAGAATTCCCACATCTAGCCCAAAACGCTGCAAACGGCTCCGATTCCCCTTCAGTAGTCATCCATCATACTGTCACTTTAATTCAGATGCTGCTACTTGTTTTAATAACATACATCTTACACAAAGAATATTGCTAACACAAGAATCTTGGGGTAGATTTTTACAACCTCATAAAATGGTATTAACCCTCTGATCCCTGATGTTCTTTCCATGCAGCGCAAGGCCTCTGGACACTTCCCTGCCCCCTCCACTCCCTTGAATTTTCCTGATGCTTATCAATAACCTTCGTTCACGCGGGCTATATAGCACGGGGACCTGTCATCAATCACCACAGTAAAAATATTATTCCTCCAGCATGGCCCTGAAGAATTATGGAAAGAATAAAAGTGTTATTGCAGGAATTATTTAGCAAACAATAGATGGATAAAATGTATTACGGTAAGTGTTAAATTATATCACCTCATTACGAAGAGCTGGCTTCAGATAGCAGGAAAGTGGCTCGCTGCCTTTTCAAAGGAGTTCAGAAGAACAATGGGGAAGACCACAAAAGATTTCAAAAGGCAACACCGGTCTGTCAAGATGAAGATCCACACTACTGGAAAGAAATTTGTTTAGGGTAATAATTTGGAATAAAAATCTCTTCCTGGCCTCTTTTGAATAGTAAGCTGGAATTTACAGGAGAGCCATGGGGGGTTATATTTAGCCGTTGAATAGAAGATGCTATTCTAGTGAAAAGATCCTTAAAGAAAAGGAGGATGTGTTGTCTAACCAGTCCCCTTCCATGCACCCAGCCCCCTTGAAGCCCCTACAGACTCTTCTAAACAAGGATAGGGGAACCATTTTCCCTGGTGTAAGAAATCTGTATCTTGCAACACTTAGGTTTTAGTCAGTTCTAGAAAAGTATACCATATCAATAATCATAGTCTTTGCCAGTGTTGGAAAATAGGCTTCCTGAAATGTCAGATGAAGCCAATTACTAAAATCAGGCTTGCATTTTAAATATTATTAAGGATACCTAAACAAGGTTGGAAACCATGCTATTTTTTTTACAACCAAGTGGTCTTTTATCAGTTAATACAGGTTTTTCTTTTCTTTTCTTTTTTTTTTTTTTTTAAGGCATAATGTTACACTGGGCTCCTGGGATTCATTTGATCAACATGATTAAATTATTTCCTTACTCAGCTAGAAGGAAATTACTAGTTACCAGACATTATGTGTCTGTTAATTATGTGCAATAAGGCTCTCTCCTATCACACCAGTTCCTGCATTCATGTTCTATGCATTTTAAAGGCATTATCATTAAAAAAATTTAAATATTGAAAAGGGACAGCTATAATTTTGTTTCATCTATTTAATAAATAAGTAATCTGTGAAATCAGTGGTACAAAGTGTCTCTTTGCTCTCTGTGTCAGCATAGACATTCTTAAGGAGAACATACTGAAAGATCCTTTTGATTTCTATATTCATAAAAGAATATTCCCCCATCAGCTTTCTAGGGCAATGGCCAGGTCCTCTATTACCAAAGAGAGTGAATACCAGCATTGCCAAAAAAGAAATCTGTGATCGTGGGGCTCTTCCAGGTAGATGCTTCTCACCAGCAGCGGGTCATGGGTGCCAAATTTACCTTCCTTCTTATAGCTCAGTCTACTATTGACAATGTCAATTTTGTTTTGTTTTGTTTTTTTCAAAAGAAGAGACAACATATGTTGGCTGAGCGGCTTTATTTTGTCTCCTAATGAAATGATGTGCTTCTGTTCCATATTAAAGTGTTAATCGGTCTGAAATTAGGTCTCACAAAAAGAATAGTGCTTTTAAAATGCTTAATATGATTCATTTTCTGCAGTCAAAACCAGATGACTTTTATTTTCGTATCAGAAAGAGAAAGTGGAAAGCCAGCTCTCCCTCCCCTGACGCCCCCACTCCTCCCCCACCTGCCCAGGCTTGGGACCCAGATCCAATAACCGGTTTAGAGAACAGAAAGCTCTTTAGAGTCGGAGCTTGCACTGAAGCCTAGAAGGTTTTGTTTGAGTTTGAGCATCTTCACAGGTTTATGAAATCTCAACAAATATTTCAAAGAAGGAAGTCTCACATTTGAAGTAGGTGATCCTATTAGGCGCTGAGAGAGGCGCCTTTGTTGTGGGCGCAGGCATCACTTTATGTAAGATAGAGCTGTGTCCCACTAATATGCCAAGACATCACTTTCATGCCAGAAACAGATAGGGCTGAACTTGTTTCATGCACTTTGGCTTTCATTGTTAATAATGAATGATGAAAGTTCAGAGGAGAGGAGCTAAGTGGATACTCGGCTTTAAAAGAATGAATTTTAACTGCCAACATGCCAAACTAGTCCGAAACTACTTAGATGGGCAGGAAAGAAAGCACAAAGAAAGAGCTCACCTTGGAGGTCTGTCCACAGTTCATCAATTCCCCCGGAGCCCTCAGGGAGATTGGTGAGTCTCCTTCTAGAACATTCCAGCAGCTTCAGAGTCACATGACTCGTGTGCTTTGGAAGGTCTTCGCTTTTGCACCAGTAGACACGAAATGGGAAGCTCTCATACTGTTTCCCGGAAAAGAGATGGAGATAGAAAGAGAGACAAGAAACTTGATTAATATAATTTTAAACCTCAGTGAGTACAAGTGTTGATTAAATAGAGATTCTTCTAAGTCAAACCAACAGTTGAAACCCCAGAATTTCTTTTTAATTTCCTTCCTTCTTTCTTACCTTTTCCTTCCTTCTTATTTCCAATCTCATTCCTTCTCTCCTTTTCTTTCTCCTTCTTCCCCACTTACTTCCTTTCTCTTCTTTCCCTTCCTTCCTCTTTTCCTTTTTTGCTTTATTTTATCTGTTATATAACTTTTTAGAAAAAGGCCTAAATAACAAGAAAACATACTCTGAAGATCACGTGTACAGTATTCATTGTTTTCATTCAACCTATGTTTATTGAGTGCTGGCTTCATACCAGACATCTAGTAGGCACCCAGAATAAAAGAAATGAGCTAAACAAATCCAGCCCCTTCTCTCAGGTTCACAGAGCATGAAACCTAAGAATCTTAGAACCTATACTACTGAGCTCAATCACTTTTTTCAGTTCAGTTATCTATAGCATCTACAATCACAACTCAGGAGGTTGAGAAATGACCTTGTGTTTCATCAGCTTGAGGGAAGGTTCTTGTACATTCTTTGGGCTTGATGTCTGAAAGAAGAAAAAGGGACATACTAGCAACTGACAGTCTGGAAAAGATATTCAACAATTAGGAAGAAAAGAATATGATTTGGGAGTTTAAATGAAAATTCAAGTTATCCAGGATGTCAAAATCTCTGAGCAACATACCTGAGGTTTGCTTATCTATGGATAAAGAAGCAAAGGCCCTGCACCAGTAATTAGGACAAGGCAACTCTAGCTTGTCACCTCTGTGTATTCTGTGACCTTGCCCGCTTCCTGTCTATGATCAATTGCCTGATCTACCATAATGGGTGTTTTACCACCTGCTTCCTCTAACTCACTGGGTATGGAAATCAATACAAATGTTCTACAAATAGAATTAATTATGCTAGCATCTCTTGAGAGTTAAGAGCCCTGAAAATTTAAGTTCTGGGCCTTTAAAATCAAATATTAAAAAAGAGCTCCTTGATTTTTTATCCCATATGAATGAACACATTCTTAGTTTAGAAGCAGGACCCTAATTTAGGGTACTTTCTTGAGATGCTAAAAATGTCACTCTAGCATTGGAATCAAAGTATTCTTCTTGACAACAGCTTTTCTGGGAGGGGACTTCCACTTTAGTTGCCAGAAGTTGCTTTAGAATATTTTCCCAGCCTCATCCAGTCCACAGTAGATGCCTTTACAAATAGTCACACTCTCATGACCCTTACAACTGTGATATGATATTGACCTAATTCTTTCATTACCTTAGAAGGTCAGAGTGGTACAGATGGACCAAGAACTAATTTATTAACTTCTTCCACTTGTGGCAAGGCTGTAGAATTGGATATAACCCTGTTGGGCTTTGTTTTCCTATGAATTGAGTCAACCGGTTTCTTCAGTGCTGCATCTGTAGAATCCCCCTACAAACCTTGCTAATTATGACTGTTACTTGTAAACCCACTCCCATTGGCATAGTTTGGTGGCTGAATGTCTTTCCACATCTGAAGCTGGCCTTCTGGTTAAAGCTTCCAGAAGGCAGGACCAGGTACATATCCATGTGGCCCTGTGCAGAGCATTTCTACCTGGTGAAACTGGCCTCCCAGGTTTTCCCACCTCACAAATCTTAACAACCAATCCTAGAGTGTATTTTTCCCCTCTCACTTATTTTGTTGTGTTTGGAATTTGGGACTTCGTGGTCCTCCACTCCTCTAGAGATTTGTCTTGGGATGTCTAATTGGAAAGTCCCTTTATTTCCCTAGTTTGGCACATAATCAGATTTCTGTTCCCTTTAGATTGTTTCTCCTCATTTTGAACCTAATTATAGCCCTTGAAGTTTTGCTTTACAATCTTGAAATATCAATCCTTCCCTTTAAAGAAAACTACTGGTAAACTTTTCCTTTCCCTCTACATTTGGTATCTAGAAATTCTCTCAAGTTACTCAGCCTTTACTTGAAGATTTTATTTATTGACTTTTAAGAAACTAAGGAGCCCCCAGGTGAGTGAGGGGGAGGGGACGAGACAGCCCTGTGCACTCCTGGTGGGAACAAACATGGATTGCCCAAACTTCCGTGTGGATAATCTCACAATATGCCTTAAACCTGAAAACCACACAGGTCCTTGCCAAAGTGATTTCATTTCTAGCATAACCCAAAGGAAATGATCCCTCAATGTTCAGAGCTCTATCACCTATACAAAACAACCTTAATCTACAATAATAAAAATGTAAAATTTAGCTGTTTATCAGTAGATTCTTAAAATAGTTTTCTGTATGAACATAACAGGGTAGTAGGCAGCAGTAACAATATGCATGTAAATTAGTATTTACTGACCTTAAAAATAGTCATGATATATCAAGTAAAAGATGGCAAAACATTCCTCTGTGTTCATTCAGTCAATCTACTATCTACTTATGGACCTGATGTCTACCTTTCTTTCTGTCTCTGCTGTTAGAGCAAATAATGGTTACTTACACATGGTTGAAGTGTTTTGTTTTCTTTTGTATGCATAAGATATACTTTCTGGTTTTCTAAAAGGTATTGGTATTGCTTTTGAAAAATTAAAAAGCAGCAAATATTACAGAAAAGTGAGAAGAACCTTGGCCAGCAGGTCCCATGGGTGTTTTGGGCAATCACATCAAGTCTTGAGTCACTCAGCGCAGAGAGTGAGTCTCACCCAATTTCCACCACTATTCTTTCAGGCACCAGGCACCCTATACACAAGGTACACCTTTACCTTTTTATCAGTTCCTTAGATGGGGGAAGTACTCCATTAATGGTTACTGAATCAAAATAAATGAATAATTTATCTAGTGCACTTTGTATTTCTGTGCCAAAGTAATTCTAAGAATAAAGAATTAGTCTTTTTTTTTTTTGGCCACACCCATGGCATGTGGAAGTTCCTGGACCAGGGATTGAGCCCAAGCCAAAGCAGTGACAACACCAGATTCTTAACCTGCTGAGCCACCAGGAAACTCCTAAAGAATGCATCTTAAGAGAATGTCATAACTTAGGTCATTAATAGATATGGTAGATTGAATTGTGGTTCTCAGTTCTCCACCACTCCCACACCCATACTGTCTGCTGTATGACTGTACAGTTCCTCTCCCAGAGACAGAGTGCACATCTCTAGCCATTGACCTTGACTATGTGTCTTTCCTACGGGAGATTAGCAAACATTATTTATAGTCATCTGTAGCATAACAGCCAAGGTTTGAAATGTTCTCACATGGTTCAATTTTTTCTCTTGAGCTTCTGTCACCACCATGAGAAAATAATGCCTTAGCTAGTTCACTCCTCCAAGAAAGATGAGAAACACATGGAGAAGATTTGAACCCAATCTATGATATGAGGTCAAGTATAGTTGAGCACAGACTAGATCAGGCAACAAACCACTTCCACCTTCTTGCCTGACCAATGGCAGATGCATAAATGGAAATAAATGTTGTTGTTTGAAACTACTGAGATTGGGAATGGTTTGCTACACAGCATCTTTATGGAATTGGATGACCAATACAATACATTTGCTAGATGTTAAATTATGTTATAGTGACGGTTAAGTGTGAGGTATTAATGGAACTTGATTAAAAAAAAAAGTACACAGTTCCAAGTAGAGCAATGATCTCAGTATATGCTTGTATGGGAAGTCAATGATGACTGTATATTTCTGGAAAATTGACAAGTCTAAAATTTAATAGCAAAAAGGAACTGGGGAGCCTCCTGGAAGTCAATGCAGCCAAGGTGAGCCACCCTGTGTGGTTTTAATTATTAGAGATGAGGATCAATTCTAAACAGGGTATGGTATTTAAACATGTTCATCATTTAGTCCTATAGACTCAGGTTTGTGTCACTGAGAAAGAAGAAGGTGAAAGCCATAGCAGTGCCTGGTAATAGATTGCATGGAACACAGGAGAAGGGAGTGACTGGTAATAACTTACCACATTTGTGTGGGAGCAGATATGAGATGCCCTCTAGGGTTTCTCAAAAATTTGAGAGAGAGAACATTACAGATGTGCCTTCATACAAATGGTGGCAAGACCCAGGAGGAATTGTGGTTTATTATTGTTTTACATGGTTCTACTTAAGATGACTCCATTTATCCTCATGGCTCAATAAGGCATCAGGAAATGCAAGTTATATGGGCATTGTTTCACACCAACAAGTGGAGACAAGACCTTATTGTGTTGCTGCCAAATGGGGTGTTCCACTTGAGTTTATAATCAGTTCAAAACACTCAAACAGACATGCAAGAAGTTTGATCAAATGAATTTTCCTTTTAATGATTTTTCAACCTTGCAATGAAAATTGCTGTTCATGGGATCATGGTGACTCAAAAAATGAGGGGTAGCATAGAGTAGCCAGAGAGAGAAATCAAAGCATCACTAAAGGTGTTTCGCATCTGAGAAACATCAAGCTAAAAATGGAAGAAAATAGCTGTCACTTTATTCCATAAATTAAAAACAGAGCTGCTCTTCTCTTTATTTCGAAACACTTTTTATAAAATAGTGGCTATAGACTGATTTAACATGCTCTTGAGGTTTCTATTGAACTCCTACTTTCAGAAAAGCAAAATTCTGTTTGCTTTTGGTAAGATTTGAATGGGCCATAAGTATGTGGACACCAAAAATTAAAACGCTACCCAAACTTTCACCAACTGTTTTAATATACATCAAACAATGGGCATTCACTCTTTTGTAGTGTCTTTGACCTATCCTGTGTGCATCCTAATCATTTTCTTGTTGTGCCAATATTGTTTGCCTAACAGTAGGTTTGTAATTTATGCTTTTTATTAAAAGGTGGCTGCAGAAAAGTGATTTACCATGACTCTTCAGAAAATTATATTTTTAATCAGCTGTAGAAATTCATAGTACTTTCTACATATGGGGCATTTTATTACAGTGATTCGAACAGACAAAAGTCAACAAATAATCTTGTCTGTCTATTGTTAATTCTTAGAAGAACAAACATATGTTTTGAGCATCGTTACTGCTAAATTAGCAAGAGCAATCAGGCATGCTAAGAGAATAAAATAAAAATGCAGAGCACCATAGTATAATTACTATTTGCATTTAAATTGTGTGCTATACTTTTCTAACACTGTGTAGTAACAGTAAAGTCTAACACATACTGAGTTCTGTCTGTGTCAAGTAAATAAGATTATCTCAGTTAATCTTCACAACAACCCCATGATAGAGATACTATTATTATCGTTTAATAGTTTGCATATGAAAAAACTGAGGCTTGAAGAGAAAATCTCTTGCCCAAAGTTGCAGAACTACTCAGCAGAAGCAGAGAGTCTAGCCTAGCATGTTGGGCTTTGTCACCCATGTTCGATGGTATGCTTTTATTATAAATCAACAAATATTAGGCTTAAATGTTAATTTTGACATTGCAGTGTTCAAGTCTATCCCTAGCAGAGAAACTCTCATCCCTTTAAAGGAAATAACTCCTTAGGAAATACTTAATGGGTGGATAGTGAAGGGAGAATCAAAGGATTTCTCTAAAACCAAATATATCATTTATATTTTTCACCATAATAATGGTCACAGATAGGCATAGAGGCACCTCAAAGATTACTCTTTCTTTTGTCATTTAATACAAAACAACTCTAAGAGGCAAGTGCCATAACTTCTTAGCGTTTAAATTTCCAGAATATGAAATGATTTATTGATGTGAACAATATATGGAATGAGGAAAGATACAAATTGGAGGTCACATGGAGGCCACAAAGGCTGAAATGCACATGTTCATTCATTCATTCCATGGATAGTTACTGAGCATCACCATTGTGTTTTATTCTTGGTATGAAGATACAACAACGAACAAGTTAGACCAAGCTCTGCCCTCATGGAGTTTGCATTCTAGTGGGGAGATAGAAAAAAAACAAAAAAACAAAAAAACAGTTCAAGTTTTTTTCAAGAAATGTTCAAGTTCTCAAGTTCCCGTTGGCTCGGCTGTTAGGAACCCAGCTAGTATCTGTGAGGATGTGGGTTCAATCCCTGGCCATGTTCAGTGGGTTAAGGATCTGGTATTGTCACGAGCTGTGGTGTAGTTTGCAGATGCAGTTTGGATCTGGTGTTCCTGTGGCTGTGAGATAGGCTGAAAGTTGCGGCTCCAATTCTACCCCTAGCTTGGGAACTTCCATATGCCATGAGCAAGGCCCTAAAAAGAAAAATATTAAAAAGTAAATGTTCAAGTTCTTATAGTACTAAATACTATGATGAAAAATAATGGAGGCAAAGAGATAGTGATGAAGGCAGTGAGATGGCAGCTTTACGAGGTGGAAAAGACTGTGATGTCACAGCTCCCAGTTGGGTTACGGGTGTGAGAAGCAGAGCAATGCGGTTTCCATCTAGGCACTATCCTTATCCAAGGTGGTGTAGGTGTTTCGGTTGATTAACAAACCACATTGTTAACCGATTTCTCTGTGTGAATGTGTATGTACAACTACTGATAGAACTCACAAGTCTTGCCCACACCGAGCTTACTAACAAACTGGAAGAAATTAAAATACACATATATTAAGGTAAATTGGAGGGAAGAGCATGTCTATGCACCCATTTTGAAAATGGAGTTCAATAATCGCCAGGTAAGGCAGGCTTCCTGGAGGAGGAGAAAACTGAGGTTGGACTTTAAAAGTGGGTTCAGTTTGATTATGCAGAGACTATTACCTCTTCTAGAAGACACCGGATATCCTGGCAATAGAGCCTACTATGTCTGTCTCTTTACTGCCCTCTGTTCATACCCATATTTCAGCAATCATCTTCTCCCAGTGAACCGTAAGCTTTTCTAGGGCTCTTAGGGAAGGCAAAGGTATAAGAAATGTGATGAGGCAGAGTCTCAGCCTAAGGGCAAAATGAGAGTTTTGGGTTTCTTCCGGTCATGGAATCTTGGAATGACCCTCAACTCCTTCTCATTTGAAGAAATGACCCAACAATCATTGCTCTGCCTCCTACTTGAACATTCATGGGACTTGAGAGAGAAGGTAGAGATAAGGGAAAGTTCTTGGAGACCAAAAAGTGCTATTCACCACTGGGGCCAAAATAGCCTTTTTCCCTAAAAGCAGCCCAAAATAGACATATCTTATTGGAGTTTTAGAAGTCACCTCATCCAGTTCCTAAAATTTGCAGAATAGGGAATCTCAGACTCAGGGTGGTTAAGGACATCCATGAGATGACACTACTAGTTAATGTACGAAACACTCCTTCCCACGTTCTGGACTGCCAGTGCATTGCCTACCATCCTCTATTGGTCAGGCCATAGAATTGCACCAGCACTAAAGGAAACTCCACATTGAAGGAATGAAAGAAATGCAGAAATGCCTACTCTAGCTTCAGATGTACAATTAGTTCTGTGGTTCCAGCTGAAGCCCAGCATCCTGTTTGCTCTGAAGCTTGTATTTTAGCCAGTGCCTGTGAGGTGTCACTAGCTCCCACCCCAAGCACTTTCCATGTGGCAAGACAGTAAGACTTATAGCAGGCTAAACTGAGAGAGTGTTACCTACTTAAACTGTTTTTCTGACTTAATAAGAATTTTTCATCTACAGCAAGCCATTTTAAAATATTGTCTATACACAAACAGTCACTCTGAATAATAGGTCTGCACACAGTAAATGTCACCTCTCTAAATCACAAGAGACCTCGGCGGCACAGCAGAGGAGGCTCCATAACAGTTTAAACTTCTGCCTCCCATTTATTATGGATGTGTTTATAAATCTCGGAGGGCACTCTTCCGCCTCCTGGGAAATCCAAAAAATGGTGCCGCTGTTTGTCAGGGTGACTTGTCCAGGAGGTTGAGGTCCCGGCCATCCTTCTTACATCCAAATCCCATTTTGTTGCAAAGGGGATCAACCAAGGTTGTTGTCAAAGATGCCATTTTCTCATCTTTAATGACAAGAAAACTCTGTACCAGAAAAAGTATATGGGGCTTTGAAAACTGGGGTTTAGAGAATGGATAGAGGAGGGTTTCTTTCTTTTCTTTTTTTTCTTTACCTTGAATAAATGATCTTCTCTACAAAAGTGCTTCGAGTTTCTCACATGAGGGAAGCAAAATACAGCTTACACAGCAATGGCATTGAAAAACTCCTTGGTCGCTCCCATCTGTCTTGGTTAGTATGAATACTTTAGCATTAAGTGGAGAAAAGGAGAATCCATCAATAGTTAATAACTGACCTTAAGATGGGAATTCAAAGTTCACCACAATTACACCCAAGTGTCAGAGAACACACATGGGACATTATCAATATATTTGACTACAAGAGCATGGGATGGCAAATTTAAATACCATCAGAGGAAGAACTGGGCATGATTTTTAATGAGAAAATATTGTCACCATATCCAGCAACCCATTCTAAGATACTCAAAACTAAAATCCTCTGTTAGAAATGATTGAGGAAAAATAGGCATAATCTAAAAGAGCAAATAGGAGTCAGGCTGAGATTCTATCATGGGGCCAATGTTGTAAACAAAATGTTTCCTAGATTCAAAGGGAAACTCTATTTTAAAGGTGGAAATGAGATGAAGCAAAAGGTAAAAAGGAAATATATTTGTGCAGTGATGCTCAACATGGAATATCATCGAAGAAATGCAACTAAAACAACTATGATTTACCTCTCCTGTAGAATGGCTAAAATTCAAGGAATGAGCACACCAAATGCAGGACAACTAGAATTCTCTCATATCCTGCTACTGCAAGTATAAAATGATACAATTGCTGTGGACAGCTATTTGTCAGTTTCTTACAAAGTTATACATAAACATATCTTACGACTCATTTCTAGGCATTTTCCTTGAAGAAATTAAAAATACATATTCATATTAAGATTTTATAAGAACGTCCTTAGCACCTTTATTCTCAATGGCAAGGTTTTAGGTACAACCCAAATTTCCATCAAAAGGAAGAGTATACACCTTATATCAACTCCAAAGAGTGGAATATTACTTACCAATGCAAAGGAATGAGTCACAGGTTCAGTTCTTATGAGTGCATGGATGAATCTTACAAACATTATGTTGAACAAAAGCTACATACAAAAGGAGTGTGTATTGTATGATCCCATTTATATGAAATCAAAATAGTGGTTCTACCTTGGAGGAAGACCAAAGCATGGGTAAACTTTCTAAGGAGAGAGTGATGCTTGATATTGGTGGTAGTTACATGGGTGCAGATACACAAATAAAACTTTAGACTAGTTTCTAAATTTCTTTAGACTATTTAATATAGATAATTATATGTAAATTAAAACAAAAAGAAAGTAAATGTAGATTGAGAACTCCAAGGATAATTGTCTTCCTGATAGTCATGGTTATAAAGGGTGATTCAAAGGGTGGTCCATAGGGTAACCTTATCAATTGGGTGGAGAAGGAACGCAGAATATCAGCCCCCATCTAACAAGTCAGAATATGCAACTTAGTATGAAGCCGAGAAGAAGAACATACACATTAAAGTCTAAGAAGCAGTTACAGTAACTATCTGCTTTTTAAAGAAAAAACATACATCTCATCATCTTATTTAAGGCAAAAATAGCACACCTTGGGGGAATTGCCTGACCTCCATTTGTGTAGTCCTGAGATTGCTGTGAATCAAATGCACAGCCTAGGCCTCCTTAGGCCAAGAAGTGGCCATATTCCTTAGGGAAGCCAATCAGATTCTCTGTCCTTGAATGGAGGGAAGACAACATCAAAAAACCACCTATGCTCATGTTTTCCATGACTGTGGCAGATGAAGCTGTTGCCTCCATGCGGCTGTTATCATCTCTTCACTTGCCTTAGATTTGTCTGTTTGGGGGCCTGGCTCTCTATCCCTGCTGTGAACTCTATCAACATGTGATATTCCTCTAGGAAATTCACTTTTGGTTACATTATCCGGGTTTGGATTCTGTTGTTTGCAACCAAAATCCCTAACTGATATTTGGTATTGAAGTGTCCAAAATACTTAAGGAGTCCAAATGCAGTTTTTCACTGCAGGCAAAAAAACTTTTTGTGACTTTTTTCTCTAAAGCTCAGAGAAAACTGATTTATGGGACACCACAGGCCAATACAAAAGATCACACTCAAATTTATTCCCATGTCATCTTGTTTTACTAATATAACCCTCAGGACCCTGAGTCCCAGAACGTCTGTCCTCCATAAAATAATTTCACTGGGTAAGCCATTCATTTGTACTATTCTTTGCATTTGGCTATCCACCCAAAAACGACAAATGTTGAAAATCAGTAGGAACTCTTCAAAAGTCAATTGCCAAGAAGTAAAATTAATTTGGAATCAATAGATTGACAAGCTGTTATCGGAGTGGCCTGCTCATATTTTAAAATAGGACTTCTGAGGAGAATATGGCATTGGCTAGATTTGGTGGGGGGGGGGGGACAAAATATAAGATTCATCATTGTGTGTGATAGAAGTCTATACATAACTTTCCTTTTTTTTTGGTCACGTCTGCAACCTGCAGAAGTTCCCAAGCTGCTGCAGTGACACCAGATCCTTAACCTGATGTGCTACAAGGGAGCTCCCATTTTTTTTATCTGCATGCATAGACAATAGGAATCTTTATGCGCAAAAAAATAACAAGCTCATTAACAAATTTTTTCATCCAGATGAACATTGGCAGATAGTAAAATGACTCCTCTGTTATTTTCATTCAATGAAATTAGTTGTAGGAAAATCTATCTAATCAACTTTTACGTAAATACAGATGATTTTAAAAGACTTTTTGAATTTACTCATTTTCAATGAAATATGCTCTTATTAATTTTGTATTAAGAAAAACATAAAAATGCTTTTATTTTCACTTTTAGTGTCATCTAAAAATGGGAATTTTTCTTAAATTTTAAACAAACTTTCAAATTTGCATGGTGAGGGAGTTCCCATTGTGGCTCAGCAGAAATGAACATGACTAGTATCCATGAGGGTGCAGGTTCAGTTGCTGACCTTGCTCAGTGGGTTAATGATCTGTCATTGCCGTGAGCTGTGGTGTAGGTTGCAGACATGTCTTGGATCTCACGTTGCTGTGGCTGTGGTGTAGGCTGGCAGCTGTAGCTCTGATTCGACCCTACCCTGGGAACTTCCAAATGCTGCACCTGCTGCCCTAAAAAGCAAAAAACTTAATAAATAAATAAATAAATTTGCATGGTGAGAAATTAGTATGTATCAAATTGGGTAGGACTCAGTCATCTATTATCACAGCCATAGTTGCAAAATGAAAATGAATGATTTCTCTATGCTGGAGAGGCTCTCTTCTAGAACCAAAGAGCATAGCACACGAATATTTTAAATAAAAAAGAAAGAATTACATGCATATACTACCAGTTGTCTAGTCAAAATCCGTTCTTCTCTTTCTTACTCATAGAACTTGGGTTTAGGGATTTCCCATTGTGGCGCAGCAGAAATCAATTGGACTAGGAAGCATGAGGTTGCAGGTTTGATCCCAGACCTCGCTCAGTGAGTTAAGGATCTGGCGCTGCCATGAGCTGTGGTGTAGGTCATAGACGCAGCTTGGATCCCACTTTGCTGTGACTGTGGTGTAGGCTGGCAGCTGTAGCTCCGATTAGATCCCTAGCCTGGGAACCTCCACATGCGGCAGGTTCGGCCCTAAAAAGGAAAAAAAGTTAAAAAAAAAAAAAAAGAACCTGGGTTTATTCCTGGCCCCAATACATCCAGCTAAAATACTCTATTTTCCAGTCTTTCTTACAACTGCTTATGTCAATGAGATAGAAACAGAAGTCATTGTGTGGAGATTCCTGGAAAACTCCTTAAAACACTGCCTTTGTAGGTGGTTCCCACTTCTACCTCCAACCCCCTATTTCTCTCTCTGTGCAGAACATAGATGTGATGACTGGGGTAGCAACTGCCGTCTTGAACAATGTGCTCTGAGGCTAGAAGCCCTCTGAGGACTTGCTAGTCCTGGACACAGATAGGAATCTATTCTGCGTGGGGCTTTTCTGTTAGGTCCAACTTATTAACCTCATCTTAAGTGCTGCAGATGGGTAAATACAAGTCTTTAACATGTCTCGATATCATATTTCTTAATGTGAGATATGGCCCTTTAGAATCATAAATTTTAGAGCTACAAGAAATCTTTGAGAACATCTAGGTGAACGCCTTCATTTTATAAGTAAGTCAAGGCCCAGGGAGTTTCAGTGATTTACCCAAGACCCTGCAAGGAATTACTTATCAAATGTCTGATATTATCAGCATTTTTCAAGTACACTTTGCTATGTTTGTTAATGAGACACTTACCCATATTCAAGAAGGCAGTGTTCTTTCCAGGATACTTATGTGCCTCTCAATGCAATGCCTTTCCTTATATAAATCTATAAAGAAGTGTAAATCTAATATATTCTTTAGTAACAAAAATACTAGGGAGAGAAACTCATCTTTTTAAGCTCTACCATCCCTCCCATCATAAATATAGGCTGACAGAGAGTCGAAGACCATTTGGATTCCATTTGTGCGTGCGTATGTGTACGCGTGCGTGCGTGTGTGCATCAAGGAGAGATAGCCATAGTGTGAAAGCCGTTTCTAGAGAAAGCATCTCAAACTGCCGAAGGAGAATGATGCCTGACAAGCATTTCTTTTATTGAATAATCCAGTTTACAAATGCTTCCGGACAGACGGAGGGGACTTGACTGGTTACAAATATGACAACCATGATCAAAGCACTGATAGAAAGAGTGCTGTGACTCACAAAGTTAAGGACAAGGAGCCTTCTTCTCAATGCACTCAGTTATTTTAGTAGATCCTTTGGTCTAGATATATCAACCTTCTCCTTTATGACCAAATCCTATTCAGGATAAAAAGGAGAGGACTGAATAGCTCTAAGTACTCTGCAAGAGCCACTACTCCTGCGTGTTTGGAAGATTCTGAAGCCCTGCGGCCTGGGTGCAGACTGACAGCAGGAAGTAAATCAAGAGAGCAGTTGGGAAAAGACACTTGAGTAACCTACCTGCCTGCTTCACGGATCCTTACAGGGAATATAGGCATGCTGGGGCATTTTTGTCTTAGCAATTACTACTGAGATTCGCCATTGCAACGATCCATGGGGATTCGCTGAAAAGGTTAATGGCATCTATCAGATTTACAGGGTACAACAAGGAAGTTGGCACATTCCCCCGGTGCAAGGTGTAATGTCACCTGTGTGGGCTGAGCAGGCCACATTCATTACCATTCATTGGCCAAATGGCCTGGGTTTTAACCAGCCTTGGAAGTAATCTGTCAGCAGTTGAGGGTTCATAGCAAGAAAAGTAGCAAGGGAGATTTGAAGAGAGAAGACAACAGAACTGGCCTATTGTGCTATCAGCTGGTGGACCTTTTGCGAAAGTTAAGAGAGAGCAGTGCCTGCAATGAAAAGTTGAGACAGTGTAAACCCAAGGTGAAAATAAATACCCAGACCCTACAGCGCAACTCTTTTAAAAATAACTTCATTAACACACCCACAGGCACCCTTCTCTAGCTCTCTGTAAAGCTGTTGTTTCTCGTCTGCTCGTTCTTACACGGAGTTTTCAAAAAGCTGTTCAGATTTGTGTAAATATGTGACTGTAATTGGCTTTCCAATTTCACAGCTTATCAAAGGCAGAAAGGGGGGTTCACAGACATTTCAAAGACAATAAGCACATTTGATGCAATGGTCTATGATTCTCCCTAGTGTTTTTAACCCGCGATTGGAGAAACAGATGGTTAGATTTTCTAGGAAGCTTAAAACAGAAGCTGAGCTAATACAAAACTGCTCAGCTATCAGACGGGGCAAATCCATTCTGTCGCCTTTTTTTTTTTTCCCCCAAATCACAAACCATCAGAGGAAGGATTTAACTTCACAAAGCAATATTTACCAGGAAGCTTTCTGCAGAAGAGAAGGGCATGCTTTGTTAAACCAGATGCATTTTATTTTTCCTGGAACCAAGATTTATGAAAGCAGTATGCTCATATTTCTCCATATACAGTAATTGGAACTCATTATGCTAATTGTATTTCCATTATCACTAATTAACAATCAGAGTGACCTGGCCCACAGTCTAATTTGTCTTTAATCTGTTTTTGTATAGGGAGTTTTACCCTGTAATTTCAAGGTGATAATTCTATTCAGTGCAACTTTATGAATTGCAGGAGGTAACACTTTTGATGCTCGATACTATCCTCTTGCAACTGTTTGGGTAGGATGGGGAAGGAAATAGATGTACCTGCATGTGCCTTCTCACCGGTGAAATAGAAGCTCCGCCTGTGATGAGTATCTTTTATAATTCTTTACTCAGATTTAATGTCCAGTCAAAGCAATGGGAAAGTTGCCCATACAACAAGCTCCAGCTCTCAGTTACAATATGTAGTACATAGCCTAAGAAGCAGTTGACATTTGCTGTCATCAAAAAGGAAAATGGGGAGTTCCCGTCGTGGCGCAGTGGTTAACGAATCCGACTAGGAACCATGAGGTTGCAGGTTCGGTCCCTGCCCTTGCTCAGTGGGTTACCGATCCGGCATTGCCGTGAGCTGTGGTGTAGGTCGCAGACGTGTCTCGGATCCCACATTGCTGTGGCTCTGGCCATAGGCTGGTGGCTACAGCTCCAATTCGACCCCCTAGCCTGGGAACCTCCATATGTCGCTCCAGGAGCCCAAGAAATAGCAAAAAGACAAAGAAAAAAAGGAAAATGGATATTTCCATTATGTTCTAAGGATTAGTTAACACCTTATAAATAGTTCCATGAGGTGAATCTTTTGCAAAAAGAGAAGAGACATGTTTGTGTGATCACGAAAGTTTCTTCTCATAAAAGGGAGATGCTTTTGTGGTATCCTCTCTCAGAGGATATTATTATTTCTCAGACAAATTTATAGCCCTGGGATGGTATAGGGAGAAAGGAACTGGATTTGGAGCTCCAAGTTCTGAGACCAAGCAATTCCATTGCTTAATGGAAATCACTGCTCTCTCTGAACTTCAGTGTTTTCATCTTTAAAACTGAGATAATACATATGAGGCAAATCATTGAGAGAGCCTCAAGCAGTGGGATAGAGCGAGGACTAGGGAATTATATTGAGTTTAAATTTAGACTCCACTACATATTCGCTGGTGGACTTAGGGAAACCTTTGGTTTCCTAAATGTGTGTGTGTGTGTGTGTGTGTGTGTGTGTGTGTGTGTGTGTGTCTTTTTGCCTTTTCTAGGGCCGCTTCTGCGGCATATGGAGGTTTCCAGGCTAGGGGTCTAATCGGAGCTGCAGCCACCAGTCTATGGCCAGAGCCACAGCAATGCAGGATCCAAGCCGCGTATGCGACCTATACCCCACCTCATGGCAACGCCAGATCGTTAACCCACTGAGCAAGGCCAGGGATCGAACCTGCAACCTCATGGTCTCTAGTTGGATTCGTTAACCACTGAGCCACAACAGAAACTCCTTAAATGTATGTTTAAATGGGCTTAATAATAGTTTCTGTTTCGTAAAGCTGTTTTGAGTTTAACTAATAAAGATTTTTTTAAGTTGTCAAATTTTTGGCATTATTCATTTATTTTTTCCTTTATTTATTATATTTTATTTTTTATTAAAGCGTAGCTGATTTACAATGTTTCTTCAATTTCTGTTGTACAGCAAAGTGACCCAGTCACACACAGTTTCCTGTCCGTCCATTCCAAATGTCACAGTTTTCATCCACCAACTCCCCACCCATCCCACTCCCTCCTCCTTACCCCCTGGCAACCACAAGTCTGATCTCCTTGCCCATGATCTGTTTCTGTTTTGTAGATAGGATCATCTGTTCCATATTTTAGATTCCACAAATAAGTGATATCACATGGCATTGGTCTTTCTCTTTCTCACTGACTTCACTTGGTATGAGAATCTCTAGTTCTATCCATATTGCTGAAAATAGCATTAGTCTGTCCTTTCTATGGCTGAGTAGTATTCCATTGTACATACATACCACATCTTCTTAATCCATTCATCTGTCAATGGACATCTAGGTTGTTTCCATGTCTGGGCTCTTGTGAATAGTGCAGTGATGAACATAGGGGTGCATGTATTTTTTTGAGTGAATGTTTTGTCCAGATATATGCCCAAGAGTGGGATTGCTGGATCATATGGCAAACATTAATGCATATAAAATGCCTTTCCCAATCCCTGGCCCATGGTAAGCATATAAGAAAGGCTAGTTGTGATGGGGAAGGAAGTATAAGAACATATTCTACAGCGATGTGGTTGTGATGAGGGCAAGTCCGTGAGATTCTGGGGATTGAAGTGATCATTACCACCCTGACCCACTGGGAAGAAAAGACGTCTGTCCGGAAGGACTAAAAATCATATTGGCAAAGAGAGGGATAAAGGATAGAGAATGTTAAGAAAACTGCCCATAAGAAATTAATTTTAGAGCATATGCCATGACTTGTCCTAAGAAACCTTGGAAATTTTGGATCAATTTTCTCATATGCTGGTTTCTAAACTGGGTAAACAATACTCTAAATGGCTTCTAGTCTCGTGGGTTCCACTTGATCTATCTTCTTAGCCTGCTTAACTTGGTGTCCCTTTTTGTGACTTTCAGAGAGCCACAAAAGTCAGCAACATTGAAGTCTTTTTGGAAAAAAAAAAAGAAGAAGAAGTCCATTTGTGATCCCCTATGCCCATGGCTACCTGGCCCTCTGCCAGTATTTGAGAACCAGTTGGCTCCCCATGACTTCTTCCAAGGAATGCATAGAGTTTTCTTGTTCTCAGGGAGCCCTCTTTCTTAGTCTGGCCACTTCTTGACAGGGAGATTTTTCTGAATCCAGGGTTAGATTCAAATGCAGCTCTAAAATGTACTCTGGTTTCACATACTCAAAAAAAAAAAAAAGTATTTGGTTTTCCTTGTCCATGGCATAAATCATAGGATATCACCTAATCAACAAAATAATCTTAATCAATGCTTCACCGTCTGGCTTTCCATAACAATTCCAACTCCCCGTTGATGATTTCCATCTTCCCTTCTGTTAGACCAGATGGTGCATGTTCTAGCCTCTTTATTATCTTTTGCTGACCATTGTACTCTGTCCAAAGACCATTGTAGGAAACCCCCCACACTCTGGGCAGCAGCGGCCCTGCCCCGCCTAGTAAACATCGCGATGGTTCAGGCAGCCTTTCTAAATCTGAGCCCTCTTCCAAGGTCACTGACTAGCTAGTCCATAATTCTTCAATAAGACACCAAGTGTGAGCTTTCTTCTTCAGGTAGAAGCAGAGTCAAACTAGAATCTTTCCTACCTGGCAGGAATCTCTCTCACAAGGAGAGTTTGCAATGAGCATCCACCAATAATCACAAAGTCTCCCTTCCTGTTGTGTCAAGAAAAGGAAAGGAACCTCCACCCCTCTGTGCTGAAGAAGCTGGACCATTAGGGTTTTCTCAAACACAAACATCACAGCTTAATTATATTAATCTTCCTAGACCACTGCCTTCCCTTTATCATTCTGCATGAGCTGTAATGCACATTAAAAAGGTTAAAATAACTGATATATCTGAACATCAGGGGCACTGTGGCTTGACAAGAAGACCATTGGGAGTCAATTAAATCTGCGGATCATTTGAAACAGTGATCATCGAAACTATCCTTTTCCTATCTGCTGTGTGCATATGTGCATGTGTATGTGCGTGTGTGTGTGTGTGTGTGTGTGTATGAAACTACCAGCACTAGATACCAAATTCATTCCAAGATAGCAACATACTTTTCTATAGAAAAATATGTTTTCATGTGAAAAATCATCTCATCAAACAAGCTGGTCTTCTGGACATTATTCTGATCTCTCCCAAACCTAGACTCACATAATACAATGAGTAGGAAATAGAATAGACACACCGAGTTGAAAGCAAGCTTCGGTGTCTAAATGCCAAAGAATGCACCTTCGTCACTGAGTAGATAGTAATGCTAACTTGGCACCATTTTTCTGTAGTATCTGACTGAAATCATAGCGTGGAGAGATTATATCACAAAGGATTTTCAGTTTGTTTAGGAAGATAGATCTGCAAATATCATCTTTATCCCTAATGACTACAGAATGTAAATAATCTTGTTATAATCATATTTCATGTAAATTTTATGTCCAGAAGAGGTAGATTTCCTTCTAGACCATTTTTTTTCTCTGACTGCAACCCCAATATGTGTGTGGGCCCCTGGTGAAAATGGAGCCCAGTAAACTCCCAACTTTGCTCCTTAAGGGTCATCTCATTAGGGGGACACATCAGCACAGTGTTTTCATATTTCCATCTCGCCTCTACATCTAGGACTTCCTAGAGCACACATAATCCAAATTGGACTCTTAAAGCATCTTACAAACCACAAACAAAAGATACAGTCATCAGGCTATTGCTAAATCTTCCCATTTTCCACTTACCTGCATGACCACAACTCAGTTACCTAAAGAAAACTAACAATCAGTTTTTTTTCCCTCTCCAGAAATTTAGGCCAATACTATTGAATGCAAATTTCACCCCAAGCACTATATCACCAGAGGCTAATGTGGTTAACTTCTTCCCTGAGTCTTAGCAAAGACTTTACATAATTCTTACTTTATGGAGAGGTTTCTAGGATTGGGGACACTTTGAGCTCCTCCTTTTCTATTCAAGAGGAGGAATGGAAACGTTTCATTCTGCAACTGCTGAGTGTATTACTGTCCTCTATTTGCATACTGTCTGATGATTTGCATGTGGGGGCAGCCAAAAGGTCTCAGAATCATTTCCCTCTAAAACCATTTCCTTGCTGATAAGGCTTCCCATAAGCATGGCTGAGGAAAATGGGTCAGGCTGCATTTCTGAAACTGTTTCCGGAAACATCTTCCAGATCGAGCAGTATACTTCAGGCGTTAAATAAAGCATCTAAAAGGCTCATTTTCCTCAAACCATGCATGAGAAAAACTCCAAACATTTACCCTTTCTCCTAGTTTGCCCACCAACTGAAAAGGCTTTCATCTTCCATACTCTGATCTTGCACATAATTATAATGGGAACCCTTTCAAAAGATGCGTATTGTCCTTCTTTCTTTTCTTCTTTTTAATTGAAATAGAGTTGTCTTACAATATTATATTAATTTCAGGTGTACAATATAGTGATTACATATCTTTATAGTTTCCACACCATAAAATTATTATACAGTTTTTGTCCTTCTTTATGTTTTTTTTTTTTTTTTTGGCCACTCCTGAGGTATGCAGAAGTTTCCAGGCCAGGGACTGAAACTATGCCAAAGCTGCAACCCAAACGACCGCAGTGACAATGTGGGATTCTTAACAGACTGTGCCACCAGGGAAGTCCTAGCCTTCTTTATTTTTCATATGCCACAATTTGTAACTACATATCTTTTTTTTTTTTTGTCTTTTTGCCATTTCTTGGGCCGCACATGAAGGTTCCCAGGCTAGGAGTCCAATTGGAGCTGTAGCCACTGGCCTAGGCCAGAGCCACAGCAGCGTGGGATCCGAGCTGCGTCTGCGACCTACACCACACCTCATGGCAATGCTAGATCTTTAACCCACTGAGCAAGGCCAAGGATCAAACCCGCAACCTCGTCGTTCCTAGTTGGACTTGTTAACCACTGCGCCACGACGGGAACTCCTACTTATCTTTTTTAATTACAGTTTTTATGCTCCTTTCAATGTCATTCTTGCTAAGTAGGATGAAAAACTTAATTTTCCCAAGACTTCAAAAGGTCTTTTAGATATGGTCTCCAGGTTGTTTATAATTCCAAATCTTTAATGCTTTTTGATGGTTTCTTTCTTACCCACAATAGAAAGCAAAACTGACTTAAGTAATTTATCCAGGACCCATATTTTTGCAAATGTTGCAGACTCTTTATATCTATTTAATATGAGGTGTGGGAATCTTATTTCTTGGGAAGCCCCTCTCCATTCTCTGCCATGTCACTGCCTATGAACCCTGAACCTCCAGATTTGAAAACAGATGCTAACTTATGTGTGCCTAGTGAATATAGGTGTTGGTTCCATTCTCTTTTATTTATCCATCCATTAATTTAATATTTATGAAATAATCTCTATGAGATATCCCCTTTGTAGGCTCTTAGGATATGGGCTTATATCAGTTAATGACCCCAAGCGACACATAGTTGAGATGAAGAGACCACACCTAAATGATTAACTAGGAGCTTATGAGAGCAGAGACTTTGTCAGCCTTCATAAAACAACCGTCACAATGCCTAGAAGTGTCTGGCACATCAAATATGCTTGGGGAATATTTGTTGAATAAACCAATGCCTCATAGGGCATAACAATGGCAGGCACCTAGAACAGTACCTAGTTATAATAGGGATTCAATAAATAATTAGCACTAAGAGCATGACTGGTTTGTAACTGGTGTGTAATGTTGTTGTTGATGATGATAACTATAATAAAGAAAATATATTGGCACTCACTATGTGCTGGTATTTGTCTGAAAAAAATTAATCTTCATAGCCATCCTATGAGGTAAGAATGGTTACCATCCCCATTTTCAGATGTGGAAAAGTTGAGTAACTCATACAAGTCACAAAGCTAGTATTTATGGAGCTGAGATTTGAAAACAAATGGTCTGCCTCAAAAACACAGCCTCTTAAATACTTTGCTATCCTGCCCAATGCATATTTGCTCAATTGCCTTGGATCCAACTGTGGCCAGACTTGTGAAAGGGTTGAATCACAGGCTAAGTGTTCTAAATGTTATTCTCTGGGTTTTTTTTTTTTTTTTTCCTGCTATTCTGGATCCTGATACTCATAGTTGTCTGGCACTTCACAGCTTTAACATAGATTACTCCATAGAATCCTCATGTATTGAACAGTTCCAACATATATTGTAGAAGGATGGCTTCCATCTATGCTTTGCAAGAGATAACAAAGAAGGAAAGAACTAAAAACAGAAGAGCAAGAGTCTGGATAAATTTGGTTATAGGGACTTCCCTGAACCAAGGTGAAAAGAGTGGAAACAATGTATTCAATCAGAGACAAGGATCGTCTAGCTATAGACCATAAAAAGGAAAAGATTATGCCAATGGTTTAAGTACTGCTGACTATGGCACGGGAGTTACCATTAATTGAAATTTTAAAGTGGTTTCTGAAGATATCATTTAGGACTGCACAGTATGAATATGGATTTTTATATTATTATTAAAATACAGTTGATTTTCAGTGTTGTGCCAATTTCTGCTGTACAGCAAAGTGATCCAGTAATACATAATACATGCATATTATAGAAATACATACATACACATGTATGTGTATATATATAAGAATATATACATGAATATATCTATATATTCTTTTTTCATACAATCTTCCAACATGTTCTATCCCAAGAGACTGGATACAGTTCCCGTGCTATACAGCAGGACCTCATTGCTTATCCATTCTAAATATAATAGTTTGCATCTACCACCCCAAACTCCTCGTCCATCCCACTCCCTTCCCCCTCCCTTTCAGCAACCTGTTCTCTAGTCTGTGAGTCTATTTAGGTTTTGTATCTAGGTTCATTTGTACCGTATTTTAGATTCCACATGTAAGTGGTATCATATAGTATCTGTCTTTCCCTTTTTACTTAGTATGAAAATCTCTAGTTGCATCCATTTTGCTGCAAATGACATTACTTTGTAATTTATTATAGCTGAGCAGTATTCCATTGTATATATGTACCTCATCTTCTTAATCCATTCCTCTGTTGACAGACATTTAAGTACAGTTTTTTAAATGTTGGCTCAACTCAAAAGTAGGATTCATCAAGCTACAATCCATGGACCAGATGAGACCCATCACTTATTGGTATAAATAAACTTTTATTATAGAACAGTCACAGCCATTGGTTTACATATTGTCTGTGGCTCCTTTCTGGTTACAACAGTAGTGCTCAGTAGTTGCAATAGAGATCCCATGACACGCAAGTCTCCAATATCGTCCCCACCCAAAATTAATGGTTAAATCCAATAGATGGTTAGAAATACTGTATTGGATCCCATGTGTGTGCCCTTGTTCTGTTTTTGAAAGCATGCAAGTATATTTCCAAGCATTCATTTAATTAATTAATGCTTCTGAATTCTGAAATGGAGATACACACTTTCAAAACAAATCTCCCGACACATGAATTATGCAGACATCAGCCTAACCTAGGCAGAGTCCCAAGGCACCCACCTATAATTGAACCAATTTAGTTCATGGCAAATCAAAAGTATTTATTTAACACTATTCTTAAGATCAAATAGGCAGTGATATGTTGCAGATGAAATTGGAAGTTAGATAAAATAAAGTTGAGATAGTAAAGTGGGGAGAATAGGAATGCCATCAAATGAGCCCTTTCTCTCTTTTCTACCATATTCTCAGTTTCTTCCCTCTTTCCTCTTCGACCTCTAAGGCCACTGTTAAGTCCCTCTTCCTCCACTAAACCAGGTGGTGTGAAAAAAGCACTTACCTTCTGGCTTTCTTTTCTCCCTTCCTGGGTGATCATATTTGTCAAGTTATTTTGCTTTCCTGTCATCCATTGCTTTTTTCTATCAAGTGTTGATAATTTCCTACAATGGCCAGAGGATGCCTATAGTTCCTCCAGAGATCATTTCCATGGCTAAGGCTCTAGCCTTGTTTTGACATCTCACCTCTCTGACTCCCTGGAAATGTTATATATACATTAATATCTTGTGTAGAGGGTTGGATGTGTGCCCCAAAGAATATGTGAAAGATGTGGACTTATTGGGAATAGGAGTCTTTGCGGATGTAATTAAGCTAAAGATCTCAAGATGAAATTGTCCCAGATCAGAGTGGACTCCAAAGCCAGTGAGGGAGTCTGGATAAGAGAAAGAAAAGAGGACACAGATGGACCCAGGGAAGACAGGCATGAGAAGACAGAAGCAGAAGTTGGAGTGGATGTGTCATTAAGCCAAGAAGCATTAAAGAGTGCCCACAGCCATCAGAAGCTAGACGCGTGGGACGGATTCTTCCTCAGAGTATCCAAAAAAAGAGCCAAACTTGTCAACATCTTGATTTTTGAGTTCCAGCCCCAAGAATTATGAATGAATAAATTTCTGTCATTTTAAGCGACCAGTTTTTGCAATTGTTATATAAGCCCTAGGAAATAAATGTACCTTTTTACATAATTTCAGTTGTCCAATTTTCTATGCTACCAAACATAGACCACTGCTATCTGCTGCTTTATTTTCTCCTGCCATATAGACTGCTATAATATATTGGAATTATTATTTCCTTTAGGGCCGCACCCATAGCATATGGTGGTTGCCAGGCTAAGGGTGAATCTGAGCTGTAGCTGCTGGCCTACACCACAGCCACAGCAATGCAGGATCCGAGCAATGCCTGTGACCTACGCCATAGCTCACGGCAATGCCGGATCTTTAACCCACGGAGTGAGGCCAGGAATCGAACCCGTGTCCTCATGGACACTAGTCGGGTTCATTAACCTCTGAGCCACGATGGTAACTCCTGGAGTTATTTGTTAAGTAACAAGTCACAGACCTTGAAGTAATATTACTTATTAATAAGTAATAAGTTCTCCCAAGGATTCTTCTTTCTTTCGCTTCCTTCCTCCCTCTCCACTTTTTTTTCTTTCTTTCTATCTTTCTTTCTTTCTTTCTTTCTTTTTTTCTTTCTTTCTTTCTTTCTTCTTTCTTTCTCTCTTTCAACATTAGTTCTGCATATGTTAGAAAAGATATTTTTGTAGCTGAAAATATCTTTTGGAAAACACATCCCAAAGCTTCTATTAGAATCTTTTAGACCTGTCTGCCAAAAATTTAGCTGTGGACCAAGATATAGCTGTTTTTCAAACACACTTACTTTTCAATAGATACAGTTAATGCCATCTGCTTTGTTTCTGGACTCCAAAACCAAATGATTTACATTCAGACAATTTTCCTCCTTGGAACTAGGGCTTTTAAATAAGGTATTTTCCTTCTCAAAAAGAGGCTAACTGGCTTTATTTCAGAATTTAAGGTGCCCAGAGTTTATGGATGTTAACTCACATTTATTAGCACGATTTCATCAATTAGGTAATGGATTGCTAAATGTCACTC
The DNA here is from genome assembly GCF_016906955.1 of Phacochoerus africanus. NCBI lineage: Eukaryota > Metazoa > Chordata > Mammalia > Artiodactyla > Suidae > Phacochoerus > Phacochoerus africanus. The sequence goes on from NC_062548.1 coordinate 79,502,517, forward strand.
TTGTTCTTCACTACCAAAGTAACTACATGTTATATGCTTAGGAAAATATCATATAATTATAAAGTAATTCCATGTTCTAGTAGAATACTTAGTAATTATACCTAATACTGTAGTTCCAATAGTGATTACTATGAAAGCTCATTATAAAAGGCAGAAAGAGTCACATATGTATTTCTAATTATATCTGCCACAATAGAAGTTAATGTTAATTGAAGTGATTTATAGTGATTATGGTAACTCAATTAAAAGTATTTACCAGCAGTGATAACCAACCTTCAAAAGAACAGAGTGTCAAATTAGTGTCAGAAAACTTAAAGGAGAGTCACCCTTGACCTAATTATGTTTGGTTTTCTTTATTCAGGAACGTCTTCCATCATTCCCTGCCATGAGTTTACTCATATTTATCTCCCCAACACCTAGGACTATACTTGGCATCTGAAAATACACCATGAACGTGTAATAAATGAATAAATAATTTACAATATTTATTTTTTAGTTTTTAAACTTAATTTTATTGAAGTATAATTGACTTACAATGTTGTATTAGCTTCAGGTGCACAGCAAAGTGAATCAGTCATACATATATCTATTATTTTTTCCTGTAGTATTTATTTTGATTTATCTAAAATTAGGTGATGAGATTCATCTAAAATAATTTGCATGCAGACTGTGAGAATCTAAACTGATGCTCTTAATATTTTAGGGTCATTGACCTCTTTGGGAATATAGTATAAAAGTGCTCACCTTTCCTCAGTAAAATATATGGAAACACAAAATTTTGAAAACATTTGCAGGATGTTCAAGACCCCCTGAAGGCCTTTCATGGACTCAAGGTAATAACAATGGCCCTGGGAGTTTCCGCTGTGGCACAACAGTATTGGCAGAGTCACTGGAGTGCTGGCACACAGGTTCAATCTCCAGCCCATAGCAGGGGTTAAGGATCAGGCTTTACCACAGCTGTGGCATAGATCACAACTGCAGCTTGGATCTGATTCCTGGCCTGGGAAATCCATATGCCACAGGTTGACTGAAAAAGAAAAAAAAAATCTGATTCACAAAGAACAATGTCTCTGGGAAGAACAGCATTTTGTGAACCACACCATTGGCCCCCATGATCCAGGCTCAGGCACATTCCTGAAGGAACTGATGGTAGATGGCTTCTCCAGCTTTTACTGTCTCCATGATTTAAATAACATATGTGGGGGATTTCTTTAGCATAATGGGTTAAAGATCCTGCATTGTCACCTCAGTGGCCCCGGTCACTGCTGTGGCTCAGGTTTGATCCCTGGCTGGGCAAATTCCACATGCCATGGGAGTGACAAAAAAAAAAAAAAGAAAAAGAAAAGAAAGAAAAAGAATGTGAAAAACTAAATCATGTAAAATTATTACTTATTTTGTAAAAAGTAAAATTATTTACTTATAGTTTAATTTGCTTCACATTCATTTTTAAATTGTTTAGCATAAGAAATTACACAAAATCTCTCCCTTTAATAGGAGACAACAAAGAGAATTCATTTCTAAACACAAATAGCCCATTAAAAAGACAAGTGTGAGATATAAAGCTTCTGATTCACAGCAGATAGTTGGCCCTACTCCTGAAAGCTTGTTCATCATACACCCCTAAATGCAGATGCCAGTAAGATAGAGCTAGTGTTAAACCACCATCCAAAACAATGGGCTTGGAGTGCTTATGGTCTACACAGGCTTGGATCAGAGCTTAGGTGGGTCCTGGAAGTGCCAGGCAGAGGCAATACTCTTGAAAAGAAACAATGACCACACCCAGGAAATAGAGCACAGCAGAATTAAAGTGCACAACCATAAATGCTACTGAATGCCAAGCAAAGGCATGTGGAAGGTGAGAATCGTTGGTCAACTTCAGAATCAAGCTGGCAAAGAAGGACTTTATATTCCCTGACTTGCTTTCAGTGTCGGCATGAGTGTGACTATGAGCAAGAGTTAAATTATTATAAAGGTCAAAAGCCAAAGTCAGGAGCATCCTATTGGTTTCAAGAGGCCTGAAAATCTTTATTTTGGAATTTCTCAGAGGACCGTCGTACCTGGGAGCTCCGAGCATTTCTCATGACCTGTCTCCCACTTTACTGCGTAGGACCGGGTGTGACCTCAACTCCAGTTCTGAGAGAGTTAACTTAGAATAGCACAGGCCTGTCATGCTCTTCATTACATCAATAGTGGATTTATTCCCAGTCCCCATTCCTCAGCGGTACAGAACACTTCCTGCATCTTTCCTCATCTACATAATCACTTGTCAAGATGAGTGATTTCTATCCACTTGTCAATGTTGCTGTTTTTTTTTTTAACATTACCTGAAAAATTGGCTTAACATATTTTAACTGACATACTTTTCTATGCAACTGGATACCATGGATAGATATGTTTAATAGTCATTTCTCCCTGCCCCCATGCCCCAAGTGCAGAGCTCATGAAATGAGCCGAATTTCCCTAGAGAATTAAGTTCATTACCTTCTAGCCTCCCAGATATGGGTGATACCTGGTCACACAGATATCCCAACTCAAACTCTTACACCCTGTGGAGGAAACCCATTGTGAGGAGAAGAGACGTCTTTTCCTATTGATTGTTATGCTGCTTTAGACACCTCTTCATCCTACAGTAGGATATTTGGCAAAATCTTTCAGCCACCCCACACCAAAAATTAGAGAAAATAATTGACCTTAGCCAATCCTTTTAAAAATTATTTACGGTCATCTCTTGGCCCAGTAGTGAATCATAAGGCTCAGAGCTTAAAAGTCAAAGCTAAAGGTACTTTCTTGGCATTTGACAGTGAGAGAGATTTATGAGTTACAATCACAGACATTTATTGGAAATGGAATTGCAAACCAAGTCCAGAGACATTTCTCTTCCATCTATTTTTTATTCTTGTTGGAAGTCCTCAGGCTGTTTGTCTTCTGTTTTAGTTCTAATTTTATATTATGATATGCTTAGATCAAACTCCCAAGGGCTTGAAGAATACATGCAAAATTGTTCAAATATTAATTTTTTTTAAAAAAGCAAAATATTTCCACACCAGGAAAAAAAAGCCACCCAGTAGACTCAATCCTTCTTCATCTGCTCTTCCCACTAGATATAGTCAATATCTTCCTCAACTCATAGCTTTTTCCTGCCCCAGAAACAAGGCACCGTTAAAGGAATTCATTTTTAAAAATGCAAGTAGTTTCTTCTGTTGTGCAAGTAGAAATCAGACTTGTGGGTTTTTGTGGGTCCTGGACCATCAGACAGTATTTTCTGCAACTGACCCAGGGAGTGACATTTGATTTCTAGGTAGATGAAAAAGATTTTCTGTCTGCTTTTAGGTTAAAAAGAAAATTTTTTTTAGGAGTTCCCATCATGGTTTAGCAGTAATGAACCCAAGTAGTACCCATGAGGATGTGGGTTTGATCCCTGGCCTCACTTGGTGGGTTAAGGATCCAGCGTTGCCATGAGCTATGATGTAGGTGGCAGACGAGGCTCAGAACCCTCATTGCTGTGGCTGTGGTCTCAGCCGGCAGCTACAACTCCAGTTTGACTCCTGGCCTGGGAACTTCCAAATGCTGCAGGTGCAGCCCTAAAAAGCAAAAAAAAAAAAAATGTATATATTAAAAAGCTTCCTTATTCTCCCTTGACTTAATATTTACCACTAAAATCATGTGCACAGTTGTAGAAGTCTCCTGAATTCAATTATTCTTATTCAATAAATGTTCATTAACATTTAGCTGGTATCAGGCTGAGTTCTGGGCACTGGCAGGGAACCCAATAGAGAAGACCGAGCCTGAGGAGGGAAAAGCATCTGAACAACAGGACTAGCCCAGCAACACTCCCTCCAAAAAAAAACTATGGTCTTGACACAAATTCTGGGGACACTTTTATCAAGCTAGGGGTCTTTGATGAAATGGCTTTGTTGCAGGTTTTCCTTTAACTGAGAAAATCTCCATCAGTGTGCACATTGTAAGTTCTTCTTGGCTTCATCACTTTAAAATTTTTTAACTTTGAAGTAATACTTTCACGTGATTGAAAAAAAAATATGTATATGTAAATACGGAATATGTATCTCTATATATGTAAATATGCAAGTGTTCAGTCAAATGCACTCATTTCCTTCCACCCAATGCACTCATTTTCTTCTAACCACGTAAAGGACGTTGCTGCTGCTCTATGGTACAACCACATTTATATACTTTTGAGAGTTACTTGTTGCATATACAGATAAATACAAGCATATTTGCAGTTTTTCTGCCTCCCTCCTATTTTTTCAAGAAAAGTTAGCATTTAACACATTGGTCTACTGTTTTCACTTAATAGTAATTCTTGGACTCCTCCTATGTCAGTACATAGGGAATTGCTCTCTTCTTAAAGCTGCACGATATGCCATTTTATGGATGTATCATAAATAATATTTGCTCAGCACTTATTGATGGACTTCTAGTTTTGTTTTTTTAAAAGGCTTTTGCTGTTGAAAAACACAGCTAAAATGGATAAACTTCTGTATATGTCATTTCTTATGTATATAAGTATACTTGTAACATAGTTTACCATAGTGAAAGGGTAATTCTGGGTTGGTGGGGCTATTTATTCGTAATTTTGATAAGTATTATATTTTATCCTCCATAAAGTTATACCAGTTTACATACATTTCATCATAAATGCCTGTTTCCACACAGCCTTACCAAAGACTACATTGTCAAACTTGTAGATTTCTGTCATTCTGGTGAGTAAAAATGTTACAAGGTAGTTTTTAATGTATGTCTTTCTTTTCATGAGAGAAGTTAACACCTCTTATGTTTAAGAGACATTTGTATTTAACTTCTGACCAGCTTTTCTTTTCCCCTCTTCCTAGTGGATATGTGAACATTCTCTTATATTTTAGGAGCACTTAAGATTAGAAAAATAAATCCTTTATTTATTTATTTAGTCCTTTTGCCATTTCTAGGGCTGCTTCCCGCGGCATATGGAGGTTCTCAGGCTAGGGGTCGAATCAGAGCTGTAGCTGCCAGCCTACACCAGAGCCACAGCAATGCAGGATTTGAGCCGCGTCTGCGACCTACACCACAGCTCACAGCAATGCCGGATCATTAACCCACTGAAAAGGGCAGAGATTGAACCTGCAACCTCATGGTTCCTAGTCAGATTCGTTAACCACTGCGCCACGACGGCAACTCCAGAAAAATGAATCCTTTGTTGATCAAATGAGTTGCATATATCTTTTCTGAGTTTGTCATTTTTCTTTTAACTTTGTTTTCTCTTTTTCTTCTTTTAAAAAGTTAATTCTTTCATTTAGAATAATTTTAGATTTATAGAAAAACTGCAAAAATGGATTCCTACATATCTCATACCCAGTTTCATTTGTTACTGACATCTCCCATTAGTATGCCACATTCGTCACAATGAATGAACTGATATTGATATGTTCTTGTTAACTGAAGTCTCTAATTTATGCTAATTTCCTTTGTTTGTTAAAGCTTTTTTGTTGAAGTGAAATTTATGTAACCATAAAATGAATCATTTTAGGAGTTCCCCCTGTGGCACAGTGGGTTAAGAATCCGAATGCAGTGGCTCAGGTCTCTGCAGAGGCACAGTTTCAATCCCCAGCCGGATGCAGTGGGTTAAGGAGCCAGTGTTGCCTCAGCTGCAATTCTGGTTGCAGTTGCAGCTCTGATTCAGTGCCTGGCCTGGGAACTTCCATCTGCCATGAATGTGGCCATGAAATTAAAAAAATAAAAATTAACAACAAAAAAATAAACCATTTTAAAATGTGCAATTTAGTGTCATTTAATAAATTTAATAAAGATGTGCTCATCTATTTACTTACAATTTTTATCCACCTCCCTAAAAATTTCATACCCATTATACAGGGACTGTCCATCTCCCTGTCTTTCCAGCCTCTGGCAATCACAATCTTGCCTTCTCCATGGATTATTCTATTCTGGGTGTTTCAAATACATGGAATACTACAAAATGTGACTTTTAGCAGCTGAGTAATATTCTATTGTATATATAAATCTCATTTTGTTATCCAATATTCATTGATGGATATTTGAGTTGGATCATATGGTAATTGTATATTTACATTTTTGAGGAACTGCCAGGCCTGTTTCCCACAGTAGCTGTACCATTTTACATTCCCACCAACAGTGTGTGAAGGTTAAAATTTCTCTGCATTTTTACCAACGCTTGCTATTTTCTGTTTTTGTTTGTTTGGGTTTTGTTTTTATTTTTATAGTCATTTCAGTGGGTATGGAATGATATCTCATTGTGGTTTTGATCTACATTTCCTAACAACCAATAATGTTAAGCATCTTTTCATGTGACTTTTGGCAGTATATCTTTAATTGAAGAAATGTCTACTAAGGTCTTTGCCCACTTTTTAGTTCAGTTTTTTGTCTTTGTGTTGTTGAGTTATGGGTGTTTTTTAATGTGTTCCAGATTCTAAACCCTTATTACATATGATTTGAAAATATCTTCTCCCATTCTGTAAATTGTCTTTTAACTTTCTTAAAGATGTCCTTTGAAGACCAAAACTTGAAGCACCAAAGATCTCCCCCTATGTTTTCTTCTAGGAGTTTCATAGTTTTAGTTCTTATGTTTTGGTCATTGATTAATTTCATATATGAAGTGAGTAAGGTAGGAATAAAACTTCATTCATGTGTATACCCAGTTAATCCAGCATTATTTGATAAAGAGAATATCCTTTCCCTTTTGAGTAGTCTTGGCACTCTTGTCAAAAAACAATTGGCTGTAGAAGCTTGGATTTATTTCTCAAGTGTCAGTTCTCTTTTATTGGTCTGTATGTCCATCCTTATGCCAGTACCACATTGTTTTGATCACTGTAGCTTTGAAATAAGTTTTGAAAATCAGAAGTATGAGCCCTGCAACTTTGATTTTTTTTTTCAATATTGTTTTGGCTATTTAGGTCCCCTTGTAATTCCCTATGAATTTGAGGATCACCACTTAGATTTCTGCAGAGAAGACTGTTGGAATTTTGGTAGGGATTCTATTAAAACTACGGATTACTTTGAGGAGTATTACTATCTTAAAAATATTAAGTTTTTCAATCCACAAATACAAAATATCTTCCCATTCATTTAGTTTTCCTTCATTGTTTTCATCAGTGTTTTCTGGTTTTCAGTATACAAGTTTTTCACCTCCTTGATTAAATTTGTTCCTAGATATTCTATTCTCTTTTTGCCTTAAATACACTTTTTTGTATATTACTTAACCAACAGTGTCAATATATTTTATGGTTTAAATTTTTAATGATAATTAGAAATGCATGTGTTTTAATATTATAAAGAAATTCTTAGGTTTCTTTCCAGAACTTTTATGGACTCATTATTGTCATGTAAATCTTCGATCCATTCAGAATTCATCTTGATGTAAAGTGTGAGGTATAGATCCAAATTACTTTCCTCACTTGACTTTTCAGTTACTTTACTATCATTTATTGCATGGTCTTTCTTTTCCTCACTGGCTTAAGATGCCACCTTTAATCGTATATTAAATTCTATATGTGTTTAGACATTTTACTGAATTTTTCTATTTGGCTGATTTATTTGAGTGTCTAATCATGACCCACCATTGCACTATTTTAGCTTTTGAGTCTGCTTACTCTTTCTGAAACTGTTTTAACATCCGAGTAGGGCTAGTCTGCTCTCATGGTTCTTTCTCACAGTTTTCAATAGTATTCTGGTTTGTTCTTTTTTTTCCCCATAAACTTTAGCATCAACTTGTTAGGTTAAAAGAAAACTTTGTTTCATTTCTACTGGGATCACATTCAATTTAGAAATTAATTTAGAGAGGAGTTCCTGTCATGGCTCAGCAGTTAATGAACCCAACTAGGATCCATGAGGATGCAGGTTCCATCCCTGGCCTCATTCAGTGGGTTGGGGATTCAGCATTGCCGTGAGCTATGGTATAGGTCACAGACATGGCTCAGATCTGGTGTTGCTGTGGCTGTGGCATAGGCCAGTGGCTATAGCTCTGACTCGACCCCTAGTGCAGCCCTTAAAAAAAAAAAAGAGAGAGAGAGAGAAAATTTACATATTTATGATTTTGAGTCTTTCTGCTCAATAGTATGCCATGCCTTTTGGTTTGTTCAAGTGTTTTATTGAGGCTGTTAGTAATACTTAAAATATATCTTCATATAGGACTGGCTCATTTATTATTATGTTTATTTCTTGCTATTTTACCCTTTTCTTACTCTTTTATCTTTTATTTATATATACATTTTTCTACTATACAGCATGGTTACCCAGTTACCCTTACATGTATACATTCTTTTTTCTCACATTACATGTTCCATCATAAGTGACTGTGCAGAGTTCCAGTGCCACACAGCAGGATCCCATTGGTAATCCATCCTGAAGTCAACATTCTGCATCTATTTACCCCAAGCTCCCAGTCCTTCCCACTCCCTCCCCTTCCCCCTTGGCAACCACAAGTCTATTATCCAAGCCCATGATTTTCTTTTCTGTGTAAAGGTTCCTTTGTGCCGTATATTATATTCCAGATATAAGTGATATCATACAGTATTTGTCTTTCTCTTTCTGACTTACTTCACTCAGGATGAGAGTCTCTAGTTCCATCCATGTTGCTGCAAATGGCACTAAAGACTCACATCCTTACTCTTTTAAATGGGAAATTTTCTTTCATTATATCTTCTAACAGGTTTTTGTCATGAGAACTTCAGTGAGTGTCTATTCCTAAGAGAGGACTGAAAAATATCTACTAACTCTTTCAGCTTTGCCCACAAAGACATATAATTTTTTTAATGCTGATATAAAGTTCTATCCTTTATTCTAATTATAACTCATGCTCTGAATGTGAAATCAGAGCAGTTTAAAAACTACAAGTGGATGACATTGAAACAATAGTGCTCTATACTGTTTCAATATTGTCTACTATTTAATTTTAGAATTAATGTATATATGTAATTTATATACATATAGATTATATACATATATAATGTTTGTTCCTACTCATAGAAAATCTACACATCTATTTCTAGAGTAAAAATATCTTTGAATTAATTCTCCTTTAGTTTCTGCTTATAGATATATATTATCACTTCAAAATTATATTTGTAGATCAAGGGCGGCTTTGTAAATAACTTTGAAGCCTGAAACACGAGAACTTTTCTCAGCTGTATATTTCAACACCCATTGTCTTTTATTTCTGCATCAGCTGATGGTATAAACTGGATATGTCCCGACTTTCAAAGAAATGGCTGATTTGTGTCATATATCCCTTCAGTCTTCATGACAAATTTGCTTTATTCCCTTTCTGAATGGGTGTCAGATTCATTTTGTATTCTTCTCCAAGAAAAGAGAAGAGTTTTCTAAACAATGAGGAAATAGGCAAAGTAATTTTAGCACTTATATTCCAGAACAGATTTTCTTGCCACTTTTGGCTTTGTATCACACGTGAAATTTGGAACTTAGGAAGAGAGCATGTCTATCCAACAAAGATAGCTTTATTGTATTTCTTTATTTACTTCTTTGTTTATTTATTTGTATTCACCAAATTAGCTCAAAGCCTATAAAATATAACTATAATTATATTCTAGTTCCATATTATAGTTATATTTTACACACAGAGCCATGTGTAGCACAAACAGGCATGTAATAAAGGTTTGGCAGAAAACTGAATAAATGATTCAGTAAGAAGATGCAGTAAAAGATTCAAATTCATTTCCAATATTTTAATTTGACTTTCTCACCAAAAGGAGGCACTTCTTTCCACTTGTGCTAGTAAAATTTTGGAGGACAGGAGTTTAGCCACTAATGCCTTTAGGGACTCTACATATTAACCTTTCCCCACTTCTGCTTGTCAGCTGTGATGGACGATGCTCCCATTTGGTCTTGCTCTCTTTGATGTGATGAATTCTGCAATATCCAAGGAGAAGTTCTCAAATTCCAGAGGAGGTGGAAGAAATAGGTGGAAGGAACATTTGGAATGGTAAATTGGATCAAGGTGCTGATGGTCAAAGAACAGTTATCAGACTTTCACTGACTGCAGGAGTACAGCATGGTCCTAGGTTGCCAAGCACCCAGGAAACTTCAAGCCCACCGTCCATGAAGCCATGGGGGGTAATATAGGCTAGTTCTTTTATCCAAGAGGAATACCATAAGTGCCTACTTCATACTTAATCTCTGATCAAGGGTCAAGGAATCAGGGCAGTCATGGAATTTGATTCTCAAAAGTTCTGATCTAACTGGGAAAATTGCAATTAATAAACATGAACCAACAAGAAAGCTATAGAAAAAAGTATGTAAAATTCAAAAGGTGGCATTCCCCCAATCCAGAGTTATTCAGAGATAGAAATAATCTTATTTAGACACTGAAAAGTAGACAGATCAGGCATTGATTTTCATGGCGCAGTTACAAATGAATGCCGGAAAGCATTGAGATTTGTAGTTTTTATTTGTCTTCTGAAAACAACCAGTATCCCTCCAAAGTCTTTTTTCCCCCCATTTTATTGAAGTATAGTTGATTTACAAGGTCATGTCCCTCCAAAATCTTGAGGTCAGGGTACTGACAAACATCTGCAGAATGCTTACTGCCTACATGGCACTGCATCAAACATGTAACATACATCATCTTATTTAACTTCAAACAATTATATAAAACACTCCTTCAAATTACCCCTATTTTATAAATGAGGAAATAGAGCAAAGAAAGACTCAGAACCTTGGACACTAGTAAATGGTTGATGTGGGATTTGAACCTCAACCCTCTACTCTAGAGTCCAAACTCTTTAGTTACTATGCTTTTATAATATTTTTCTGGAATGAAGTGGAGGACTTTTAAGCAAGATAAGCAAGGAGGCAGAAAAGGGACCTTTTCCTTGAGTGCCCCTTGTTTTTCTTTTTTTTTTTCTCACACTCAGCTGAAACTCTAACATCTTCCCTACCTCACACCCCATTCAAAGAGCCTTAGTACAAAATGCAATGAAACCATTTCATTACAACCTCTAGACCCTATAGGTTACTTTTCTTGCAAGCGTGCTCTAAGCATGCACACCATGGTGGACTATGAGAGAGGGGATCAGCTTCCCTGGGGCAGCTAGAAGGATGCTGCATGCCAGGACCTGGAGGTCAACAGAAAGGCTGTCCCAGAAAAGCAGAGATGACTGATGGCCTGAATGCACAAAGGGCCCTGGAGTGCTCTTTTATCTTAAGTCACTGTGCTCTCCCAGCGCCCAGCCCCCCGCCCCCCATTCCTCTCATACCATGTCTCCCATCCTTCATGCCTACAAATTTACTCTTCTTCCTGGCTTTGATTAGCCTTCCCCACAACCAACCTCCACCCTGCTTTCTTTTCTGTCCTCCCCAAGAGCCTGGAGCGCTCCCGACATGAGGGAAGCACTCCATCATCATGATGGGAAGTGTCAGGTGCACAAGATAAATGCAAATTTCATGGCACCACTGCCTCATTGAGCCAAGTTTTATGAGACTGAGAAAATTTGGAACCTTATGCTCTGGGGCCATTTGGTTGGCAGGGAGCAGAACAGACTTTATCCAAGGCTGTCTGTTGGCAGCTCCGGTGCTGGATTTATACAGAGAGGTGGAGATGGCCCTGGTGATTGAGCCTGATGTTCAGCCAGTTGGGGGCCTCTCAAGTGACAGAAGAGTGATGTCGTGGATCCTGGGAGAGAGCCTTCCACCAAAACTCTCCCAATGGCATCTTTAGGATCCTCCCTCTGGCTGAAGAAGCAAGCCCCAAGGAGACTGGCCTCTTGCACAAAGGCAGAGATTCCTAACATTTCCAGTCATTCTTCTCCAGTGCCTGCCATGCCAGTAAAACCTGGCATCCACAGCAGAGTTGGAACTGCATGAGAAACGAAGTCTGTTTTGTTATTTGTTTTCATCTGAGTCTGTGTCGTAGAAAACGACAGAGTTCATGGCTTTCTATTTCAGAGGACATTGCTCCATCTGCCTCCATGGATGTCCACCTGGGAGGAAACTTTGACACACGCTATGACACAATGGCCAGAAACACCCAAGTTCTGGAGCCAACCTGCCCGAAAATCAGTCTAACCTTCTTCCCCTACCAGCTCTGCCAGACTGAGGGAAAATTTAAAAAAAAAAATCCTCTTTGCATCTTAATTCTTTTCTCTTTGTAAAGGAAGTAGAATAATACCTCATAATGTAGTTGGGCAGATTGAGTAAGTTAATAAAATACAAAAATGTAAAGCACATAGAACAGGGCCTGGCCAAAGGTAATTTCTCAGTGAAATTTGGCTGCTATTACTTTGGCAAATGCACTTTCCCACGTCTTGCACAGGTGGTTTTCCAGCCTATGGAAGTCAATCTGAAGACCTGGGAACACAATGAAAATTTTCAAAAGGGGTCCCAAGCTCTGCCTGGAGGATTAACCTGACTGTGAGTCAGCAAACTGAGGAGCTAAGCTCCAGATGGTAAGCTCTTCCACAGTAGGGCTGAAGAAGGGGAAAGAAATGTGAATAGCTCTGTCATCTTTTGAAGAGGATTGCACAAACACGCCATCTCTACTTTACAGATAGAGCAGACCTACGATTGAAGGTTAAGGCAGTAATCATCCTTTCTGATCCTCGGTATTCAACAATAGCTGAGACCTAGACCGAGACTTTGAAAGTGGAGTGAAATTCTGTGTAGGGGAAAGTCTAGATCTTCAGGACCTTGGCAATTAATGGCAAATGAGGAAATCGAGGTCCAAAACAACTGTGTTTCATGGTTTCTCAGTTAGATGAGGAAGAATCAAGATTAGAACCTAAGCTCCAGACTCCTAATTCCGTGCTCCTGTGATCTGGTAGCTCCCCAGGTAATCCTGCTGGGACCTACCACTGTCCAGAGGGCTGGCTTCCCTGTGAATTGATGTTCTTTTCCTCATCCATATCCCCTGACCATCCCACCAGGGCACTCTTTGCTCAGTATTATCTCTGGACAGAATTGGGTGAGCAGTTAGGGGAGAAATTTAGGGAGCCTTTTAAATCTGTATGTGAGAACGAAGCAAGGCAATTTGAAATGCTACAGACGGAGTTCCCGTCGTGGCGCAGTGGTTAACGAATCCAGCTAGGAGCCATGAGGTTGCGGGTTCGATCCCTGCCCTTGCTCAGTGGGTTAAGGACCTGGCGTTGCCGTGAGCTGTGGTGTAGGTTGCAGACGCGGCTCGGATCCCGTGTTGCCATGGCTCTGGCGTAGGCCAGTGGCTGCAGCTCCGATTCGACCCCTAGCCTGGGAACCTCCATATGCCGTGAGAGCGGCCCAAAGAAATAGCAAAAAGACAGAAATAAAAAAAAATTAAAAAAAAAATGAAATGCTACAGAAAAGTGTTGACCATAATCTCTGCTCTCAAACACTTTATAACCTAGTTGGCCAGACACTGTGGAAGGACCAGGGGAGTAAGGTAGAGAGGGAAAGGGCAAAATTGGGGGCCTTATCACAAGTGGGAGTAGGGAGGCTGTGTGGGCAGCTTGAACCTCTGCTTAGCCTTCTAGATATTTCAACATAACCTAGGGAATTACCACTTCAACAGCTTAGAGGTCCTTACTTCTGGTGAACTCTCATAAGATTTTTCACCCTGTATATTCTGAAAAGAATCTTCAGAAAGACTCTTATATTCCCCAGTATAAAGACTGTTTAAACGTCGTAACTTAAATAATAATGGTTTGGGATAGAAACACTATAAAATAGAGTTGTGATGATTGTTGTACAACTATAAATGTAATAAAATTCACAGAGTAATAAAATAACAATGATGATAATAACAATAATAATCATGATCATGAATTGACCTCTGACAAGGTACCAGACCCACTGGTAAGAACCAACAGTGGGTTAACAGATGATTCATTATGTTTCAAAAGTGCAGGGACAACCCTGTCTTTCATGAGTTTTAGAGTCCATGCAGGGAGGTCTCTTATTCAGCCTTGCTGAACTTCCAACTGAGGAGGGGGCTTGCCTCTGGAGTCCCCTATGAATGATACAAAGCACAATTCATAAGCTTGTCCTACAACTTCCTGAGGAAAGAGCCTTCCAAAACTCACACACCAAATAAGAGTTAAGGTGAAAATGAGAAAAAGTTTTTTTTTTTTTAAATCAATTATACTTTTAAATTATTTTCTTCCCAGGATTTATTAGAACAAGAAGAAAACCCCCTAAAGTTCTGAAGAAATATTAACATAACATGCCTGTAACTCATGCTGTGTTTAATGAGAGGTGCTGTTTTTCCTGCCATGGGGGCCATAGCCCAATGAGTGATGGCTCTGAAAAGGGTCACATACATATTCATCAAATTCGACATGCACATGTAAACTGGTTTTAATAGGCCATGACAGCAGAAGTTGTGTCAGGCAAATAGCTGCACATGTGCTCCTTCCCACCACTGGCATATTTAGCCATTAACGCTCTGGTATCCATGGATGAAATATTAGCTTGTTAACTTAAGACCATCCCTTGCTGTTGATTCACAGTGGCAACCAAGGGAAGAGATCCCCTCAGCTACTTTATTAAGGGTGAAGCTTGAACTTAAAAGATGCTCATTTTACCTTAATGGTGCCCTTAACACTATTCTGCTCTCTGAACCCAGAGTCCTGAAGATGCATGAAGGTCCTGACTAAAACTGATGATACACCCAATCTGACATAAAGTCAGCTCCTGCTCTGTCACTATCATAGATGTTGTGGAACTTGAAACATATTCTTAATCTGCAAGCTTTGTTCTATTCAAGTATCAACCAGTTTGAAGGTTGTTGAGGCATGTGTGGTTGGTTAAGTAGATATTAAGTAGTGGCAAATATGAAGCCTTCTAAGACTCTCCTTGGTTATCTGCTGAATACATTCTCAAACTCACAATGAATTAAATTATCACAAAGCAACTGAAACCACAATTGATCCATGAAAAAAGGCCGTCCAGTAATAAAGTGAGATGTTTTTGCCTTGTAGAGGCCACTATATAAGATTAGGACCCCAAAGCCCATTATTTTAAGGGCTCTGAGTTGGAGGTGATAAACTGTCTTATTGTAACCATCTGGAGACCTCTGGCTATCTCAGCCTTGAACCTCTGGAAACCTATATTTGGTTAAACACAAGTATCTTTAATGAACCGTGGACATTTGGCCTTGTCTGCCAGTTAGGTTTCTTCTTGGATTGAATTGGTGTTTTGTTTTCTTTTCTGTAAGACAAATTATCTATGCATTTGAATCACCTAAAGATTTGTTCTAACCAGAGTGATCTGGGACATAATTGTCATTAAGTAACATGTTGCGGAATCGTTTCATGGCAAAAGTAATCTATCCTTAGTAATCGATCACATTTTGTTATTGCCCTCTTCCCCCTCATCCCCATCTTTTCCTGCCTCTTCTCCAAATCAATGAATGATCTTTGGAAAACATTTTTCTGCTCCTTATTACCAGAAAGAGTGCCTAGATCATTGCAAACTTAAAATAGGATCAACTTTAGTTGCCAAGAAAGTCACCAACATTGTAAAATACTTTATCCTTTAATAAAATGACACTGTGTAGGGAGAGGATATTCAAGAGCCATTATTTGAACAAATTCACTGGCTATTTGGCTCTTCCTTGTGAATATATTTTCCTGAGCAGAAGGAACTGTTATGCATAATGCCCTTCTCTTAACCTCCCACTAACCAGTTGTAAATAAGAAGTATGTTGGATTCAACTCCATGATTTTGAACAGCCAATGATTTTCTCAAAAAAAAAAAAAAAGGGAGAAGACGAGGGGTGCGGGGGAGTTTCCATTGTGGCTCAACAGTTTAAGGACCAACATAGTCTCTATGAGGATGCAGGTTCAATCCCTGGCCTCGCTCAGTGGATTAAAGATTTGGTGTTGCCACAAGCTATGGCATAGGTCACGGATGCTGACTGGATCTGTCATTGCTGTGACTGGGGCATAGGCTGGCAGCTATAGCTCTGATTCAGACCCTAGCCCGGGAACTGCCATATGCCACAGGTGTGGCCATAAAAAGAAAAAAATAAAGAGTCAAGTATTGTGCTTTCCAAGGCAGACATGTCAAATCTATTTTTAACTTTTCAAAAGAAATGTATTTGCCTTCATCCTTACACTTGGTGTCTTGGAATGAGGTAATTTAAGGGAAAATATGATTAACATGGGCCAGCTCTTCATTGCAGCATTTTAGTGGGCTCCAAAGTGTTTGTCCGAATGCTGCATTTCAACACAATGATTTTCATGTCCTGCCTCCCATAGGTTTGGGAGTTGTAGTGATTTTATTTGTTCTGAGATGGTCTTCATTGAAGAGGTTCTTGCCATGCATACAGGCGATATGATGTGTGTTCATTATCTTCCTAGTTCTGGCTTAGGCCTGTTAGACCACTGTTGCCAAAGAACACAGGACATAATTCGCTTGATTTCTGCTTTCTTGGGGGAAAAAAAGGAAAAAGGACCTCCATTTAGAATGATTGTGATTACATTTCAGTGCAATTAAGAAACTCATCCCTAGGAGTTCTCATTGTGGTACAGCCAAATGAATCTGACTAAGAACCATTAGTTGCGGGTTCAATCCCTGGCCTCGTTCAGTGGGTTAAGGATCTGGTGTTGCTGTGCCTGTGGCGGAGGCTTGCAGCTATAGCTCTGATTCAACCCCTAGCCTGGGAACCTCCATATGCCTTGGGTACGGCCCTAAAATAGCAAAAAAAAAAAAAAAGAAAGAAACTCATCCCTAGAAAGCAATGTTGCTCTGACAACAAGGAGGAAATGGAGTGCCAGCTCTCCTTTGGCATCACAAAGAGTCAAGGATAACGGGCATACCTGGCCAATTCAGAAAAATGCCATCTGGTATAGATTACCTTTCAACTCATGGGGAGGAATTCAGGATCATGGGCAATAATTGAAAGCTGTTGTCTTTGGGGTGATATTTTATTTAGCTCTTTTCTTTTCTTTTTTTTTTTTCTCGTCAGCTTCTGGAAGCCGGGCTATCTGAACTAAGACACGTCTACTTATTCTACCTGCGTTCACACTCCTGACAAATGCCCCATAAGCTAAGAGTGCACACCCATAAATAATGTGCGGTTTGCATTTATTCTGCTGCAGAGTGCTGTAAACATCAAGGCCTGCTTAGCAGAGGTGGATGGCTGGTAACAGAGGGTCATTGAGAACGAGAGGCAAATGAATTGAGGTAAGCAGAATGAATGGCGTGGCTGGTCAGAACTGAACGCTGGCTGTGAAATTGAGGCCACTCAAAGGAGATCACATATGACTTTAATCCACTCTCTTCCCAGCTTTCTCGGGGGATAAATCTGTCTCCAGTTTTTATTTACATATTATCAATTTACCGTATGTCACTGTCATAGTTTCAGACTTGAGTAAATCCACATTTAAATAGCGATTTGTCTCCTTTTGATAGTAAATATTCTCCTAAGTGGTGGTTAGGATTAAAGGGAATTTGTCGACAATAGGTAAAGGGGGCTATTTAGGATTAAATGAAATTATACACTCAGCCAAGGCAGCGTACCCTGGGACGCTCAGTCCGGCAGGTGCCGGGCTGTCCCACAAATTCCCTCTTTGAAAGTACAGGGATAATTCCCTGAAAGGAGCGAAAGGAAGGGAGGGGGTGGAGAGACGCACACAAATGTTCTCAGCCCTCCAGACTCCCCAGGAGGGGGTCAAATCCTGCCTGAAACAGCCCTCGCGACGCCTTTGCTTAAAGGTTAGCAAAGAGTTCTTTGGAGGTGACATTTAAACCTTTAATAGCTCCCAGCCAGTTTGGGCAGGAGTAATTTCCCCTCACTGGCGGCCAGGAACTGGCGCTGCTCAGTTACCTGTCTGCAGAGGATGCCAGGGTGTGGGTGAAACCCAAGCAGGGTGCTTTGGGAGCAGGGGGTGCAGCCCGCCTGTGTCTGCCTGTCTTGCCCTCCCACCCTAATTGCACCCAAGGCCGAAAAAGCTTCAGCTTGCACATGAGGCCCTTGCTGAGATTAGTAATTATAATATCAGTTTTCCCCAAACAGGGCTGACAGGATGGCTGGGGGAGAAGAGGTGACTCCAAGTTGAGTTCTGTCTTGGGGAAAGTTTACTGGCTCCTGCTGTTCCCTGGCTCACCAGTTTGGCCTTTCTCTTCCCCGGCACTGGCCACAAACAGTAGGAATCCTTTTCAATCACTCTGAGCAACACTTCATTTCTGTCATATTTGACCCCTGGCAAACGGCAACTCAGTGAAGAACATTCTTTCCAGAGAGGAACCAGACAGCGTTCAGCTAGAGGCGATTTACCATGGAACACGGAGCTCATTTGCTTGGCTTGTCCCCCTGGAGCTACTCAGCCCCGTTAAAATGAATCGCCCTCTTGCACAGCCGTGCCCAGGGGAGGGTCTTTTCTGGGGGATGGGGCTAGAGGCCCACTCTGGACTCTGCCTTGTCTTCCAGCTGCTCTGTTCTCAGCCAGGTTCTTTGGTGTAGCCTTTCTGTCCAAGAACCAAAAGAATCATCTTGTGTAGCTCCTTGCTTGCTCTCTCTCTTAATTCAAGCAGAGCTGACTTACAATGTTGTATTAGTTTCATGTGTACAGCAAAGTGATTCATCTACACATATATATTTATCTATGCTTTTTCAGATTCTTTCCATTAGAGGCTATTACAAAATATTCATAGCATTCCCCGTGCTAAACAGTAGGACTTTATTGTTGATCTACTTTATATATATATATAGTAGTACCATCTGCTAATCCCAGACCCCCTAATCCATCCCTCTCCCCTGCTTTCGCTTTCGGGAACCATACATTTATTTTCTATGTCTATTTCTGGGTTTATTTCTGTTTTGTATATAAGTTCATTTATATCATTTTTTTAGATTCCTCATATAAGTGATCTCATGCTATTTGTCTTTATCTGACTTAACATCACTTAGTATGACAATCACTAGGTCCATCTATATTGCTGCAAATGGCATTATTTGCAGCAGTATTTAAAGTAGCCAAGACATGGAAACTACCTCAATGTTCATCAACAGATGAATGGATAAAGAAGATTTGGTGCATATGCACAATGGAATACTACTCAGCTCTTCTTGAAAACAAGATGTAAATTATGTGGACAAGACCAGCCACTGCTCAGACTGAATTTGCCTAAACATGAAGGGGAAAAAAAAAAAAAAAAAAAAGCTCACCAAAACGCTAGAAGATTGAAGATTGCTTACACCAGCTGAAGGAACATGCCCCTCTCCAGACCTCTGCTTAGTGCAAGAGAAAACATTCAGACTTTTAGTCTGTTTTTTTCCTCCCAGTTGCATCTATCATGGGAATTCCCAAGCAAGCCTCTGACTCAATCATCTCCTCTGCCATCAAGCTCATTGGTAGCTTTTACTGTTATTAATATTAATCTTATTTGGGGGAAGAGGACATTCTTATTTAATGGAACAGAGTTTTTGTTGGGGATGATAAACGAGTTTGGGGTCTTGACAGTGGTGATGGTTCTACAACATTGTGAATGTACTGAAGGCCATTGAATTGCATACTTACAGATGGTTAAAATAACCAGTATGTTTTGTATATTTACCACAATTAAAGTAATCATTAATTATTAACATTAGGTCAGATTACATATGGCTGAGATGTCTGCGCTGATCTTCCCATCTTAGCCTCTCCTCCTAAGATGCAGTGTCTATATGGACCAACCATGGTAAGGTAAGGTAAGGTTAAGCCACCACACAGCACCAATTTTATCCTGCTTCAGATGGAACTGGAAGCAGAGATGGGGTAGATAGCCAGAGTTAGAGTATACAGAACTGGGTAGAAACTTGGATGGTCCATGCAATACATCTCTTTGTGGGTGTGGAATACTCAGATGGTTTATGGGATGGCAAATTAGGAAGAAGATGGGCCCAGATAAAAATAATGGGAAGTGTCTTCTCACAATGACCCATAGACATTTAAAGAGGCAGGAGGGGGCATTTGGGGTTAATAGATGGAAACTATTGCCTTTGGAATAGATAAGCAAAGAGATCCTGCTGTATAGCACTGGGAACCATATCTAGTCACTTATGATGGAGCATGATAATGTGAGAAAAAAGAATGTGTACATGTATGTGTGACTGGGTCACCTTGCTGTACAGTAGAAAATTGACAGAACACTGTAAACCAGCTATAATGGAAAAAAATAAAAATCATTTAAAAAATAAAGAGGCAGGAAATATGGATTTCTAAAAAACTCCACATTTGGGGGGGTGGGGAGTGGGGAACATAGAGGTCATTCCCCAGAGGCTTTGATCCACTAGTTGGCATTTCACAGAAGGCATCCAGACTGTGTTGATTCAACAACAGCAGTGCAAGCTGGGACCAATTAATTTACACTGGTTCCTGTGGGAAAGGCATCAAGCCTTGATACATCCATCAGTAATTTTAACAAAAGTAATCATGAAATGTTAAAGTAGTTTATAAATTTATGAAATCAGTGAGTGATTTTATCTTTTGTAGCCACCCAAATGCACTGAACAAGTGTTCATCCATCTCTGTGACTCTGTTTTAGGCACCATGGACAGTATAAAGTTTGATATTCAAACCATAATTTTTTTCCCACATAAGAATTTAAGTGTTGGCATCATTTGGGGCCTTAAAGCTCATTGGTTCTAGAGTCAATCATTAACTTAGTGATTTCATGATTTCACAGTCAAGCACTGACTTAGACCTTCTGGGAGACTTAGTTGGATGAGGCTCATTAACTGGAACTATAAACATGATTCAGAAAAGGTGGCCCCATCCGAGTAAGGTCTTCCTTTACCAGTCCAGATTTCATCTTTTTCTCTCTTCCAAGCGTTTTGGCCATTCATTGGCAATTTATCTGCTGAATCCAGGGGACATTCTGAGGTAGGCCATGGAATGTGTCGGAGAGCAACAATCACAATCTGGATTTCCTAGGGCAGCAGTCAGCTTCAGGATCATGCCTAGAAATCATACCTCTCAAGCTCCATTGTTCCAAAAGTTGTCAACTGCCTTTTCCTACTGGAGACAGAGGAATGAACTAAATGGATGGTGAATTGTGACTTTCGAGGGGAGCTATGTATGAAGACAATCACCTCAATAGCAGATATACTTTATGCTAGAAGAAGAACAATCTGTCTTCTACATCAGATCAGCAAAGTTAAATCACTCACTTCCCATCACCTAATACTACTGAGAAGGAAGCTAGACTGGGCTCCCCTGACTCAGGCTTCACAGAGACATGTGTTAGGTGAGATAGAGAAGATTAGATGGAAAAGTGGAGATATGCCCTGTGACCTGTGCAGACTTTAAAAGGAATGATCCTAGAAATGTTCTAGGACTCTAACTCTTGGTCAGATCCAGGAGGAAAAAAAAAAGGGGGGATTATGTGAAAAAGAGAACTTTTGTGAGAAAAAGGGTGGGAATTATTTTTTTTTTCCTTTTTTTTCTTCTTTGGCTGCACTCGAGGCCTATGGAAGTTACCAGGCCAGGGACTGAATCCAAGCTGTAGCTGTGACCTACACCACAGCTGTGGCAATGCCAGGTCCTTAACCCACTGCACCACAGTGGGGAATCCAGGATTTTTTTTAAAAGGGAATTTCCTGTGTTGTCATTTCCTCTTTCCTTTCCACGCAGGAGGAGAAAGGGATGCTTCTCCTCACACAAACCAGATGTGGGGGAGTGGTGGTTAGGAAACTGC
The DNA here is from genome assembly GCF_016906955.1 of Phacochoerus africanus. NCBI lineage: Eukaryota > Metazoa > Chordata > Mammalia > Artiodactyla > Suidae > Phacochoerus > Phacochoerus africanus. The sequence goes on from NC_062548.1 coordinate 79,524,153, forward strand.
TTAAAGCTTAGCCTATGTCCCCTGACCAAGCATCTGGTTCTTGGGGCAGTGAGCTGGGGTCTGACTCCAGCCTCAGGAAGCTGGAGGGCTGGGGAAGTTTGGCTGCCTGCTTTGGTGGTGGAAGTGGGGAGAGTAGCCCACACTCCCTGAGCTGGCCAAATGAGACATGAGAGTGTTTTCCATGGATCTTAGAAGGGATGCAGGGGAGAGAGAGCCAGCCTCATAGTAAGAATGTCTCCAAAAGGAAAAGAATCAAGTGAGCCATTTTCCAGGTCCAGAGGTCATGATGCTTCTCAGCTAAATGACATCTGTCCTTTACCCTTACCTGTCCGCATTCTCTGCCACCCTTAGCTTCAGCCCTTGGATAGAGAGAAAAGCTAGAGCTAAAAAATCAAGGGAAGGGGGTAGACTGTGACAGAGAAGAGAGCAGAGAGTCAGGGGCCGTCATGGCCCCTTTCCTGCTGCTGGCTTTCAGCCTTAAGCAGGTACCAGCTAGAGTTGAGAAGTAACGTCAAGCTAAGTCAAGCTCTGGAGTTTGGATGGAATGGCATCTTGGAATTACTTTATGGCTTGACTCTGTGATTTAATGCCTGAAGTGACCCAAGAAATCTTTGTTATCAGAGAGTAACCAGAATCTTTGCTGTGGCCAAAATTTTATCTAGGAAAGAGAAAGTGAAATAAAATCGAAGGGAATCTGCCATTTCATTTCAGCATACCAGTTATTCTAGCAACAGCAATAACATTAACAAAGATGTCCTTCCTAGTGAGAATGGGAGGGTCTAAGAAGTTAAGTCAGGGTAACACAGAGGAGGGAAAAGAGGATATAAGAAGACCCCCCCCACCCCCAAAAAATGTATTGGGGAAATAATTGATTAAGATTAAGACTACTTGAAAAAAATAAAATAAAATAATTAAAACTAAATAAATAAAAATAAAATTCTTTTAAACCCAAGAAATAATAAAATAAAATAAAATCCAAGCACACCAAAAAATAAATAAATAAATAAAAAAGAAGACCCAAAGCACTAACCAAGCCACAGATGGCTCTGAGAAAATACGCAAGTCCTTCAGGAAGGAAACTTGGTATCAAAATTAGAATTTCTATACTTAAAAAGATGAAGTTTAAAATGTCTAATTATTAGTAAATTTACAGATAAGTCTACCTTAAATATATGTGAGTCCTTTTCAAATCATTTTCATTTTCCTAGAGTGGTGATGATTTAATTCTACTTGAGAGTTGCCCAAATAGAAATAAATGAACGGTAGCAGCTTAGTGATGCTACCTGGGCCAGTTAGAGATGATCCAATTATCAATCTGCCTGATCCAAGTAATAGTGAGCATGTAACGGTTGTATCTTCCATAAGAACTTAAACTCCGCTATCTGCTCTGTAAGACATGGAACCAAGCTTTATCATTCAACGTTTAATAAATATTTGTTACATAAGTATGTGAATAAAGTAGGCAGCCAGTTTTGCCTACCAATTTGATTCCCATCCTCCAACAAGCAGAATCTTACTTTTGACCAAAGTATCCATACAACTGATGCATTTTACTACCTAGTTAGTAGAACACTGGCTAGGTAAATGTTTTCTGAAATTAATTTGTTTGCCAGTTGTCAATGTTGTTATATTACCCCCCCGTCTTTATTAGTAAGTCCCATTGACATAAACTTAAGCCATAGACCCAAATGAAATAAAATATGAGTAAATCCGATAGAACCAATTTAGTTAATTATTACAGGGAAAGGAAAAATGTGAATCCGCAGTAAAAACTACGGCTAAACACTTTTTATCTTGTTAATTTCCGCTCATCTCCTAGCACAGGAGTGATAGGAAAAACAGAGAAACAATTCATATTTACAAGTGACAAAGTCATCTTCCTAGCCGTGGAAACAAATAGAAAGGCAGTTCTCCCATTCTCTGGACTGACTAGCCTCCCAGTATGCAGAGGAATGAGGCAACCAGTTCCCCCCACCCTCCCTCCCCTCGTCGCCCAAGAAAACTGTATTAGAAGGTCTCATAGGTAATTTTCCTTTCTCAGAGGAGGATTGATGTTTACACTCGCTTTTGCTTTCCCTGGTGGGATCCTCCTTGTATAGATAACCCAGTATCTCTCTCTCTCTTTTTTTTTTTCAGAAGAGGCCTTTCCAGAAGCAAAAATATTAAAGTGAAGGATGAAAACCTGCCAAGTGTAATTCCTGAAAAATCATTTTCGTCTCAGAGAATTGTTTTTCTCTCTTGATTTTTCTCTGTTGTACCATGATGGTTTTGTCAAAAACATTGGCCCCAGACTGTAAGAATCCTTTGGGGTCACCATTAGCAACACTTTCTTCCCACCAAGCTTGACCACAGCAGGCTGCAGTCCCACTCTCTACATTCCTTTGAGAAAGCAGCTCAGCATTCAACTACCACAGATTTATGGTGTGAAAAAATGGCATTTTTAAGGACCTTTGAAAATGTTAAAAATGAATATGGCTTTGCTATTATTTCCCACAGCAGGAATTTAAATTTATAAACACTACTCCTAATCAATTTGGGAACTGCCCACAGAGCTAAAGAAAAAAAAAAAAGTTCACAGGAACATTCTTCAGATATCATTATACATTACAACCAACTTTCCACATTGAATCCTTGCCACTGTAAACGTGCATCTTTCCACATGCTTTTGTTTTTAAATTCCCAAAAGATCTTGCCACCCTATGGCTAAAAGCTAACACATTTGCGTCTAGGATACAGACCTGTTTATCTTCCTGAAAACAACTTTTGTTGCTATGTTGTGTGAGTATAGATGGTTTTTCTATTGGTTATTGAAAGTTAAGAAGTATGTTTAATATTAAAGTAATTTTTTTCTTAGAACATTTTGTCCACCTCATCACAGAGATGTCTATTAATGCTCTATTTGCCATACTTAGAAAGATAATTTATATTCTATTAGTACCTTTATCCATTTCAATCCTCTATTACCAATGTAGGTCAAACATTTGGCCCTTAAAATGTTTAGCACTTAAAATTCCAGATAGAATAGTGATAACATGACTTAAACACAGACATTCTTTCAAAAAAAAAAGCCAAAAGAAAACTTTAAAGTTTCAGCAACACTTCATAGACATGAAATTGATCCCCAACCCAAACAACTCTATGCTCCATTATCATAGAGTAAATTTCAGAGCTATTTAGGTAGAGCATAAAGTTCAGAGAGTCATGTGACCAAAAACTCCAAGAGCAAGTAAATGCATCAGGGGTCAAAGGGCACAGAGCTGAGCGAACCATCTGGATTCCATCTTTTGAACTTTTAATGGAAACACTGATCACTTGGTACACATCTGGGGGTTTTGACAAGAAAAAAGGTTTTGTTTTGTTTTTTTTTTTTTGAAAAAAACGAGTTTGTTTTAGTTTACTGTAAAAGTTTACTTCACTTATGTTGGATATGAATCTCTTCATATAAAGTTAGCTTAATATTTGAGATGTCTTAGAATATTACCGAAATTTTGTTGCTTGTTTATATCTTTAATGAAGTAGGCTTTTGCTTTTTTAGTTCTTTAGTTTTTCTTTCATGTTTTGCTTTAAGAAGAGTGTGCCAAGAAAATTTAGGGTACTCCCTTAGCTATGCAAACTGCACTTTCCCTGGGGAAGCTGTTTTTATCACTCAGCAGGAAGAACCATTTTTAAAATCACCAAACAGTAACCAAGGAAGAGCCCCGTAGCATTTGGCCACACTGGCTCACTGCCTACACCCCTGCGTATCTCCTTGAGATGTCTGTGTAAGAAAAATGTCACCGCAAAGCCTTAAAGAGAATTTACCACACTGTTTACGGCTGGGAAAAAACAAAAAAACAAAAAAAGTGTGTCAAGGACAAATAAAAATAACGCAAATCTTTTTGCTGGAAATTTGCATGGTTTAGCTTCACAACTGCTGCTAACTGGGAACAAGAAGAGCAAGTCATTTAAATTTGTTGGGTTCTAGTTCTTTCATTTGTAAAATGATGATACCAGACTATATGTGTATACATACATTTTAAAATATATAAAAATGTATATTGGACCTTTATATCAAAGTAGAATTCAAAACAAGCTATCAGGGGTTTCCCTTGTGGTGCAGCAGAAATGAATCCGACTTGTATCCATGAGGACCAGGGTTTCATCACTGCCTTGCTCAGTGGGTTAAGCATCCAGCACTGCCGTGAGCTGTGCTATATGCCACAGAAACTGCGCGGATCCTCCGTTGCTGCGGCTGTGGCATAGGCCGGCAGCTGCAGCTCCAACTTGACCCCTTAGCCCAGGAACTTCCATATATCACACACGAGGCCCTTAAAAATAATAATAATGATAATAAACAAAACAAGCTATCAAATAGGACAAAAAAGAGATACTTTATCTACGGACACAAATCTAAGCACGTAGAATTCTAAAAATATTATAGTTAATAATATAACAATAAGTAAGAAATAAAATACGTTAGGGAGATTTTTAACAAATCTCTGTTGTAGACGGGAGGATAGCCAGCACTAGAGATGTAGAAGTTAAGGAAGATAATTTTAAAATATTAACTTAATAGATACATATTTAAGGTAATGCTCTATAAAATCGAATATACTTTTCAAGCACTCACAATGATCCGTATTGACCACAATGAAATTTCGATACATTCTAAAATGGCAGAAAAAGTTTAGATGACATTCTATCACCATAATGCAACAAGACTAACAATTAATATCAGAAGTACAATTAAACCCTTGATTGATTAAAATTCATAAATAATTCTTAAAATAACTGTTGAATGAGTCACCAAATTTGGAATGTTATCTTTAATTGTTTAAGATATAGCTCCACTAATGAAAAAAGACAGTAATACTCTTTCTGCCCCAAATCTAGTCAATGCATACACGGAGACTCAAAAAGAAACTTCTTTCCTATTCAATTTCAGGTGACTTCAATTGTATAAATTAAATCTAAATAAAAACTCTATAGGGAGTTCCCACTATAGCACAGTGGGTTAAGGATCCAGCATTGTTGGTGTAGGTTGCAGCTGCAGTTCAGATTCAATCCCTGGCCCAGAACCTTTCATATGCTATGGGCGAGGCCAAAAACATGAATAAATAAGTTCTACAAGCATCAGTGTGCCAAAAGTCTAACAGCATTTAGAATTCTCCATTGATTGGTACCTGTTTACCCCATCTTGAGAATCCCCAAATGCATGAAGAAAAAGCCTTTCCCACAAGGAATGTCGTTCATCAGAAGGTCAGAGAGACATGATTCTCATTTTGCTCATGCACAAGGAGGTATTTCAGCCTTCCCGATGCACAGGCACAAGGGGTGACTCTTGCAATGCCCAAGGTGGAGCGTGGCCTAAAGCATCTTGCCAGAAGAGCTGGGTCCAGATGGTGGCACCACAGTGGGAAAGTGGGAGTTCAGAGTTCAGCACAAAGAGGTAGGCTTTGCCTGTTTCTAAATGCCACCCTGGGCATGGAGTAGAAGACCCAGATCCCAGCAATACTGGGTTTCTCTTATTGCTAGAGTAGATCTGCTCTTAGGTGTCATTTTCGCCCATCTACTTACAGTGCCCTTCTGCCTCTCCTTTCATCCTTTATGCTTAGCTCAAGTGTCCTTCCTTGGAGATGTCCTCCCTACACCCCTAGGCAATCGGCCCCTTCCTTCTCTTAGCAGCCATGACATTTGGTGAGCATCTCTGGCTTAGTACCCCTCATCACCATGTAACTATTTCAGGATATGATCCCACTGCTGGACCAAGAACAACTTTATTAAATTCATTTGTGTAATCCTAACCCCTAGTCCTGGCTACATTCCCCAGAACAGAAGTTTCTTGGATATAGCAATTGTTTATATTTGTGAAGAAAAATACATTGCTGTGTAGATGCTCCCAGTCAAAGGCCCTGGGACACAGGAAGGAGAGGGGGAGTGATTTTATTCAGAGGTTATCCAGGAAAAAGAGAAGACAAAATGCCCTATGTGAGAATAGGGCTATTCCCATTGTTTAGGATTTTGTAAACTTAAAAAAAAAAAAAAAAAAAAAAACCTCAAGAATTCCTTCAAGAACATTTTATCTTTAGGGTGTCTAGGCAGAGTCTGCCATTAGAGTTTATAGGTACCTTAGTTATTAGGAATGTTTAGCTGAGCAAAAGGAAGAAAGAGGAGAACATTTGGAAAACTTGATAGTCATCTTCCAATATTTGAAGGAGAGAGATGTGAGGAGGAGACCCCATTCTAGATGGTCCCAGGGATGGAAAAAGACTAACTAGTAGAAATTTTAGAAGATTTTGGATAAATTCTGAAAAGCAATTTGGCAAACATTTATGGACATGTACTATGAGTAAGATTTAATCAAGGGAGGACATGATAAGAGTGGAGTCTTAAAATGGAAGGATTTAAAAAAAAAAAAAAGGAAAATGTAATGAGTTGCCTGACCCAGGAGAGCTTCAAAGTTCTCCTTGTTACAATTCCTTGTTAGTCCTTCATCCATTCATTCAATACTTTGTCAAGACCTGTTATCTGTCAAATATTGTTCTAAGAGTGTGGATCACCCCATCCCACCACTTTCCACAGCCAGGTACACTGACATTTATGGGGTGATTTGTCTAAGTATCTCATCCTGAGAGATATGATTCTAAGAGATCCCTAAACTAGCTTCCTTTTGCAATTTATGATGAAATTAAATGATCAAGTGACTTTTTCTGAAATCATAGTTTATGGAAGAATTGAAAATATATCTGTGCCAACTGGTGGTGGTAGGTTTTGTGTGTGTGTGTGTGTGTGTGTGTGTACGTGTGTTTTATCTAATTGACTCTCTTGGTGGGCTCAAGGTTTTACTATTATGTAGAACAGAGTTCTACCTACGGAACCAGCAGAGACTGTAGACAAGACAAAAAGCACGGGGAAGGAAAGCAGGAAGAAATAAAGTAAAATCAGATGCAGACTTGCAGCCACGCTCTTCTAAACATCCCATAAATGTGCATTTAGCTCACGTTTATTTTTACATACTTCACCAGAAAATAGCAACTGCAACGTCTCGTTCCTGATGGTAGCTTCGGGCAAAGAGGAGGCATAAAGTGAGAAAGATGCACAATAAACAAACAAGCAACAAGCCCCTACCACACAATGCAGATTTCAAAACTTTCACTCCAGTTCTCAGCCTCAACAGCCGAAAGGCCTTGCAGCATGTTCCGGGTGAAGTTTATGCTTTTGATGAATATCAAGTGAGTGTTAAGGCATGTTTATGGTCACTTAACCAAGAAAATGCAGTTTTGTTCCTAAATCCGAAACTATATTTTTGTGCTATATTTATTGTCGAGTCTCCTGTGATGGAAAGTCTTATTTCCCCTCCATTGATTTGGCTTAATCAATTATTGACTAGTTTTTAATCAGAGGGAATATTTTATCCGCACTTGACACATAACAAAATTGAAGTGTATGTCATGAACGGAGAGATACACTTTGTCTCATTCCAACTACCAGGCACTCTTCAGAAAATTTCATTTGAGATTATTCCTTTTAACAGGCAAGATTTGTAAATGCTGTTTGATGATGCCTTGATATCTCAAAGGCATGTCAAACTCAACATGTTAAATGCTAATCACAGGATGCACCCTTCTGCCCAAAAGAAGCTCATTCAGTGAGTGAGCCACCAGCCAGCCACCCATCTCCAGAAAACCGGGGGTTATCCTGCATGTCTCCGCTGGCTCAAATCCTTCACTCCACCCACCACTGATACTGTGATTTCACCTCCTAACAGTCTCTTATATCTGTCTGTCTCTCTCCTCTTCTGCCAAGATGACGGCCATGGACACTAGGGGATGTCTCACATCTGTTCTTATTTATATCCACTCCACTCTACCTACTGCAGCAAAACAGTATTTTCAAAATGAAAATCAGATGCTATTACTTCTCCCTTTAAGTTATATTATATGGCTTTGTTCTATTTTCAGTAGTAAATAGGCACTCAAAAAAGGGTTCATCCAAAATGATCAGAAATTTAACATCTTTCCGATCCGGGTTCTCCAGCCCTGCTTGTCCTGTACGGTCTTACTACTCTTGCTTTTTTTTTTTTTTTTCCTTCAGTCCCTTAGATGGGATTCACCCTCCTCCCACAGAGCCTTTGCACAAGCCTACCGCTCAGCTTGGAAAGTTAACTTCATGTTCAGTTCTCTTTGCCTTGTTAAAACCTACCACTTTTTTATTAATTTTTCTTTATTTAGGGGAAGTCTTCTCTGACTTCCGCAGATGGGATCAAATATTCCTATCATAGATCGTGACCATTTGACATACGTCTCCTTCCCAGTTCTTACTACAGAGCAATCTTACATTCGTTGTCTTCTCTGAATGATATTAGACCCCTTGACTTACCTCTCTGAGGGAAGTGCTCATATAAGTTTGTGGTTGCCCTTATATCACTAAGTCTAACACTATTTCTGACATAAAAGAGATTTCAATAGTTATGGGATAAAGGAATGAATGAATAAATGAGTAAACAACACGTTGACTGTGTGAGTAGTAATAGGAAGCTCATTCAAAACAATACTAATAAATTTCACATTACAATATCTGGGCACATGAAAAAAAAAATCCACATCACAGAGGCAGTGATCTTTTGCAAGGTCCTTAAAGTGCTTGGGTACCAGTTTCTTCACCTAAAAATTGGCGAAAAAAATCCACTTAAAGTGAAAATTGTATGATACACATTTGGAAAGGCTTGGAGGACTGTAAACTCCAGTAAATCTAGTTTAAGAAGTCAAAAGGTCTATGGAGGCCTGTAAGAAATGATAGATAAGAAGGTGAATGCAACCCTGAATGTATCAAGGGCCAGCAACCTGTTCCCCAGGGTTTTATAGAACACGATTACACCCACTCGTCTAGGGACCGTCCATGGCTCTTTTCATGCTTCAACAGAGTAGCTGTAACAGAAAGAGACCTTGTAGCCCACAAGTCTAATATGTTTACTCTCTGGCCCTTTGCTGGGAGTTCCCTGGTGGCACAGTGGGTTAAGGATCTGGTGTTGTCACTGCTGTGGCTCAGGTCACTGCTGTGGCATGGATTCAATCCCCGGCCCTGGAACTTCCGCATGCCATGGTGTGGCCAAAAAGTGTACTTTTTTTTTGTATTATGTTTTGTTAGATTCCTCATGGGGAAATGTGGGGCAGGAGAGAAAAATTCGAGGGTTGGGATTGATATATACACACTACTATACATAAAATAGGTAGGTAACAAGGACCTACTGTGTACTTCAGGGTAATCTACTAAGTACTGTGTAATAAATTATATGTGAAAAGAATCTGAAATGAACATATATACGTGTATGTATAACTGATTTACTTTGCTGTATACCTGAAACTAACACAACTTTCTAAGTCAACTCTACTCCAATAAATTTTATTTTTTAAACAACTACCAAGTCCAGCTCTAGAACAGTTATTGTTACTGTCTCAGTGACTGGCTTCCCAGTTCATGCAGTTACATAAGCCCCAAAATAAGGGAGTCAGCTTCACCCCTGCTGCCACCCCATCTCCAATAGCTAATTCCCCCTACCTGTTACCTGAGGCCTTTACTCGTGGCCCTCAGATCTTGGTCTTTAACCAAGACTCCTAACCCCATGTAGTTCTTGACTTTCACTGGTTCTGACTTGTAATAACACAGGGTATTTATTCTAATTCCTTCCAGAGGTAGGAAGAATAGAGACCATCCCCTCCACCTTACCACCATACCTGCCACAAGGAAGAAGAGGGCCATGTGTAACAGAAGCTAAGGATGAGCCAAAACATCATTTTATTTAGAAGAGTGACTTAGAGACTGTGTGCCTCACTTTGTAAAGCAGGAAAAGTAAACATATGTATATTCCAGAAAGTGTGTGAGGATAAAATAGATAATATATGTAAAACACTTAGCCCAGTTTTTTTGGCCCATAGTAAACATTTATTAGCTATTGCTATTATTATTATTATTCAAGTGATTGATAAAATTATAAAATACACAATTTAAAGAAAAATTCATAAAAACGATATTTTTATATGAATAAATATCATATTTATTCATATAAATGTGTGGAAGCTGAGTTCTGAAATACCCCCAAGAAAGTAATACACGTGCACAAACACACACACATATATACACACATATATACACACATATGTGTGTATGTGTATGTGCATATGTGTATGTGTATGTGCATCATATATATATGCACACACACACACACACCTTACTTTTAAAAAAGAGAATCTGAAGTGTCCAAATTGTACAAAAATAGGGTATAGCAAATATATAAAGGGAGTGAAAATAATTACAGAAAAAAATCATGCATTCCCTTCGTTTTTACAGCTGTGGAGCTTTGGCAAAAATCTGTGTCCAACAGAAAAATTTCTGTGAACAAACTCATCTTCTAGCATCATTTTCATTTTCTTGCTCCAGCTCTCCATAGGACTCTATAAATTAGAATTACTGTATATTATGTGTTTTCACAGAATACTTTAAATCTATGTTGGAACAAGCAGATGAGTAGATTAATTTTATTCTACTAATCCTTGTGATTGAACTTGATAATATCACTCGTTTTTTGTTCAATCCTTCAAAAGTCTGCCCAGTGGATAGGAGAGATGCTTGCAGAACATTGTGAATGTACTCAGTGCCACTGAGTTGAATCCTTAAAGATGATTACACTGGTAGGAGTTCCCACAGTGGCACAGCGGGTTAAGAATTCAACTGCAGGGGCTCCAGTCACTGAGGGAGTGCAGGTTCAATCCCTGGCACAGTGCAGTGGGTTAAAATATCCAGGGTTGCCACAGCTGCAGCTCAGATTCAATTCCTGGCCCAGGAACTTCCATGTGCCTTGGGAGGGGCCATAAAAAAAAAAGAATGTATCACTGGTAAATTTCATGTTGTGTATATTTTAACTACAATAAGAAAAAATTCTATCAAACTTTTGGCTTAATTGAATAAAACTTTGGCTAAAAAAATCCACTGAAATCTCAAGAGTCAGAATTAATCAACCCTTCCTGTATACCAAGGTACAGATTTGTTCTTCCAATTAAAAAGCTTATTTCACCCTCTCATATTGAGGTTACATCTATCTATACTTTATTCTCCTCAGTTAGGTTTCTTCAAGTTTTTTGGTTTTTGTTGATATTTGGTTTTTTAACTTTTTTAAATGAAAATATAGTTGATTTATAGTGTCATGCCAATGACTGCTGTACAGCAATATGACCCAGTCATATATAAGTATATTCCCTTTCCTATATTATCTTCTATCATGTTCTATCCCAAGAGACCGAATGTAATTCCCTGTGCCATACAGCAGGACCTCATTGCTTATTCATTCTAAATGTAAGAGTTTATATCTACTAACCCCTAACTCCCCATCCATCCCACTCCCTCTCCTTCTCCTTTGGCAACCACAAAACTTTTCCTTATGTCTGTGAGTCTGTTTCTGTTTTGTAGATAAGTTCATTTGTTTCTTGCGGACAGGAACCAATCAGTCATTTCTGTATCTCTTTCACACTGATGAGCACACACCTACTGCTTTCTAAATATTTGCTGGAGGCAGGCAGGAAGGAATGGAGGAGGGCAGAGGGCCCTTCAGTGACTGCTCCAGTGTCACTGGGGGCACAGCAGAGGCAATGAGGTTCCTTGATTCCCATTAGACCATATAAGATACTCCAAACCACAGCTCCCATTCAATTCTGCTTTCATCTGAAAAGTGGTACTTTTATCCTCCTCTTCATAGATAAATTTACCCAAGTTCATAGCTAACACTCCCATACTCACCAGTTTAGGGGTCTCTGCTCCGATGCCAGTGGGGACTTGGGAGGAAATATTACCAAACCATGTAGGCCAGAGAGTGACTGTGGTAAACTGATGGCACAGGCCTTTGAAAGGGCAGTCGCTTCTCCACTCCCGCCACGTGTTGTCATTTCGGACGTAGGTCCACTGTTGTTGCCAGAGCTTCTCGTTTTCTTTCAGCTGAAATTGGCTCAGATTGTTCTAAAACAATATTGCAGGCCAAGCAAAACATGTCTTTGGGAAGTTTGTGACCTGATTCTAACCCTTCACATACTATCACAAATACTTTTGAGAAGGTCTATAGTACAAATTCCTGGAAACTCACTCTTCTGAATGAGGAGAATACTGTGGTGTGTACCAAATGTGAAGGGTTATTTTTAGGATTAAATGAGATTACATGTAAAAGTGCACAGTAAAGATACTCAAAGATACTCAATAAATATTATTTCTCCCCCCACCCCTTTTCTCTTTCTTGCCTTTTTATTTGAGAGAAGGGGTTATTTACTGGAAAATACATAGAAAGTGTTCTTTTTAATAAAAGGTGTCATTTTGGTAAGATAGGCTCCAGGATGTATTGTACAACATGGAACATACAGCCAATACTTCATAATAACTATAAATGAAAAATAACCTTTAAAAATCTTATAAAACTTTTAAAAATGTTAAAAAGATGTCACTTTGTTGTAGCAAATTTCACGTCAACCAAGTGAATGAATTCCACACGTTGAAACCCTTTCCCAGGAGTTTCAGGTCTATAGACTTCTTTAAACCCAGGTGATGCTGACTTATAAGTGATAGTTGGATTTTTACATAAAAATAATATTTCAAACTAGTTTAAGAATGCTTGAGTATATTTCTCTTTAATGATTTAAAAACTTCTCTCATATTTTATTTGTACCCTAACCATTTATAAATAGCATGTTGTATAAAATAAAACCTTGTTCCAGTTTTTATCTGAATTATGGTAAATTTTGCATTGAGTTTCACAGAGTTGTATGTCCTTTCCTATGTTCTCTAAAGCAGCAACGTGCTCACATATTCCCAAAGCAGTCCTTTCCCAAATAATGAACTCTATTGCAAGTCATCGATCATGATCTAAGGAGCAGCATAAACAAAGAGAGAGACCACTGGACTTGGAGCATAAATTTCAAGTTCAAGTCTATTTCTCTTTAACATCTAATTACATGTGGACAAGTGGCCTAAGCCTAAGGAACTCATTCCTCATCTGTGAAACGGGACAGGTAAGGACTACTCTTATGAGCTTACCGTGAAAGTCAAATAAGATGCATTTTGAAAGATTATCATATAACCTGCAGAAGGTTAAGCCAATACCACCTTGACTGGGAAGAACAACAAGTTATTGGGGTGGGGCCCAACCTAGCTATATCGGTGGAGATGTCTTGATATGAGGGTGAGATTCAGTTTTTGTGTTGCCCTTTTTTTTTGCTTTTTTTTGGGGGGGAGGGGGACGCACCCGAGGCAAATGGAGGTTCCCAGGGTTACACAGCAATGCAGCATCCGAGCCACATCTACGACCTACACCACATCTCATGGCAACGCTGGATCCTTAACCCATTGAGCAAGGCCAGGGATCGAACCTGCATCCCCATGGATGCTAGTCAGATTCATTAACTGCTGAGCCACAGCAGGAACTCCTGTGTTGGGTCTTTATTTGCATTGAGGAGCTCCCTCAAGTGTCATAGGTCACCCTGCCCTATAACTTCTTCCCTTATATCTGCACGGTATAAATATATTCAAAATCAGGAGGGAAATGTGTTGGGTTTTTTTTGTTTGTTTTTTTTTTTAGTATCACGGATAATGATTTCCTGTATTCTAGGCATGGAGTTAGGCATTAGACACATATCAAATCAATCCATGAACACTTAGAACATCCCTAGGTCGTAAAGATTATAATAGTCTCAGTTTATAAATAAAGAGACTGGGGTTAGCAATGGGCAGTACCTTGCCCAAGACCATTCACTAATACGTGGTTGAGGCAGGACTCCAGCCCTGGCAACACCAGACGAAGACATCACTGAGGAAGCAGCATGGAATATACTGTTCCCAGTAAGACAGTTTCCCAGATAACTGACATAAATGTTCCTAGGGCTGAAGTTGTTTTGGGGAGAAAACCCCATTTTCCCCTACCATATCTTTGCTATAAACACAGCGTCAAAATCCCCCCCCCCCATTTCCCCCTTTCTTTCTTTCTTTTTTCTTTCTTTCTCTAGAGAGGACTTGGAGATTATTATCCAGTCCATCTGTCTAAATCTTCAGATCACATGATTAACACAAAACTCCTTTGGTGATGATATAAATGGACAATTACCCTAAGGGCTATCAGGATGTGTAAGAGCTTCCCTGCCCCATGGTCTGTTTCATACTTAGTATCTTTATTTTTAGCTCATTTCACAGTTTTCTTCCTTTTCCCTTACTTTCAGGTTGTCAGGCATCGCCTGCCCTGGATGCAAGGCAAGGGCTTTTCAGTAAACACCTCTTTCCCAAACTGAGTCATGCTGCTTATGATTTCCTATCAGCTAGGAAACCGGGTAACTCTCTGAGATTGGTTGTCAAATAAATTCTGAGCAAGGACTAAAAAAGAAGTCTTATGGGGGAAATGTGTAAGATTTTTGTGAAGAGACGTGACCTCCGGGTTAACCTCCCTGATGGCTATTGACTGTATCTTAGATAATTGAGTTTATCAGAGAAATGAATGCCATGCAAGACAGGAGTGGAGTACTTTTAGTGATACACATCTCCAAAGAAGGCATAAGTCAGACTTCCAAATAAATCTATTCCCTCTTCTCATCCCCTGGAGTGATCCTTAGAGCTAGCCAGCTCCACCTGCTTCCTTTAGATTACTCTGCCCTGTGTTTTTTTTTAAAGAATAGTCAAATCATCTTTTACCCTCTTACTTCAGTTGTCATTTTCCAGCTGGGAAGCAGCAAATTTGATCATTCGAACAGAAACAGCGTCTGTTGCTAACCCCTCAAGCTGGTGTACTGGTTTCATTTCTTGCAGCCAAACATTCAGTAACATGTGTTTATATGTGTATCTTTTCCTTTATATTAGTAATAAGTGGGTCATTAAGGGCTGCATAATGAGAGAATGCAGTTTTCTGGCCTGGTAAATCTCCGAGCTTCATTACCAAATTCATCTTACACGTCAGCCATTAAGTAGCATGGCATTTTCCTCTCTCATCCATGCAGTATCATTTAATTTCATCTAAATGGAGTTTTCTCTATGGCCATAATCATCCTCATCTTCATCACCACTTCCATCAAGAAGCATTTATGACCTGCTGCAATGCATATGGTGCTATAGTCAGTATGGTTCCACACATCTCCCCCATCATGGCTGTCATTCAGGGGAGGCCGCAAAGCACAAGGGGGTTATTGACAATAGCGAGATTGGAGTTCAAGTCCAGACCTCACCACTGAATAGCCAGGTGAGCCAGGGCACAGATCTTCCATGCCTCATCTGAAAATAAGGCAGATGTGTCACAGTATCTCTGAGGTCCTATCACACTATGATGTCAAGTCCTCTTCCAAATTCAGCGGCAGGCATCGCAAGTGGGAGGCAGGCCAGCAGAGGAGAAAGTGGATCTGGAAGTTTACACAGGTGGCTACATCCAGTGAAGTAATTAGCCTCTGGTCTCAGATCAGAGCTGTCTACACTGAATGTTGTTTCTTTCCCTGGCCTCCACCAGATCTCTCTATATTCTCAATATCCTCATCCATCCTCATTCCACTCTCTGTTTCCGATCTGGGCTCTCTTCCCATTTTCTACAACATCTGATCTTTTCCAGGTGACAGCCCACACCAAGTCTTCACCTTCTACTCTTTTACTTTTCCCAACCACACACAGGAGCCCTGCCCCAATCAGAACATGAGTCTGGAATGGTTTTAGAAGCCCCCTAAAACCTGTTATGCCAGCTATGTCTGATCCCCTTGAAAGAGAAGGGTAGAGCCTGAGGGCAGGTCACCTGTGAGTGTCACGAGCACAAGGATTGAGGCACATCCTATGGGGAGTGGGAAGAAGAATACAAAGTGCTTCCAAAGAGAATAAAGGCAGAAACTCAAAGAAGTGCAGACACAGCTAAATGGTGATGACAGAGAAAAAATGGAAGCAAACACCCAAAAAGTATACCTAAGCTGGACTGGACCCACACAGGAACAAAGGAGAGGTAGGCAACAGGAAGAGGAGGGGCACAGATTTAATGGGATCTGGAGAGGAGTTCTTTTATTTATGCCCTAAAATGTGCCCGTGGTTCAGGAGAACCATCACATGGTTCTAACCTTCTTTTCCAGCCAGTGTACTAATTTGACTGAGTCAAAAGTTGTAAAATCAGACCGGCAGACCTGATGTATGAACAGTAGGTTAAAAAAAAAAAAATCCCTCCAATCATTAGTTACCTGTTTTAGCTGGTCATAACTTTGTGCTAGCTGCTTGATATGCACATTTTCTCATGGAACCTTCCAACATAACTTTTTTGGTTGTTATCATGGTAAAATATGCATGATATGAAATTCACCACTTTAGTCATGTCTAAGTATATCATTTAGTGGCATTAAACACATTTATAGTGTGGTGCAACCATCACCACCATCCATTTCCAGAACTTTTTCATCTTCCCGAACAGAAATTCTGTGCCTATTGAACAATAACTCTCATTTATCCCTCCCTCCACGCCCTAGTAACCACTATTCTACTTTTTGTCTCTATGACCCAACTACCTCTTAAGAGTAGCCATGGAAGTGGAGTTACATCTTACCTGGAGGTGAAATTCTAAAGTTGACTTATAAGGACCAAAAGACATAGTCTAACAACATGTGATTTGTGATCTGTAGGGGTCCTTGGAAAGGAAAAATGATATGAAGGAAAAACTAAGAAAATCTGAATAAAGTATTGACTTTAGTGAATAGGAATTGGTCAATATTTGTTCATTAATTATAACAACTCTACATACTATTATAGATATTAAGAGCTGTGAAATTGAGTGTGGGGTCCTTGGGAATGATGCAGAAACATTTCCATTTTTATAAATCTAAGACTATTCTAAAATAAAGTTCTTTTAAACAACAACAATAATAAAAAGACAGTTTATAGTCTCGCCGAAAATCCCTGAGGAAGAAAAGCATTGTATTAGTGACAGGAATATGACCTCTCAGTTAGAATGACCTAGTGTTGATTTCTCGGCCATTGAGTGGGTATGAAATAATTTGTTCCTGTGATATCTTATTTATAATGAAGCTTAGAAAAGTGGAAGCACTTGCCCACATTTGCAAAGCTTTATTAGGAACTGAATTAGTGCCTTTAAGCACTAACCAGTGGCTGCCGGTCAAGTGGCTTTTTTCTTTCAAGTAAATATGACTTTTTCAATATTATTTTTTTTCCTTTTCTTATTAAAATTAATCACAGGGTGTATGGACCAGAAAAGCTCATAGGGGCACTTTTGAGGGTTGCTCAAAATTTCCAGCCCATTTTCTCTGACTACACAATATGTGAATCTCCGGACCCTAGGGGCCAATTGTAAGTTGGTTTCAAACACCATGGAGCACATAAATCTTTCCCTGCCCCTCTTCATCACCCTCAACCCATAATCTACTCATTCTTTGACCTCCCCAGCAGAAGCATGACTGCCTTGAATTTAGAGTTTTCCTTTCTCTTAGACAATGTGCATGTTTAAGCCTAATCACATTTCAGAGATGGAGTCTATTAAACTCTTGAGTGAGCTTGCTCCCTGACTCACGTGAGAAGCTGCCTACAAGGATATAAAACGCCAGGGAGACATCATCAATTGGAAGTTGAGAAGGAGAACTTTCAAGCATGATTTAGGAATGCAGGCCACTTTTACTTATTTGGACCAGCAGAGAAGGTCGGGCCAAAACCACGAACAAAAGTCTAGATGAGAAACTATTTCTGAAGAAATATCGTTTTGCGATTCCCAAACCCCCACCTTCTTCAGGTGTGTCTCACAGTTTACCCATTCACCCTACAGCTGACTAGAGGTTCTGAAGGACGTGCTCTCGGGAATAAATGAGACTAGTTTCTAATTAACATCACTGTTGTAAATACA
Source organism: Phacochoerus africanus (assembly GCF_016906955.1). Taxonomy (NCBI): domain Eukaryota; kingdom Metazoa; phylum Chordata; class Mammalia; order Artiodactyla; family Suidae; genus Phacochoerus; species Phacochoerus africanus. The sequence goes on from NC_062548.1 coordinate 79,542,016, forward strand.
CGTAGGTTACTTGAGGGTTTGAAAACAATTGTTTTTCTAAGCAATCATGTTCACACCACTCTTTCTTTTTTTTTGGTAAGGAAAGTAAATGCTGATTAAAGGTAAATTTAGCTAAAAGTAATACAGTTTCCTCTCTGCATCATAATTAACTTTAGACCATGGCAGATTAGCCTTGATCCAAATTTCAATTATGTTATGGACAAAGTAACACAAATAACCATATGATTAATTGGATAGCAAAATTCACTGTCGTAAAATAACGACTTTTTTCTGGAGGACAATAAAACAAAAAGAACAGTGGCTCATGGCATGGGATGTATACAATACATAAAGTTAATGATTAACAATGGAAAACTCTCCTTTCCAAAGCGAGAATCCTGTCCTAAGCCAAAATGAGAACACTATCAGAGAGTTTAAGCATATTCATTATTTTCCCATTTGCAGAAGTCCTCTCTTTCTTTATTTATTCTGTTTTCAAAATGCCATGCTCTAAACATAAATGTGATTTTTCACTATGTTCTTCAACTTTGTAAGGCTACGCAACCTCTCTCCCCTTCCTTCCTAAATTTAATTAAAACCAGCATTCAGGCATACTGGAGAGAAATTCTATTTACATAACACAAAGAAAAGCAATTTTTAAAAGCACACATTAATCATGGACTTTAGAGAAAGTTACCATAAGTAGGATGTATCTAGCTGAGCGACAAGCTCCAGCCACTTATGAAAAATATCTTTCCAGCCACTTATGAAAAATATCTTTCCAGCCACAAAGGACACCAGTGTTACTCCAGAACATAGCACTTCTGTTCCCCAAACTCTTCATTTTCATGCAAATTTCCATGATTTGCTTTCCTTGATATGGAATAATGCACATTCAAAGTTGTCTCATCTACCTGTATAATCTAGTGAAAGCTGGGTTTCATTTTATGATATTACCAGGACAAGAGGAAGGAAAATTAAGGACCTACTATGTGCCTAGCAAAATGCTCAGGGACCTAGACTTTACTTCCCTGGGTAGTCCTGGCAGCACCACAAAGTTGCTTGTTTACCTGCCTTGAGTCTTAACTTTTAAGCCAGAGAGACCCCCCTGCCCCCCACTCCCTACCGACCCCCAGAGATTCAAGGACATATTTAAGAACTTCAGACACCCACTGCCACCTTCTTTCTTATGCACACATCTTTCATTAGTGTTTTAGTTCAACCATGGCACTGAGAGACATTTTGATCAAAATGAATAGAAAAGTCCAGAAACGGAGTTCCCATTGTGTTGCAGCAGTAACGAACCTGACTGTATCCATGAGGACTCGGATTCAATCCCTGGCCCCCCTGATTGCCATGAGCTATGGTGTAGGTCATAGACATGGCTTGAATCTTGCATTGCTGTGGCGGTAGCATAGGCCGGCAGCTGTAGCTCTGATTCCACCCCCAGCCTGGGAACTTCCATATGCTGCAGGTGCAAACTCAAAAAGCAAAAAAAAAAAAAAAAAAAAAAAAAGTAAAGCGTGAAATGATATCACAGGAGGACATTTGCTTCTTTCTCTTGGTCCCTGGGATCCCAAAGTGGGAAGAAAGTAAAACAGAAGCATGCAGAGCAGAGAAAACAAGGCACCAAGGACTCTCACAGCTCCTGGATCCAGGATTGCCTACAGTGTTGACACGTGGAAGCATCTTTGTCCCAAGAAGAATAATGGAGGACAGAACTGTCTGTAGCATCACAGCAGAGCACCTTATGACGTTTGGCATCTCCAGTAGTTCGCTATTTCTGAAGTTGTTGGATGTGTGTCATGGTTGTTCTTGTTTTTCCCCCAAACCATTAAAAGGGAGACCCAAAATCTAAGTGTTGATGAAGGCTTTAATTATCGCTCTAAATCATTCATCAAAACAAGAACTCATGGAGAGCAAGGGAATTGTCTGGCTCCAGACCCTGAAACTGGTGCCCTTCCATGGCATTAGGCTGCCTTCCATAGCACTAGCTGTATAACTAGCATATGTGGCTCTGGGTAAGATGAAGAGGCGTATAAGAATACGAAAGGATCTTCCATTGCCTGGGTCTTTCAAGATCTATGAAAAGGAATTAATTCTTTTCCTTTCACTTTAGAAGATACTGAGGCCCAGAGAGGGCAAGTATGGGTTCAATTTACTGGACAGCCAATAAGTAGCAGGACTGAGAGGAACCGTCTCTATTCTGTCTACTCTACTCTTCTGATGGGTGTCCTTTTGGTTTCCTCATCAGACTTCAATGTGGGCATATTTTCCTTTCTCAATCACATCTTTAATGAGTTAAATGGAATTTACTTCTTTACTTTATCATAATTATCCAATAAACTTAGCCTCTGTTTTGGAGCAGGTGTGTCAAAAGCATTTATATATGTTTTAAGTGACTTCCTCAAAATACCAAGATGTTTAAATTTTTTGTCTTTCTAGGGCTGCACCCACAGCATATGGAGGTTCCCAGGCTAGGGGTCCAATTAGAGCTGTAGCCGCCAGCCTACACCACAGCCACAGCAATGCCAGATCCGAGCCGTGTCTTCGACCTGCACCACAGCCAGATCCTTAACTCACGGAGCAAAGCCGGGGATCAAACCTGAAACCTCATAGTTACTAGTCAGGTTTGTTAACCACTGAGCCATGAAGGGAACTCCCAAGAAGTTTAAATTTTTGAAAAACTATTTTCAAGTGCCATTGTCACTTTCACAACTCATGATGACCCTGCTGATGGTGGTCATTCATCATGTCTGGCTACAGCGTTGCCTGGAACCACAGGCCTTGAGGAAGACACATCTCTGAAGAACCATGGCCTGGAAAGTACTGAGGAAATGACTCAAGGCCCCAGAATGCCATCCATAATCATCACTTTTGAAAGGAAGTTGCAAAATCTCAGGGTGACCCTGAAATTCCACCATTCCCCTGCCCACTGTCTCAACTCCTGCTATCAGTCAGGACTGGCTCTGAGCAATCACGTAGTATAAACATGATCTCTGCTATCTAGTCCACGTGGAATGATTAAAGAACAGCGTCAAGCTGCCTAGACTGGACTCCCCTCCTTTCTATAAGCCTTCTGCATGTTAAAAGCAGGAGTATTCAGTGTTGATTTCAAGTAAATTTCAGATTCAACATCACCCAAGATACGGCTAAATCAGGCTCCAGTGTGTAAGGAGCACTTATCCAAACATCTTAGGATGTCAGAATGGGATCAGCCTTTCCCTATGTCAAATGCAGAAAATATTGAAGATAAAATCAATTTTTTGAAGGTCCCCTGCCTCCGATCAACCAGAACGGTGGTTTTGAACCTGTTTCTTTTAGGATCCCAGCACTGATGGCAGTGACTCAGGGACCCCTGGAAGGGTCTCCTGGCACCTCTGAGAGATCATTGTCCCTTCTCCTTATATTTGATGCTCCACATGAAGTTTCCTTTGATAAATGAATGTGGGAGGAAGGAGGGATGAAGAGGCAGAGCATAGATTTTTTTTTTAGGGAAGTGAAACTACTCTGTGTGATACTGTAATGGTGGTTACATGTCGTTATTCATCTATTCAAACCCATGGAATGTGTGACACCCAGAGTGAGCCCTGGTTAAACCATGGACTCTGGGTGATGATGACGGTCAGTGTAGGTAACAGTGTAGGTTCATCAGTTGAACTCTGGTGGGGAATGTTGACGGTAGGGAAGGCTTTATGTGTGTAAGGGTAGGATGTCTATGGGAAATCTCTACTTTCACCTCAGCTTTGCTGTGAGTCTAAAAATGCTCTGATAAGAGCTCCCACTGAGATGTGATAGCATTGGCAGCATTTCTGTGGCACCAGTATGTAGGTTCAATCCCCTGCCTGACACTGTAGGTTAAAAGGTTCAGCATGTAGATTGCAACTAGGCTCAGATCTAATCCCTGCCCCTGGAACTCCATATGCTGTGGGGAAGCCAAAAAAATAAGATTGTGTTTAGTATCCAAAAAAAAAAAAATGTTTCTAATGGTTGGAAGAGAAAAAACAAAGTTGCTTTACAATTATAAAAACTAAAAATAAAAAACTAAAAATAAAAATGCTCTGATTAATAAAATCTATGAATAAAAAAAAAATCAACATTGCAAACCCCTATTAGTGCCTTATAGTCTTCACCCTCTTAAGCAGTTAAACGGTACTTTTTTCATGCCTGAATCTCATGTGGTTTTGGTTTGGGGGGTTTTTGGCCAAACCTGTGGCACATGGAATTTCCTGAGCCAGGGAATGAATCTGAGCCGTAGCCGCAAACTACACCACAGCTTTGGTAACACCAGATTCTTAACCCACTACATTGGCCGAGGGATCACCTCCACGGTGACCCAAGCCACTGCAATTGGAAACTTAACCCACTGTGCCACAGTGGGAACTCCCTGAATCTCATCTTGAATGCCCTTAGCAGTGTCCTATATTCATACCCTTATGAGGAAGCAGATGTTGGGCTGGCATATGGTGCCCGCTCATAAATTTCTCTAGCCTCTCCCTGGTGTCCAAGTCACAGGCAATGATGGGTTCCAGTGACCGGCCGTCTTAGCTTCAGAGCTCTGTCCCATTTGTTCACCTTGGATGTGTGAGCCAGTGCAGTGGGCATCCATCAGTGACGGCAGGCCCAGATGGAGACAGCGAGAGGCCAGCAGGTTGGATCAGGCTCTGAGAGCTGCACCCAGCATCCCACCTGGGAAAGCCAGGGCTGAGGAGCTTGTGGTCCTCTGCAGCCTGGAGGTGGCCATTGGACAGAGAGAACCAAGGGCTTCAGCTGCATGGGGTACTCCTAGCTGAGTTGCCCTGAAAAGAGGGGATGAATGGCCAAAAAAGGGGGGAAGTACTGATTAGGAGAGCCTGATGCAAGGGCTCACAGATTAGGTCACAGAATACCCAGGGGTGTCTATGAGGGTCAAAGGCAGAGAGGCCTCTCCTGCCATAAAAAATCACAGTGTCCACTCATCAACTCCCTCTGAGGACTGTTATGGCACAAGAGGTCTGATCACATAGGACCCTGCATTTGCACATATTTTGCTTTTAGTTGATTTAGTCTTGCACCCTGATCCACATGGCCAACAATTTGAGAACACAAACTACGCATCCTGAAACTTTCCCTCCCTTCTTTTTTTTGACACGCCCACAAAAGTTCCTGGACCAGGGGTCCAACCACCCAAGCCACTGCAGTGGCAATGCTGGATCCTTAACCCACTTAGCCATCAGGGAACGCCTCCTCTCCCTTCTAAACCACAAACCAAGGCATATTCCACCCATTTGTAATCACGTATGGACTAAATGACAGATGGAAGTACACCACTGCTGACTTCTCTCACGTCGGCAGCAGCATCTAACACCAACGTTACACCCTGTTGTGTTTATGAAGTCACAGTGGCCCATCTGCGTTCATACGTGTTGCCTAATTTAACAGATTATGATGCTCATTTTACAGAAAATTAACGTTGTTTCAATGATTTGTCCAAAGGTGAAGTGATTTTAAATATAGCAGAAGGATAGAACTCTTGTTCCCTGACCCCTATTCCAGTTTTAGCTAAAGTTAACCTGAACTTGAATTCTGGAATAAGATAGCTGTTGCTTTTCTTTACAAGGGGATGCAGGCAAGTACGCAGTCACACTGTCTTTTGGACTTTGGTGGGATTAGAAGCGCTCTGAAAATGATGTTCAACGGTGAGTACAGGGCCCTACTTAAGCCCTTATGCTGCCATTCAGCCCTTCTGTTAAGTGCTTCTTCCGTTGGAGAACCGACCCTGTGCGGTCCCACAAGGAGCTTGGCTGATGGCGGAGAGCTGGAAGTGTGCCCATCAAGATAAACCTGCCACGTGCTAGAATGGCCTGTGTCCTCAATGAGGCCATGAAAGAGGATGCCTCCAGTTCTGACCGACCAGTGGGGGAAAGGCTTCATGGGGGAGTGACTGTTAGGCTAAATCTTACAGGCTGGAGAGAGGGCATGGAACAGACTTGCAGGCAAAGGCACAACAGAAGCAGGAGGTGGGGCATGAAAGAACGGACATCTTTGATGAACCCGTGGGTTTCCTTCCATCCTCCACTTTGATACATTCCCCTTCCACCCCTCCATCCTTCCAAAAATTCAATCTGTCAACAAATAGGTAATGGGCCTTATTTTATACCAGATTCTTCCCTGCCTTTATTTCCTACCCTGATTTCTGGTTTACCTCATGCCTTTAGAATTGCAACTAATTTTCTTCAGTAGATCGAAGCCTTGGTCATTCAACACTGATTTGTGAGTCTGTGTTGATGCGTCCTTATGTGAGAGGCACTCTGTTGGGTGCCATACAAGGTCTAAAACTACATAAAGCAATAACCCTGTCTTCAAGGAGTTTGAATTCTTATAAGGAAGATAAGACAAGTATGAAAATAACTATAATTTATGGCATAATGTAAGTGCTGCATAAAAGGTGTAAAATGAATTCTAGGCATTTGCACAGTGTAGTAGAACTCCATTATGACGTGGGTCATTAGTACATGAGTTTGGATATGTTATAAAGCAGCTCTCTATACACACAGAAATAACAAGTGAATCAATTAGGAGGAGGAGAAAGCTTATTTTTCCACAGGAAGCGGAGAGGGCAGAACTGAGATCCAGGTTTCAAGTTCAGCATCATCTTGGATGGCTTCGTAGCTCTCCTCAAGATCTAAGACAATGGGACTGTGGCAGCTGACACTGGGAGATGATGCTGAGACTTCAAGGTCAAAATCCAGTGAGTCATTATCATGGACAGGATCAAAGAAGGATGTGGAGTTTTTCTATAGTGTCACACATGAAGGTGAGAGGAACACTGAAGTACCATTCACCAGTTGGGATTGCCACCATTGCTGACGTGCCAAGAGTCTAGTATATGGTCAGTCAAATTCAAAGGCTTACTTGCTCATGCTCATGACTTCAGTTACCTCTTTTCTTCCCCCCTTTTCTTTTTTTAGGGCTGCACCTGTGGGATATGGAAGTTCCTGGGCTAGGGGTTAAATCAGAGTTGCGGCTGCAAGCCTATATCGTGGGATCTGAGTTGCATCGGGGATAAAACGTGCATCCTCATGGACACTACGTTGGGTTCTTAACCAGCTGAGCCACAATGGGAACTCCTGTGACCATCTTTATATAACCTACCCTGACTTCCTCTGAGATCTACATTTATATATTTGCCTGCTCAACCCCTCTCCTTGGATATCCATTTCAATATTCCCAAGACTAATGTTGTCCTTCATCCCTCTAAACCTGCCCTCATGTGTTCTCTAATTGTTCCATCATCTATTATTCACCCAGTTATAGAGTGAGAAACCCAGGAGACATTTGGGCCACTGCCTCCTCCTCTTTCCCCATGGCCAAACTATTACCAAATGATGTCAGTGTTTACCTCTGAATAACCTTTTGATTGCATCTCCTTTATTTCCATCTCTGTGGCCACCCCTCTGGTCTAGGAAGACTGGACTACGGTAGTTGCCTCCTAGCTAGTCCCCTCACAGCCAGTAGCCTCTGACTACTCTATAATCCACTTTACGTACTGCTCTTGAAGTGATCTTTGCAAAATGGAAACAAGACTGCGTCACTCGCCTGGTTATGACATTTCCATTGTTTCCCATTGCCCTGAGAATTAAACCAAAATCATTAGCATATGTCAAGGGTTATGATTTCTCTAGTTTAACTTACCTCTCTAATCTCATTGCCCATCTTTCTCCCAAGCCTCCTGTGGTCCAACCACAGTGGCCTCTCCTTGGTATGAAAGACACCAGGCTCTTTCCTTGTTGGGATGCACCCTTCAGGCTGGCAAGCTTTGCATTTGACCAACCTCAAGACCAAAGAAAGAGCCCAGACACAGTGATAGAGAAGTGAATGGTTTATTCAACAGGAGGATCTCATACAAGGTGTCCTGGAGCAACATGCTAACAAGTACAGCAAACAGAGGACAGACATGGCAGCAGTCATCACTACTCCAGGGAAAAGGAGGGTTTCATTTATAGGGGGAATGGATGTCAGATGGGCTAAATTACCAGGGACAAATTAAGCCTCATAATTATGAGGATTGGATAGTCACATGAGTGAAGCAGACCCTGGTGAAGCAGGGGATGTATGGAGAGCAAGAGAACAGCCATTTGGAATGGCCTGACCATACATTCTTGGTGCAGGGCACTGGCTCCTGTGTTCCTTCAGGCTGGCATCATCACCTCCCCACTCCTGCATCTTTGACATCTCTGCTCATCTCAGCTCACTTCCCTTTAAATGCTCCATCTTCAGTTCTCCTCTTTTGTCAAGGGTAAATTCTTTTAATTCATGTTCTCCCAGGGCTGTATTTCTTCTTTAGCTCACCAATCGCAGTTTATAATTAAACATTTATCAATATGATATTGAGTAACAGCTATCTTTCCACGCAGACTGACATCTCTATGCGAACAAGAGTTCCATTGGTTTTTTCCTTCCCATTCTATGTCCAGTGACAATCCTAGTAGCCTGGCACATTGTAGGTGCTCAGTTCACATGTGTTAAATGCATAGTTGAAGCACAAGTGAATTCTAGCTGTGAAAGATCCTGTCAAGCAGAGCGGAAGGCAAATACAAACATATCCAGAAAAGGATGGGCAAACCACAGGCTTCTTTTAAAAGAGGTACTGGTTTTCCTCTTGTACCATCATCATCTTCTTCATAAGCATAAGCCTGAAAGATTATTTTGAGAGTGGACTCCTCTCAGAGAGGTTTTATCAGAAATGTCAATACACGTATTATGATCCTTGGTATGATTGTGTCCAAGGTGTTGTTAAAATCAGGTGATGAGGAGTCATGGATCCTGGTGCTTAACTTGGAGAATAAAGGCCGTCAAGACAAAAGCTGCTAACATTCCATTTACCTCTTTCTTCACCTGAGCCCCCCAAACCAGAAAAGACATGTCTTTGGGAGCAGTTTACTACTTTATTTAAAAATGATACATGTTGACTCTTAAGAAATTCAAACAATAATAAATAGGAAAACAATCACACTGCTCAGGGATACTAGGGGTAATGTTTTGGTTAAGCACCCTCTCCAGGGACAGTATCTTTTATTACACATTTAACTCTCATTTTAGGTGTAACCATGCTCACAAATGATACGGATTGATTTTACTGAAAGATAAAATGGAAATGGTTCTTGACGTCGTTGTAGCATCATTCATGTAAACATAGTCAACGAGGAAGTGATACCGTTTCTTAGCCAGGACATGAAAGTGAGAGATCTTCTAATGATTCAGATTCAAGCCTTCCAAATAATGCAACCTCTAAAAAGACCCAAACTCTTAAAGATGGAAACCTACTGAAGTGGTCCAATACATTATAGAAAAGCAGGGAGATTCTGGATGTCACCTGTGACCATCCCTCTGTTAACTTCTAGACTGGAAAACCCAGGCTCACAGAAGTATGAGGCAGGTGGTGAGGAAGGCACAGACCAGAATGAAGTTCTGTGTACATATTCAATCTGGACCTTGCCCATGATCACTGCAGAATTTCGAGGCAAGAAGCTTGAAGCTGTAGTAGCAATTCCTTAGTGGCCAAGTCACCGTAGTCACTGTCTAATGAGGCTTACAGTCTAAATCTCCAAGAAAGAAACAAAACTTCTCCATTAGCTGGTGGCAAACATCCCTGCGCAGTGTTGGAGCCGAGGTTTTGTTGATTGCTGACACTTGAGAGAGGGTAGTGATTCATATTATGAAAGAACTAGATTTTTTTTAGGAGCTGCAACTTGGTAACTAATTTTTGTCTCTCTCTGCCAGTGTAACCGTTTGAATGTTAATTTAATTTTACAGAATATCATTTATGTAAATGTAATTAGAAGGGAAACATGATCTGGAGATGCACAGCACCAAAGAAAATTTATGACTCCAAGGGGTATTGCTCTAATCATTCAACTGCAATATTGAGTTTCCCCAGATTTAATCTAAAAGCAATAAATTACAAAAGGCTAATGCCCTGCCCAACAACAAGCTGTCATGAACCCAAGTTTCAGGGAGGGAAACCAGAGAGAGGAAGAGAGAGGAAAAAAGCCTGAACTTGATTTCAGCAACAGGCTATCAGCAGCTTTACGTTTCCTGACATAAAATTCAGGAGAGATGCCAGAGCAAGGGAAAAAGAAAAAGCTTCATTTCCTAAACGAAAATCAAATGGTGAATTCCAACCTCCTACTGCTTTTCCCTCCAGAAATCTGACCAGGGTGCTTTACTTGTTGCTAAACATTATTATAAATGTTCCAAGTTCAGAGCCCCTTGTTCCCCAACAACAGAGGGAGAGGAATCCAGCCAGGATAAAACAGCCCTGTCTCTTCACCTTATGGCAAAGCTGTTCTTTTGCAGAGACGAGAAAAGGACCCAGCCTGATTAATGTCACTGTCCATATTGCATTCCGTTGCATGCATGCTGGAAAGCCAGTTCTCCCAGGGCGCCTTGCCAACACAGAGAAGCCAAGCCTGTTAAAAAGAAACACTCTTCAGTCTCCTGTTCTTCAGTCCATTCTAGGGGAAAGGTCCTAACTGGAAGGACTTAGGGTTGTAGGTGGTCTCCCTGTTGCAGAAGCCCCATACCCACATTTGAACAAGACTGAGCCTACATAGTTCTTTAAAGGTGCTCAGCAATTGCCACGATGGAAAAAAAAAAAAAATCAAGCAAGCAATCAACCACTTGACTCCACCAAAGAAACACTCAGTGAACTGTCTAAAAATGCTGTAGCCTGGGTTCCACCACAGAGGGATGAAATTAAGATTTCTGGGATTAGGACTCAGGTATGAGCATCTTTTAAAAGCTCCCTACTGATGATTGTAATGTGCAGCCCAGAATGAGAAGGTGAGTCACGGATAAAACTGATCTTTGCAGTGATGGCTGTGTTTAATAGGTCACAGCGTCATAGAATCACTCTCATGGATGGGGATTTCTTGGACAGGACAAAGGTGTAGGGGAAATGTATCTACTCCCAAAGATAGAAAGACAAGGGCAGCTGGCCAGGGAGGCAGCAGTAATTATCAAGTAGAACCACGTCATTTCATGTGATTTTATTTTATTTATTTTTAAATTTTTTTATGGCCATACCAGCAGCATATGAAAGTTGCCCAGTAAATCAAGGGTCAGTTGAATTGGAGTTGCAGCTCCAGCCTACACACAGCAATGGTAACATCAGATCTGAGCTGCATCTTCCACCTGCGATGCCGCTTGTGGCAATACCAGATCCTTAACCCACTGAGTGAGCTGGGGATGGAATCCACATCCTCACAGAGACATCATCGGGTCCTTAACCTGCTGAGCCACATTGAGAACTCCCACTTCAGGTAATTTTAAAACCTAAATAATAGAAGGCCTTATGTTGTTGTTACTATTGTATTTATCTAATAACCATGTTCAAAAATATAACTTTACCTCGTCTTTTTCAAGTCAAGGATTTTGAGCATTATAACCAGAATGCATTTCTGAAAAAAAAAAAAAGAAAAGAAAGAAAGAAAGAAAGACCATCAAATCCTAAAGTAAAGTCTACATTTTTTTTCATTATCCAGAAACATCTTTGCTCTGTTTGTGTGTTTTTGTTTGTTTGTTGTCCAGGAATTCTGTGTATCAGTTAGCCTGTTTAATTCAGATAAGGGTTTGTGCCCAAGGCAAATGAATAGTGTCAGAGTTAGACAGAATTAAGGCTCTGACTGCAATCAGTATTTCCCAATCTACGTGTGCAATTAATGGGATATGAAAATTGTTTTTTTTTTTTAATTTTAGCTCTTTTTTTTTTTTTTTTACTGTTTAGAAGAAGAACTGTAAGTTGCACTTCAAACCTGTGCTTTGATGAAAAATACTTCTTAGAAGAGTGGGACCAAGGAAATTTTGACTTGATTTCCACCAATTTAGGAAAGCATAATAGAAGAATTCTCTAGTACGGATGGCAAAGTTCATGAAAATGTTATATGAATAAAATTTGTCAATGAATATGCTGATTAAATTACTGGAGAGAAAAGCTAACTGAAACAATTGAGCGTTCAGCATGGCCTTTCTATTTCCTCTACCACGGCCCAAATCCCCATCACAGACATAAACTTCACCATTTGAAAGGTAAGTAAACTTCACTCTGGCACAATGTGTTAAGAATCTGACTGTGATGGTTCAGATCACTGTGGAGGCGTGGGTTCAAACTCTGGCCCAGTGTAGTTGGTTAAAATGATCCTGTGTTGCCAAAGTGGCTTGGATTCAGTCCCTGGAGAGGGAACTTCAGTATGTTGTGGGTGCAGCCATATAAGTAAATTAACTAATAAATTAAAGGATTTGACTTACTCTTGCTCTACTCTGCAAATTAGTGAAGACATTTCCGTAGAATTCTTTAAAAGGTAAAATGCTTGTTGTTCGGATGTGCTGACATATTTAAACAATGGAAAAAGGCAATACTTTTATGTCCATTGGTCCAGCACTAACTTCACAGAATAATCAGCCACACACTTCAATAATTGACATGGGCTGCCTGGGAATCAATAACTTTTGGCTATAGGAAAAGACAGACTTGAGCAAGAGAGGAAAAAAAATACCCATTTCTGCCTCCATTTCTCAGAACTATGTCTCTGCTGATTCTGCTACTCTTTAATTGCACTCGCTAAACAAAACATGCTGATGGGTCAAACAGAATTAAATTACTCAAAAAGTCAGGTAGAAAAGCATCCTTTGTTACCTGATCTGTGGAGGCTGTGTTTCAGATCTCTTCTTCCCCACTGATGAGTATCCTTTTCCTGTCTTAAGACCATTATATTTCACGTTTCACTAAACTTTTTCTTCCAAAGCCTGCATCTCAAGAGTCTTAAATTAAGTGACTCATTACCACAGCCCCCCTGTATTATATTACAAATTTAATCCACTAATTATTTTTTCACAGTGTAGATATTTAATTATTAGCTTGTTGCTCTCTTAGGAGTCAACCAAACTACAGAGAGATGGAGTATATTACAATTCATCTTTCCCTTCTTGTTTCAAAAGATACTACATAATTTCATCAAAAGTCAGCAAGAACAAAACAAAATAAACGCTAAAAACCAGTTTTAACAGCCATATCAGGAGGCAACGATAAAAGTTCTAAGCAGTATGGTTGGGTTGCAATAACTCTAGAAAAAAACCTGGTTTTTCAAATCTGGTTCACAAACCAGGTCACAGCTAAAAATATAATATCTTCAATATCGCCAAACAATGTCACTAACCAAAGACACCAATGTCACCAACTAACACTAACAATGTCATCCACCAAGGACACCAGCCATATCACCGTTCAAGGGCACAAGTGATGTCACCAACCAATGACACCAATGCGTCCTTTTTCATTTGAAAACAATTTAGAAGTCACTCATTTCTAGCCATAGTTACGTATCAGATTCTGAAATATAGTTGGCCAAATATTCCTGATTCTTATAAATTCCCGAGCAGTCATACTGCTGATATGAAATGAAATGCTGAGAAATTCTTTAGTTGATGCAGTACCACAGACCATCTAGTCTGGGAAATGCAGGCCATGTTTTCACATCCCCCTTACCTTTATTTTTAGTTACAGTTATTTGCCTAGATTGTCTAAACTTTGGTCTCAATCTCTCAATTCATTTATCCCATGGAGATAAACTTTGCTGGCCAATATGTAAATTCTTTCTATCAATTTACACAGAGGAGAAACAAATGGTTGTGACTGAATAATGTAGGGGAAAAACACAGAAGTTAGATTGTCTCTAGAATCAAATTAGGACAACTGAGTAGACTAAAAGGGAAATTGCAAGGTACTACCAACGGAAACTCCTGAATAATATAAATAGACTTGGCGGCCTTAAATCTTTTTGGCATAATGAAGGTAAACACAAATACATTCATCCATAGTTGTAAACATACGGAGAAGTTCAATAAGTTGCCCAAATTTACACAGCTAGTAAATTGTGGATCTGGGATTTGAAATCAAAGAAAGGAACCTTTCCACAGAAAAGAAAATCATGGACTTGCAGAATAGACTTGTGGTTGCCAAGGGGGAGCGGGAGGGAGTGGGGTGGTTGGGGAGCTTGGGGTTGATAGATACAAACTATTGCCTTTGGAATGGATAAGCAGTGAGATCCTGCTGTGTAGCACTGGGAACTGTGTCTAGTCACTTATGATGGAGCATGATAATGTGTGAAAATAGAACGTGTACATGTATGTGTAACTGGGTCACCATGCTGTACAATAGAGCAGAAAAATAAAATTTGTATTGGGGAAATAACTATTAAAAATAATAATAACAATTTTAGTATACTACTTTATCATGTAGTGAATAAAATGTATAGAATCTCAATAACAAAAAAAAAAAAAAAGAAAAGAAAAGAAAAGAAATGCATCTACCCAAACAAAGGTAATTGAAAAGTTTGAATGAACCATCACAGAGGGTGGAATTTGGCTAGGGCCTTAAATGAAAGAGGCCCCATATGGATCTAGGGAGAGAATATTTTAAGCAAAGGGAGCTTCCAATGCAAGGACAGGAGATGGGAATAGGCTTGAAATGAAGGTGAAGAGAGAAGCCAGCTGGGCTAGAGCAAGCCCCATTTTTCAACACCATTTCTGTCCACTTGAATTCTAGCACCAGAGACTAGTAATGGCCACATTCTCCAGAAAGTACAGGTGACCACTTTTCATTTCAAAAGGAAAAGCCTTTTGATTCTTTTGGCATTTCCATTGTTAGTGTGCAAGGCAATTACTAGCTGGCTCACATTTGAGCAGGATTGATAGATTCCATTTAGGTCAATGTGTGGCTTATGCTTTCCTACCCCAGGAAATTTGCCAAGATCAGTAGGTTATAGGGCAAATAAATGCCATGATATGTCAGAATTTCTTAGTCTTCTTACATTCCTCTGGTCTTTTTCTTTCTGGTGCTGGAGCCAAGCTGGGAAGCTACACAGTGTAACCTCTAGCCCAGTGCTGCACATATAAGCATTTAATACTTAGCAAGTGGATCAAGGTAATAGCAAGTATTTAAAACATCAAAAAGTTCCTTCAAACACTTTTTTTACTACCAGAAATTGTTTTAAAAGTTATAAAAAACTGTTTATTTTATAAATTCTATTGTCCTTGTTGTTGTGTTCTTTTTTTATGGAGGTGTTACTGACGTACACAAAAATGTTATATGTATTTAATATATTCATCTTGATGAGTTTAAAGACAAAGTGAAACTGTCACCAACTGTCCATAAACCTCTAAACATTTTCTGCCTCCTGCTTTTTTTTCAATAAGTGTAAGTAAATGTATCATGTTTTTAAAAGGTGGAATTAATAAAACAAGGTGGATTTGGGAGGATGGAGTTGAATGGGGTTTCAAAAGAGCCAAAGGACTATTTTGGTAGGCTTTTTTTTCCCTTATACGAATACGACTCATTTTGGTATCATAGAGATACACCCCACAATCTCAAAATATGGACAAAAAGCAAAGTGGAAAATATTTTACTTCATGGTTGACATAGGAAATGTGTTTAATTCAGGACCATAAGCAAGTTTATTCAAAACTATTAAATTCTGCCTGGATTTCTAGAACTCATTTCACCTGAGCTCAGGAAGCTCAGGTCTAATAAAAAGTGAAAATAATTCTGAAATTCAAGTATAATTGTTACAAGTCTAGTCAGTCAGTCTTTGTGAGGTTATGAAGGCTGCCAGGGGGAATACATTTGACCAAAGTCTAAGGGTTATTTACTAAAACTTCTGCCAAACACTACTGTTTTCATTATCCGAGGGCCTTCCTATAGTATGGCCATTTATTACAATTTTTTAATTATTCATTCCAGCAAGGTTTACAATTATAACCCTGCCACTAACGACAAGGCAATATGTAATTCCTTAGAAACAACATTTTCTATCTGATGTTCATTAACGCCCACTTATAAATAACAACTTACCTGTAAAATCCACTTGGTGCTTGAATTTAATCTTTTCATATTCTTTGAAAAACTAGAAGGAATCTGCTCCAAGGCAGCCAGGTGAGTCCAACGTGCTAGTTTTATTAACATTTGAACATACACCAGGTTTATTTCTTGGTGTGAAGTCCCTGCAGGAATAATATTTGGGAGAGGGCAGCAGCTCAGAGCTTGCAGGGGAGAGGGGAAAGTCTCATTCTTTTCTTCCCCCTAAGAGGCAGCTCTCTGTCAAAATTTCCACCTTTTTAAATGTTGACAAGCATGCACACTCTAAGATGTGCTTTTTCTCTGGCTCATTATGCAGATTATATTCATGTAATGCATCACTTGGGTATTCAAGTGCAAGCCCATGGTGTCTAATACATGTCCTCCTTGTCAGAAGCGACAGCACTGTACATTTTCAGTAAAGATAACCGATCAGGGGAATGAAAAAAAAAAAAAAAAACTGCTATTTTCAATCAGAACTATAGAAAGTGCCCTTAGTCCAGAAAAGATGTGATTCCAGGCTAAGGCTATAAAATACATCTCTGACCTTATTAGCCAGGCTCCTGTGTTAAATATAGTGGCTATAATAGAATTTGTATGCCCTAGTTTCTGACAGGTTGGATGTTGCTTAGTGATCCAGGAATGGAAAATGGCTGCCTGCATTCAAAGGAGATCATAGATTACCGACATTTCCCGGGGATTGAAACTGAAGGATGCTGTTACAATGGCTCACAAAAAGGGAGATGGCCTCCCAATGCCTGTAATTGAAATGGGGCTGGGTTTGTTATCTGTTATTGTGTTATGAATTATGCCAAAACTATTTCCTTATCTCAAAACTGTTTATTTATCTGTGGGCTGGGAATCCAGGCTGGCTTAGCTGGTTCCTCTGTTTCAGGGTCTTTCAGAGGAGGCTGCAATCAAAGGGTCAGCCAGTACTGTGGTCATCTTAAGGCTCAGTAGCAGAAGGATCCTGTCACCTGTGCTAGAACCAGGTCAGTAGGCTCAGCCCACCTGCAAGGATTCGGGAATGCACAAGAGTGTAAACATCAGGAGCCAGGGATCATGGGGAGCTATTTTACTTGTATTCCTAACAAGAGAACTGAAGTCACTCTGGTACCCAGATATCCCTCCCCTATTAGGACATATTTATCATGGCATTTACAAACAAAATGAAATGGTAACAACTTGGATCTCCTTTGCTATATCTACTGGCAGGGGATTTCATGATGTCATTGACAGGAAGTGCATGGCATAGCGCAAAAAAGAATTTATTTTCAATTCCAAATAAAAGCAAAAAATTATTCTTTCCAGAAAAAAAAAAAAGAGAGAGCATTAAGATTCTTTTCCTTTCTGCCTCCAATATTCACAAAGCCTCTTTCAAAAGTCCAGAGGAGTTTGGAGACACAGCAGCATAGCTGAGAGAGCTAGGGAGCTGCAGCAACCTGGAGCCAGCCACAGCCAGCATTGCCCAGGGTGTAAGTGATGGAAGCAAAGCCTCCAGTGAAGATTGTTTGATAAGCACTCTTAGTTGCAAGACTAACAGTTAACAATAAAGCCAGAAACCAACTCTGCTCAAGCAAGAGGCACAAATGCTGTGTGATAGGAACCATGTTTGACAAATAAAGGAGAACATGGAACAGTTTGGGAACATGTTTTTGGCCATGCTGATGAAAAGTTATCACTAATCTTATATGGTGAGAAATTGGAAGATGTGATCAACGTCTACTATGCATTTGTTATATTTTGTAAAGAGATGGGTAGGATTTTCTTTTTTTTTCTTTTTTCTTTTTTTTTCTTTTTTGTCTTTTCTAAGGCTGCGCCCACAGCATATGGAGGTTCCCAGGCTAGGGGTCTAATCGGAGCTGTAGCGGCTGGCCTACACTACAGCCACAGCAACGCATGATCCAAGCTGCATCTGCGACCTAAACCACAGCTCACAGCAGCACCGGATCCTTAATCCACTGAGTGAGGCCAGGAATAGAACCAGAAACCTTAACCACTGAGACAGGATGGGAACTCCACCGGTAGGATTTTCTGATGGATGATTTTGCAGCTCTCTCTGGCTCGTCTGACAATGACCTAACTGGGACTGATGGCTTCCTTCTTTGGGGGAAGGGATGGAGGCAGCAACTTTCCAAGGGTGTTTAAGAAACTACCCAGAATCACTTCCCAAGTGACCAGAGACTCTATGATTTCCAAGTGCTGGGCATCTGTATTTCCTTAGAACACCCTTAATGTTTGTTCTAAGCTAAAACTTCTTTGAACACAGCAACCCCAATATATTTATTTCCCCTCAGGTCTGCTCACACAACCGCCTTATAAAAAGGGCTATCAGCAGGGCTGAGGTTCCTTTAAGGGAGGACTAGTCTACTGATCTCCCCGCCCAAGCACACAGACCTGCGGGATGAGGAGAGAGCCGAAGATCACCATGTCTGCTGAACCTTCTGCCCTTGGGGTCCAGTGCATCAGGTGATGTTGCTAGAGTACCCCCTGAGAACTTTGCCCGAGGACATGTATGTGTATCAATAGTTATAGAAAATATCATATTATTTTTGTTGTAGAGTCTTGAACCGGCTAAGTGTTATAATGAGAAATCCACAGGTCCAATGTAGAAATGAGTAATGAGAATGAATATTTCAGTACTCAGAGTAGACAACATCTGCTAAGTCATACATTTCATAAAATGCCATCTTAACCGGGCTTATTTCAACCTGTGTGTTTTGTGTATAACTCTGTAATTTCATCAGCATTAATTTATCGATTTAGTTCTTTTTTGAGTCATTAGAGCTTAAAAGTTGTCTTAGCCTGAATTCCACAAGAAACAAAATCTAAGAAAATGGCCATGTGTGAGGAGTTTATTTGGAAACATGATCCCAGGGAACCAGAGTGAAACATGGAAAAAGAGAGAGCCAGAGGCTAGGGCATCACCATGGAGAAGGGTTGCTCAGTCCTGTGGGATCATCTGAGAAGAAGAATGAAATGCATCTCCAAATGTTCCCAGGGTAGGAAAAATGGACAAAGCAAGCAGTGTTTTCCCATTGACTTATAGTCCCTATTGGTGGATATTTCTCTCACCCTGCATTTATCCCTCCCACTTCTAGGCTGGCACATTCTTGGGTACCAAGTAAGTTGCTAAAGCATCCCAAGTTGTGGTTCTAATAAAGAAGCTTCACGTCTGCCAGAACCAAGAGGTGCGAAGCACTGACCTTAAGTGAGGCTATACCTACTGGAAGCTGACTGGAGCTTGAACAGAAGTATCGTTTGCAATAGTAGCTGACCTAGGATGTAGGTATGGCTTAGGAGATCAGAAATGGTGCTTAAAGTGTTATCAAATAAAAAGGTTTTCAGATGGAGAAGCCCTGTGGAGAGACCATCAACCTTGAGAGGGCTAGAACCTTAAGTGTTTAAGGGTTTGTTTCTTAGCAGAAATTAAGAGAGAGTACTGAAGCCATGAGACACGATTTCCATCTTCTGAATGGAGAGTCTGGCTTATAGCTTTCACTAGGTAACATGATGTGGTGTCTTGCAGTGGAGAGATAATTCTGGCCCTTGAGAGGCTTGAGTTTCTGTGATAGGATGCCTTTGAATTAACTCCCCCGAACTCCTACCTCATGGTTTGAATGGACATGCTGCCTGCCATATAAATAAACAAAGGATGTTGCAGCCGACAAGCCATCACCTTACAGCTGCTCCAGTGGTGAGCCCTGAGGGAACTCAGAATAGAAACAGGATGCCTGCCTGTTAGCCACTGTATCCACCCCTCAACCCCCTCAACTGCAACAGTGAGCCCTGAGGGGACTCAGGATGGGCAAGAACAGGATAATGGCCCTAAGCAGCTAAGGTACATATTGAAGGAATGATTTCAGAAAGCTCACTTTTGCATCTGCTTTTGAACTTGTACCAGTTATTCGGGCTGCACTCCATTTATGTTAAAGAGGTCTAATATTACTCCTGTCTCAACAGCATCCTACACTTCCCATCCTTGTTCCCACTCCCAGCACATAGCTGCACACACATGCTTGAGCGCACTCATAGCGACACTCACTTTGCCTAACTTCACCAACTCCCCCCTGCTCTTCATTCTGTTAGCATTTAGCTCTCCCACCATGGCTCAGTTCCTGAGTATCTCCTTGGGTGTGATGGTGACAGAGGCTGCAAACAGTGATTTACTCCATTGGTGCATTACCCTCATGTATGTTTTACACCAAATTACTCCAATATTCCTGGAAATACTTAACATTTACAAACTGTGTATTTCCTGCTGCAGGCCAAAGTATTTGTAAAGCTCAGTTTTTCTCATATGCAAAATGATACTAATCATATCCAGCTCACAGATTCGTTATGAGGCATATATAAGACAACGTGTGTAAAGGATGAGAATAGTGCCTGTTCTTGGTAACTATAATAAATGATAGCCATTGATATCATGGTATTTATTATTAATAGTTTTATCTTTAGGTTTTTGAGTTTGAGTTCCCATATCCTCCTAGGAGATCATTACATTTTCAAAATGGTGTCCATAGTAAAGGACCAAAAAATATAGGAAAATGTTTTGTCACTTGTTTATTTTCACTTTTTTAATTTGTAAAGAAAAGGAGAGAGGTAAGTATTTTTAGATGTTTGGGGTAAAATTTAAATTAGCTTAGCAGCTAACATTTATTAAAAAAAACAAGTAAGCCAAGGCTCTTTAAAATATAGTCCTTCACAATGTCATATTGCAACTCAATCTCAACCAACAATTACAATAATTCCAAGAATTTCAGTTAAGGAAGAAGAGGAGGATTCAAATTACAGCCTCCTTTCTAGAAGGTCAGAACAGTTTTCTTTGCACCTCTTTGTAAGATACCCATTACACTTCCAGGGAGGACATTATGGAAGTCTAAACTGCAACCAAAGTTCTAAATAATTAAAACTGGATGAACAGCTAGAAAAAAATATGAACATGCTCAAACGAAATTGGTTCAGCTCTAACTGATCTAATGTAGTTTTCTGAAGAATAATTGATATTTTATAATCATAACTGCCAGTTTATGTCACAAAAGTGACATTTGACACTTTCCTGCTAACCAGCCTAACATCATCAATCAAAACATCACTTGTGTAATGACATTTCACCCGTCAGCTTAACATCATAAATTATGACATCACCTCTTTTATGGAACTAGAAGACTGAGGAAAGGAGATTGGGAAGACATCCCTACTGAAAACTAGCCTTCCTCTTTGACTTACATTTTTAGAATCTTTAATACTTTAACCATGTTGCCAGAATGCTTATTAGTAAGGGAGTGTATTAAGAAAGAAAGAAGGAAGAAGGAAAGGAGAGGAAGAAAGGAATGAAGTAAAGCAAGTGCGGAATGACGACACCTTGTATACAGGAATACCATTTCTTCCATGAAGTCAATTCCTTACGTCCTCTCGAGCTCTACTAACTCAATCCTAATTAAATAACTCACCGAAATAACCCAGCCACTCCCTCCTCTCCTCCTCCCTCCCTCCCTCCCCCACCCCGCCCTACCGTCCTTCCTTCCTCTTCCTTCCTTCCTTCCTTCCTTCTTCTTCCTTCCTTCCTTCCTTCCTTCCTTCCTTCCTTCCTTCCTCCCTTCTTCCTTCCTTTCTCCTCCTCTCCCTTCCTTCCTTCCTTTCCTCTCCTTCCCTCTACTTGTAAGCCATAAGAACAAATTATACATTTTCGGTTTCCCTTAGTTATGGTTTAACATCCCTGGATGCCGATAACAAGATTTTATTTCACAACTGAACTGTGAAATGGCTATTCTTGGAAATCCTTGGAAAGTAGGAAACAGGAAAGAAAACTTTGAGTTTGGGTTTGAATTTGGAAGCGTATATTCATGCCTCACCAAAACTATTTAAAAGCAATCTATATGTCAGGAATGTTGTATATTGCCTATAAGGACTTCTAAAAAGCCAACTACTTGTTTTTTATCTGAGGCTTATATGAGAAAGATATAGAAAATATGACAGGAAATAGACATTCTAAGACGGAAATCTCTAATCTCAAAGAAAGAACATGCATTTCTGCACAACAAAAATACTAGAACTTAAGTCAGAAAAGAGTCATTCCCGGAGTTCCCGTCGTGGCGCAGTGGTTAACGAATCCGACTAGGAACCATGAGGTTGCGGGTTCGGTCCCTGCCCTTGCTCAGTGGGTTAAGGATCCGGCGTTGCCGTGAGCTGTGGTGTAGGTTGCAGACGCGGCTCGGATCCCACGTTGCTGTGGCTCTGGCGTAGGCTGGTGGCTACAGCTCCAATTCAACCCTTAGCCTGGGAACCTCCATATGCCACAGGAGCGGCCCAAGAAATAGCAACAACAACAACAACAACAACAAAAAAAAAAAAAAAAAAAAGAAAAGAGTCATTCCCCAACCTATGTATTGAGCACCTTTTAGGCCAATAGCTTCATGAAAGAAAGCAAGTCCAAGACATGGGGAAGAAATTGGTCTGTCCCTCAGTTGTGTGATCTTACTGTGATCAAACAGGAAACATGCCAGGCATGGTGCTTCATTTATAAGAGCGAATAAGCAAGTGTGTATTGCCTTCCTCTTTATTTTACAATTTTATATTGAAGAATAAAGGTGACTTTTCTGTTTTCAAGGGAAACATTTTTATTGAAATACAGTTGACATACAATTGGATGTTAGCTTCAAATGTACTGCAGTGATTTCACATTTGCACACATTGATCATCACACAATGATCAGCACAAGTCTGGCAACCACCAGAATCTGTAAAAGGTATTATGATATTATTGACCATATTAAAGGGGACTTTTTACTGTCTTAAACCATAATTTTAAGAAAGTAATCCAATAGATTACTGTCATTAATGTAATTATGTGTGTAAATATCACAAGAGTTTGTGAAAAGATTTTTCTTTTTATACCTTGCAGCTGAGCAGGATAAAGTGGAAGGAATAAGGCTGACATTCTTGACTCAGCCAGCATTTTGTTTGGGGCATGCTAGAGCCCTAATCTCTTTCCAGGCTAACCTATACTTAAGGTAAAAAAGACGGGCTACCACAAAAAGTACCACTAAGCATATCATATTAAAAGTCTTAAAATTCTGATAGTTGAGAGAGTTTTCGTCATGGCTCAATGGAAACGAACCTGACTAGCATCCATGAGGATGCAGGTTTGATCCCTGGCCTCCCTCAGTGGGTTAAGGATCTGGCATTGCCGTGAGCTATAGTGTAGGTCACAGGTGCAGCTCTGATCTGGCATTGCTGTAGCTGTGGTGTAGACCAGCAGCTACAGCTCCAACTGGACCCCTAAGCCTAGGAACCTCCATATGCCACTGTGTGGCCCTAAAAAGACAAAAAAAAAAAAAAATTCTGATAGTTGAGTTTTCAGTGCTTAAATTCCATCTTGAAATTCATTGGCTCCACAGGGTTTCCCACATCAGCCAATGGTAAAACAAAGAAATAAGTAAGCAAAACTTAAGGCAAAAGTTAAAAAGTTCCTTGTGTTTGAATGTATTAACTGCTCTTCACAGAATTAACAAATTCTGCATTACCTTGAACTGGATTAACTGTGACAGGCAATTTGGGCTTTGACATCCACAAAGCCAAGTCCCATGACACTAAGCCACAAGGTCAGGCTGCTGCCACTGTTTGGTGATTAAATACCAAAAAGTGCCAAAAGTTCTCATTCATCTTGGGATGGTTCTTGGTGAATGCCGCACCCTGACAAGGGCAATTTGTTGTTGTTTTCTTCCCGCTTAAGAAGATAAAGTTCAAGACTCTAAAATGGTCTTCTTTTATATACTGCTTCTGAAATTGTAGTCACATCATGAGATTTCTTTTTTTCTTTTTTCTTTTTAGGGCCACACCTGCAGCATGTGGAAGTTCCCAGTCCAGAGGTCTAATCAGAACTTGAGCTGAAGGCCTATGCCACAGCCATGGGAGTACTGAATCCGAGCCACATCTGTAACCTGCACCTCAGCTTGTATCCTTACAGCAACACTGTATCCTTAACCCACTGGGTGAGGCCAGGGATTGAATCCCTACCTTTACAGACACTGTGTTGGGTTCTTAATCCCCTGAGAACTCCACATCACGAGATTTCTGTGTGTTGATTCTTGAAGGAAAGGAAAGTTTTGAGAGTATCTTTGGGTTAAACAAGATAAAAATTAAGCCTAATGTTTGTGATTAAAAATGTAAGTGGCCTTTATTACTGATCAGTGTTATCATTTATAATTTTAAAAATACCGAAAGTCTTCATGTATACAGACATATTTTGGATGAGGGGCAGGGTTATTGACTTTGTAGAATTTAAAATTTTTAAAATGCATGAGAATCAATGTTTGAGAGCTGTTTAGCCAATTCTGATCATGAGTGAATTCAAGAGCAGACTTTAGAGTATAAAACAAATCCCATGTTTCCAAGTAATTGTATGTAATTTGAGGCATGTTTGGCTATATTGGAAGATAAGCAAATCTTTTTTTTTTTTTTTTTTTTTTTAGCACCAGAGTTTTGGATAAGGAAGGGTACGTCCCTAGGAGTAGGAAGAGTTTGAAGGTCTCCATAGTGCACTTGCTTTCTTCTCTAATGAGCAAAGCATGAATGAGGCATCCAAATACTGGCACAAAGATGTGTTTGTTGCCATGAAAAGAGTTCTTATATAACAGAGTAAAACTTTGAAGCAAATCCATGGAAATTGTCTGAGCATAACCTAGTCATCTCTCCAGGGGGCTGTGATTTATTTGGTCTCATTTCTTTCCTTTTTTTTTTTTTGTAAAGTTTTGGCTATGAATATTTATGCCTAGACTTCATTTACTGACTGAATTTCCACTCTGTTGGAATTATGCATCCCCAAAGTGCATCCAGGAAAGGTGAGCAGTTAGAGGTGAGGAAAGAGATTTCCTGACCTTTCAGAAATAGCAAGCTACACTGGCTTAAGTACAGCCCGAGCGAGGTTACTTGCGGGTTGGTGGAGTGTAATTATCTCAGAATTATCTCAGTGAAACAATTAGCCGCTCAGTAGAGTCAGTGCCGGATCTGTCGTTGTGCTGAACTTTTGTTAAAGCATCTCACTCCATCCCCAAACTGGGCACTCTATTTAATTCTTATGGTAGGTGCGAGTGGGGGGTTCTATATATTCCTACTCCAGAGTGTAAACTTACTGACAGCTGGTGCTTGTCAAAGGAGTTGTAAAGGCGAAGGTGCCAGACTTGACGTGATGGGAGTGTTTCCTTGGTAATAAAGTCTTCCCTAGATGAGTTTCCCAAGCCATCAGATGTGTAGCCAACGGGGAAGCCCACATTCACTTCAGTCCTCAAGTGTGCAAGCTGAAGGTGTTGGACTCGGCTCTCAATCACCCACAGTTGGTCCTTTTAAAAACTGAACTTTAGGCAAAGGTGGAACACATTGCACAAGTGTATGTTTTTGGAAGTCGTTTCCATTTCGTCTTTGCACATTGATGAAACCACCTCAAGTGGAAGAGGCAGCTTTATTTCGCCTCGCTTGTGTTTCTGACAAAATTTAGAAGGTATTTCTTAGGTTCAGCTGCCATCTCAAGGATGGCTTAGTCAAAAACTTGGTCGCTTTGGCTGCTATTTAAAGGAAAGGTTTATGTTTCCCCTTCTAGAAGCTTTTAAGCAGTTCTTTCTTTAAATAGTTAAATAAGTTAGAGGCATGTGAGAAATCACAATGAAATGTAATTTTTCAGAATTATTTTTTTTCTGGGAGTTCCCGTCGTAGTGCAGTGGTTAACGAATCCGACTAGGAACCATGAGGTTGCGGGTTCGATCCCTGGCCTTTCTCAGTGGGTTAATGATCCAGCATTGCCGTGAGCTGTGGTGTAGGTCGCTCTGGTGTAGACTGGCTGCTACAGCTCCGATTGGACCCCTAGCCTGGGAACCTCCATATGCTGCGGGAAGCAGCCCTAGAAAAGGCAAAAAGACCAAAAAAAAAAAAAAGAATTATTTTTTTCTAAATTGATTACGTACTATAGAGCCTGAAGGTGGCATCTGTATAGAGTAAGGGTGAAAGGAAGGTACTGAATGAAGTCAGATTTATGTTTCATAAAAACAACTGTTTCTTTTACTCAGTAGAAAGTAAAATAGCATTTGTCTTAAGTGGTAAACAGATGCATGCTGGTACATAAACAACAGGAGCTTATTCTGCCACTTTAATGGAAATCAAGGCATATGAAAAGAGATCACCCAAAAAGGTGTTTGAAGGATTGTAAATGTTTATGGTTCTTGAATAAAAAGGAACATAACATTATAAAATATATTTTTGTTTTTACTCTCTATAACAATGTAGGGAATAAAACAGCCTGGATATACTACAAAGTAAGACAAGGTAAAGAAGAAAAATGTCTAGACAAGCATTATTTACCAGGAAAGCCATTTATTGATATTTACTAAGTACCAAGTATTGTGTTAAGATTTTATGTCATGGGAGTTCCCATCGTGGCTCAGTGGAAATGAGTCTGTCTAGCATCCGTGAGGACCCAGGTTTGATTCCTGGCCTCCCTCAGTGGGTTAAGGATCCAGTGTTGCTGTGAACTGTGGTGTTGGTCATAGACACAGCTTGGATCTGGCCTTGCTATGGCTATGCTGTAGGCCAGTGGCTAGGCTCCAATTTGACCCTAGCGTGAGAACTTCCATATGCCACTGTGAGGCCCTAAAAAGACCAAAAAAAAAAAAAAAAAAAGATTTTACATAATGTAAGTCATTTGTTTTACACAACCATCTTTATAAGTGAGAAAAATAATCTTATTCCTAGACAAGATGTCTGAGGCACAGAGAAATCAAGAAACATGGAAATGCCATAAACCAGATCATTACAGGGCTAAACCTAGGTATGATCCCAAAGTTACAACTTCTTTTCATTCTTTGATTTATCGATCAATTTTCTACTGAGAAATACTGACAGAAAGAGAGAGGGTTCTATTACATCCACCATAGGGGTGCTAAAAATTTAAGCCTATACCACATAGACAGTGGACAATATGGATAGTTTAAATAAGTGATCATATTTTTTTGGTCACACCTATAGCAGGTGGAATTTCCCAGGCCAGGGAGTGCACCACAGCAGCGACCCAAGCTGCTGCAGTGACAATACCAGATCCTTAACCTGCTGTGCCAACAAGAGAACTCCATGATCATATTCTTTGGGGTTAAAAAAAAAAAAAAAAGGTCATATTTATACACTCAATCTAATAGATTATCTTATTAATTATCAAGACTAACTGAACATAGCTCCAGCGTTAGTCTTATGGAAGCCTTTTCAATTGCTTCTTTGAAGCTGTCACACAAAGCTGGCCTAAGTGAGGGGTGCGATTTTACTTCATCTTGTTGTTTCAGACAAAATTGAAATGGGATTTCTTAGGCTAAGGTACTATCCAATGAAACCTCCAAGATCATTGGTATATTAATATATAATTGCAATCTTTAGACATTTTTACTTTGTTGTTAGAATAAGACTTGGCTGGTGTTTTAAGTTATAACTTTTTGCACAAATTTCCTTTGTTGTTTCAATGGTGTAGCAATGCAGTGTGGGAGAAAATACGTTGAACTTTGAAGTGAAAGGACTCTGTTGGCCCTGATTCATGCCTGGTTAGGGACACCATCTCAGTGGGACTAGTCTCTTCATGACTCTAGGCTTCCCTTTCTTCACCTGTCAACAGAATGATCCAGAAAACCTCATGCTATTCTAAATGTCATCACCTCTAGACAATTTTAGTTTGGGAGCATGTATTGTGTAGTCACATATACTTACATATAATCCAAAATATGTTCATAAATGGTAACAGAAAGCCTAACCACTTAAGTTCAACTCGGTATCAATATACAGGACCCATGCCTATTATTTTTTATTCTTTAATGAGCTTTAATGGGATGCACTACTCAAATTCAGCACCAGCTCTCTGAATGTGTTTTTCAGCAAGGGTTTTATTTGGACAAACTGAATTAGGACTATCTACTCAGCACTATTCTTCGGTGTTAACAAGCATTTTGAAAAAAAAGTAAATAAATTCAAGGTTGCCCTGGGGTTGGCAGACTCATTATTTTTATATTATGAGTTCCACCTACATGAGGAACTGGAACTCATCTTCCCAACATGAAATGTTGACACTTCTTCTGCTCTTCCCAACTGCTAAATGACTTCAGATTTTATTTTGTTTCTGCTCACTTTCTGGTGACCTCACCCCATCTTATTTATACCTTTTGTAATACTGATGACGCCCACATTTTTGTTTCTAGACCAAACATCTCTCCCGACTTTAGACTACCTCATTGACATCTCACTCAATTTACTAGACTTCTTTACTTCGATGCTATTATTAGTTGAAGCATCTGCCCCCTCCCCCACAATCAAAAGAAAAAAAAAAAAAGATACATTGACGTACTAACCCCCACTACCTCAGGGTGTGCCCTTATTGGGAAGTAAGTTCTTTACAGAGGTCATCAAGTTAAAAAGAGGTCATGATGGTGTGGCCCCTAATCCAGTGTGACCGGTTTCCTCTTGCTAAGAGGAAATTTAGGCAGAAACAGGCGCACACAGACAGAGGATGATGTGAAGACACACTGGGAGAAAAAGCCATGTGACTGCAGTGATGCTATCTATGAGCCAAGGAACACCAAGACTTATAGGTAAACCCCAGAAGCTCAAAGAGGAAATGAAAATTTCCCTCCTAGAGCCATCACACCTTGATCTCAGATTTCTAGCCTCTATATGTATGACAATAAATTCCTGTTGTTTTAAGCCACCCAGTGTTTTGTGTTCTTTTATAACAGTCTTTGTAAACAAATACAGGAGCTGTGATTCAGTGGGTTAGGAACCTGAATAGTATCCACGAGGACATGGGTTTGATCCCTGGCCCCACTCAGTGGGTGAAGGATCTGGCATTGCTGTGAGCTGTGGTGTAGGCCATCACAGACACGGCTCGGATCCTGTATTGCTGTGGTTGTGGCGTAGCTGACAGCTTTGACTTCTAGCCTGGGAACTTCCACATGCCACCGGTGTGCTCTAAAAAGCAATAAAAAGAAAAAAGAAAATGAATACAATTGCCCAATAAGTGTCTCCAACTTAAAATGCCCCAAACAGGACTTCTGCCCAGTCCTCCTCTCTGGCCATTTCTCTCCTTCTCCATCAGTGAGAGCTCTGTTTTACCAATTGCTCAAAACACTCTAAAGTCATCCTTATTATTATTATTTTCATTAAGCTAAATTTGACATATGGTAATACATTAGTTTCAGGTGTACAGCTTAGTAAATCAGCATTTAGATACATTAACAAATCATCACCACAGTAAGTCTATTTACAATCTGTCACTACACAGAGTTATTGCAATATCATTGACCATACTCCTTATGTTGTACATTACATACCTGTGACTTGTTTGTTTCATAACCGTAGGTACATACCTGTACGTACCTCTTGGTTGCCTTTACCTATTTTGCCCAACATCCCTCCCTTCCTCTGAATCTATGAGTCTGTTTCTGTTTTGCTTTGCTTGTTCACTTGTGTTGTATTTTAGATTCGATATGTAAGTGAAACCATACAATATATGTCTTTCTCTGTATGACTTACTTCACTTAGCATAAATACTTTCTGGGCCCATGTCCATATTGTTGAAAACTTCAATATTTCATTACTTTTGTGCCTGAATAATATTCCATTGTATAGATAGATGATAGATAGATAGATAGATAGATAGATAGAAATAGAGAGAGAGAGATAGGCAGACAGACAGACAGAGATATATACCACACATCGTCTTTATCAATTCATCTTTTGATAAACACTCAGGTTACTTCCATAACTTGACTATTGTAAATAATGCTGCAATGAACATAGCGGTCATATACCTTTTCCAGTTAGGATTTTTGTTTTCTTGGGATAATACCAGAAGTAAAATTGCTGGATCATATGGCAGTTCTGTCTTTAACTTTTTAAGAACGCTCCATGCTGGTTTTGACAGTGTCTGTACCAAGTTACATTCCCATCAACCGTACACAACGTTTTCCTTTTCTCCATATCCTTACCAACATTTGCTATTTCTATTCTTTTTGATAATAGCCATTCTAACAGATATAAAATTACATTTAGCAGTGGCTTTGATTTATGTGTCCCTGACAACTAGTGATTTTGAGCATCTTTTCACATGTCTGTTGCCCATCTATATGCCAACCCTGGAGAAATGTCTGTTTCAATCTTCTGCCTGTTTTTTCATTGGGATGTGCTTTTGTATTGAGTTGTGTGAGTTCTTTATATATTTTAGATATTAACCACTTATCAGATATATCATTTGCAAACATGTCTTTCATTCAGGACATTACCTTTTTTTCTTTATTCCGATGGTTTCCTTCACTGAGCAAAAGCTTTTTAGTTTGATGTAGGACCGTTTCTTTATTTTTGCTTTTATTGCCCTTTACTGAGGAGACATATCCAAAAAAAATATTGCTAAGTCTGGTGTCAAAGAGGATATTGCCTATGTTTTCTCTTAGGAGTTTTATGGTTTCAGGTCTTACATTTAAGTCTTTAATCCATTTTGAGTTTATTTCTGATATGTGATATAAGAAAGTGGTCCAGTTCCATTCTTTTGCATGAAGCTATTTTCTTTTTCCCACACCATTTATTCAAGAGACCATCTCTTCCCTACTGTACATTCTTGGTTCCTTTGTCATAAATTAACCGACCATGTAAGCATGGGTTTAATTTTGGGCTCTCTATTCTGTTCCATTGATCTATGTATATGTTTCTTTCTCTTTCTGCTTTCAGAGACACTTACAATGCAAATATTAATATGCACAATGTTGTCTCAGAGGTCCCTTAAACTATCTTCATTTTTAAATTCTTTTTTCTTTTCACTGTTCTGATCAAGTAATTTCCATTATCCTGTCTTCCAGATCACTGATCCATTCTTCTGCATCCTCTAATCTGCTGTTGATTCCTTCCAGTGTATTTTTCATCTCAGTTATTGTATTATTCAGTTCTGATAGTTTTTTTTTTCACTTTGTCTCTCTTTGTTGAAGTTCTTACTTAGTTCATCCATTCTTCAGAGTTCAATAAGCATCTTTATTATTTTGAATTTTTCTTTTCTTTTTTTGTTTGTTTTGTTTTTTATTCTTAGTGATTTTTATTTTGTTTCCATTGTAGCTGGTTTAGTGTTCTGTCAATTTTCTACTGTACAGCAAGTTGACCCAGTCACACATACATATATATACCTTTTTTTTCCTCACATTATCATGCTCCATCATAAGTGACTACGTATAGTTCCCAGTGCTGTAGAGCAGGATCTCATTGCTTATCCACTCCAAAGGCAATTATTTGCATCTATTAACCTGAATTTTTTATCTGATAGATTGCTTATCTCCATTGTGTTTAATTCTTTCTCTGAGATTTTTTTCTAGTTCTTTGAAAGGCATTCCTTTGTCTCCTCACATGTGCCTAACTCACTGTGTTTGTTTCTATTAGGTATAATCAGCAACATATCCAGGTCTTGAAAGAGTGGCCTTATGTAGAACATATCCTGTGGGACCCAGTGGCACCAAAGTCAGGCACTTCAGGGGGATCCTCTTGTGGGCTAAATGCAGCTCCTATTGCAGTTGGGCTGTGATTGCTGCAGGAACACCAGTAGGGGGAGTTGGCCCCCAGGCCAGCTGTCTGTGAGTCTCAGCCACAACTACTATAGGTGTGCTGATGTGGGGGTTGGCCCCCAGCAAGACTACCTGTGAGGCCCAGCTGTGACTGTTGCGGGTGTGCAGGTATGTTAGGCTACCCAGAGCAGGACCCAAGTTAATGGGTGTCAGGTCCAGCGAGGGCTTCTTGCTGAGTAGGGTGTTGCAGGAACCACTCTGGAGAGTTTCCAGCATAGGATGCATGGTGTTACCTAGGTTGTGGAGAGTGAAAGAAGTGGTGCTTATGAGCACAGGACCAGCTAGGTGGAAGGAGGGAAAAAAACCGATGCCCATCAGTGTCTCCATCTCCAGAGGAAGTTCCATCAGATCTCTGCCTCATCCTCACATGCCCCCAAATTAGTCAGCAAATCGCCCTCTTGGGTGACCCAGAAACTGCTCAAGCTGCTGCCTCTGTGCTGGAACTCAGAATGAGTGAGTTTGTGTGTGAGCCCTTCCAGAGAGGTGTCTCAGTTTCCCACCACCCCCCAGTTCATCCACTGATTTTCAAAGCCAGACATCATGCAGGTTTGTCTTCCAGTGCTTTCAGTGGGGAGCCCCATATGGAGTTTGGACCCCTTACTCCTCAGGGGGATTTCTGGTTGTGATAAACCTCTCACCTCTCACTGCCATGGGGCTGTGGATTCTGACCTGATCACATTTCTGCCCCTCCCACCCTTCTTGATGTGTCCTTTTCTTTATATCTTTCATAGTAGAAAATCTGTCCTGCTAGTTCTCAGTTCATTCTGGAGATAGTTATTCTACCTGTATTTGTAATTTTGGTGCCTCCATGGGAGGAGGTGATCTCAGGACCTTCCTACACCAGCATCTTGTTGCAGATCAGAGGCATCCTTGATACCTATTTTCTTCTCATTCTCCTCATGAACTATACCTTCAAAATGCAGACATTTTATAGGATCTAAGAGACCATTAATTGCAAGATACATGATTATCATAATCATCCATAAGGAAGAAAAATACAGCAATCTTATGACCCAAAGGTACTGTTTAGAATTTTTATTTTATACTTAAAGACTACAAACTTATGTAGATTCTTTGTACCGTATGTCACTCTTGTTCACACTGGGAAGGGAAATGTATATGAAATTAGCTGTTTTAGATCTTGGAAAAGGAAAATGTATGTGAAATAATTTGGTTAAACTTTTCTAAAAATATTGTCAACTCCAGCTCCCATTTTCTTAATTGCTTTGACTCAGAGTCATACACATACATGTTTTTCCACAATATATCATCCTTGGTGCCACTAAGACTACTATGATGCAATGCTCTTCTTCCTGAAGATTTAAAATAGAAGCTGCCAAACTTCCACTAACCTGCAACTCAATTAAGGATGAAGAAAAGCCCCAAACCCAGCACGCTCATAAATGGCAACTGCATCTCTATGCCTCCTGGCCTGTAGTTATGATAAGAGGCCACCAATTAGAAGACACATATCAATACCAGAGGCATTAAAAATGTAAAAAAAAAGGAGATTGAAACTTCAACTCAAAATATATATATTCTCTACCACTCCAGGCCACCATCCTCTTCTGCCTGCCAGCTTCTCCCAGCTTCCTAATTAGTTTCCCTATTTCTATACTTGCCCCCTATAAACTATTCTCCCTATAGCAGGTTATCTGATTCTTTCACAATGTGAATTCAATTTCCTGAACACATCAAACATAATTCTCACTCAAGGTCTTTACTTGCTGGTCCCTCTTTTAAGTCACTGCTCAAATGTCGCCTTGTCAGCAAGGCCTTTCCTGACCATCAGATTAAAAATTCCTCCCCCTACATACTCTGTTTCTTTGCTTTTGTTTTCTCTGAAGGACTTATTAACATAGATATTTAAATAAATGTTTATATACACACATACATTTATTTATATGTTTATGCAACATATTAATTATACTATCATTTTGCATTGCATTCCACTCTTTAAACATTGATAGATGGATATAATAGATGATAGATAGATAAATATAATAGATAGATAGATAGATAGATAGATAGATAGACAGACATGTATTTCTGCATTGTCTATTCCCACCATAGAGTAAGCTCCAAGAGGACATAGACATTGTTTTTGTTCTCCATGCCCATTACACTTACTTGAACATAGGCAGTACATAGTAAATATTTTTAAAATTTTTAAAAATAATACAAATGAGTTAAACATAATGAATTAACTAAATTGACATAGAATCTGAGTACAGTACAAGACACTAGATATCTTTCCTTGGATATAAACTCTGTTCAAAACTGAAACCATGCTAGGAGTTCCCGTCGTGGCATGGGGGAAGTGAATCCGACTGGGAACCATGGGGTTGCGGGTTCCATCCATGGCTTTGCCCAGTGGGTTGAGGATCTGATGTTGCTGTGAGCTGTGGTGTAAGCCAACAGCTGTAGCTTTAAAAACAAACAAACAAACAAACAAAAAACACTGAAACCATTCTAGAACTAATGGTGGCAAAGTAAATATGAAGACCATGAAAACAAATGCACCTCTACCTGCTCTTCCCTGCTGCTGGTTGTTATTAACACTCCAAGGAGAAGAACATAGGGAAAAACAGAAATGAATGTTACACTGGATGTACTGGATTTCTTGCTTGATGTTCAGAATGATAGAGTGATGGGGTGACAGCCTTCAGAGTACTCATGGTGATCAGAAACCTATCAGGCTACCAATACATGCCAAGTCTCAGCTTTTCCAGGAATCCTTCCTTGGTCCTTCCAGCTCACATCTTTCTCTTTTTACAGATTCCCATAGACTACAGAATATTGCTCACTTGACCCCATTACTCTTACATGCAAATACTTTTTTCCACCATATTGCACATTTCTGATGAGCAACAACCTTATCACCCCTCTATAGAGGATATTCCACCACCTCCAGCACAAAGCTGTATCGGTTTGAAAAGGAATAAAGTTGCAGGGAAAAGTGGAACATATTACCAGTCAAAGAGGTGATCAATTAAACAGGTCCCATGCAGGAGATAGGGTCTTCACAGGGATAAGCCTTGGCCGGGGTATTTGAAAACTTGGCTTGCCAAAATGTCATTGATTGGAGGCCATAAGCTTTATAGGGCAAGTAGGGAGTGTCAATCAAATTGCTTTGTCCAGAGTTAAATCTGTCCTTATCTGTCTCCCATTTTAGAATGTTGAGCAAGAGTGGAGGGACCTGCCTTCAGAACACTTGCACTTAGAAGTCCTCTGTAGGACACTATAATTTATGGTTATAGATTCAAGTTGAATAGGTATTCAATGAAATTCTATTTGGGGAAGGTATTTTTTTTTAAATAGCTGACTGTTCATTGTAGATAGAGCCAACTTCATCTGGACAATATATCAACCATAATTCTAGCTCTAGTGAACTTCTTTTGTTGGCTTCAGCCTATACACTTAGAGAAATTTCCTAAAATCCTTCTTGGAAGAAGAATCTATTGACAGCTGCTTACCTTAATGTAATTTGAGTTATTATCAAATGAAACTTAAGTGACATATGCTACTTAATATTCATTTTTCACTCTTAGTTCTATATTTGATCTTGCTAGTCTTCATTTTATCCACTTTTAAAAATGAAAAATAATATTAATTTTTTAAAAATATAAACAAAATAAAATTTTTGAAGTAATAAAGGAATTCTTTGAGAGTCTTATTTGCCTGAAACCTTCCTAAACAATCTCTTCCTTAATTATGCAACCATATATTTACGTGATGTTCAGTGGCTGTACTGAATAGAGATCATCAATTTAAATAATGCATATCTTTATAAGGGGGTTGGATGATTTGCGATATAAAAATACAATGTTGTTTCAGTGGTTCAGCTGTGCAGTGACTGAATGCAGGATTAACGTGATGTTTGGAAAGGGAGATTGGCCGATGCAGCTATTGTTTAATTTATTTTCAAAACATTAGAACTTAGCATACCATCTTTGCAAGGTGGGCAGTATCCCTGTTACACAACTTCAGGAAGCGTTATTCACATTTATTATTGTGTATGAATGGAATTCCTGGAGCAGTTGCCTTCTGATAATTAGATAGAACACACTTTTGAATGGTGCCTCTTAAAGTACAGCAGCCCCAAAGAACACTGAGGTGGGTTTGAAGAGTCAACTGGAGAGAAATAGAGGAGGAAACTCTTCCAACCATCCTGGAATCTATAGAGAGTTCTCACAGATGCTACCCTCCAATTGATGATTTTTGCTTGCAATTTTAAAATAAGCTAAATATAAACACAAATAATAAAATCATTCTATTCAAGATTGAACAAAAATTCCCTTAAATGAAAAGGATTTTTTTTCAATTTTAAAATAAATAATGGAAAATCAGGTGACATTAAATAAAAATAAAAGCAAAACATTCACTTGACCAATAAAGTGATAATGTTAATAAAGACAAGTAAAAATAAGATCAACTAATAAGTTGCAAGAGCATAAAATGATAAATTAAATGATTAATTAATTAATTAAAAATACAACAGTGACGTACTCATGGTTCCAGGAAGATCCTAGATGTTGGACTGGAGGTTAGAATGAGCAGTGCCCTCTGCCAAAAGGTTTGCAGAGTTGGTTTCCTTTTCCTGTCCTGTCTTACCTGTTCTCCTCCTTAGCAAATCAGGAAAGTCCAGGATAGGTGAGGAGGCAGTGAGAACTTCTGCACAATCTATTTTATATGTATATGAATTCTTCTTATGACCATGAGACCTAGACTTTTGAAATTCAAAGCCCAAAATTGAAAGAGAAAAAATATAAGAAAACCCAGCAGTATTTATGGGAATATATGCTTCTATGATAAAGCTCTCACTAAATGAGGAATAGGAGTTCCTCAACCTGATTAGAGGAAACTATTAAAAACCTATAGTGAACAACATTTTGAGTGCTGAAACCCTACAGGCTTATTCCCTCAAGATCAGGAAAAAAACAAGGATGTCCCCTCTCACTGATTGTACTCAACATATTACAGGTAGTTGTAGCCAGTTGAGTAAGTCACAAAAAAGAAAAAAAGGCATCTTAATTGGAAAGAAAGAAATCTCTTTATTAGTAGATGACATTTTAGTCCCTATACAAAATCCTTTTAAACCTGCTTAAAAGCCAATATAACTAACAAATGAATTTTGTAAGTTTGCAGGTTATAAAACAAAAATCAATTGCATTTCTATAGACTAACCTTGAACAATTAGAAACTGAACTTTAAAAATTAATTTATATTAGCAAAATATGAAAAACTTAAGGATACATTTGAAAAAAACTATGCAAAACCTGTACACTCAAATTTACAAGACAATGCTGAGAGACATTAAAAAGATCTCATTACATGGAAAGAAATACCATGTTCCTAGATTGAAAGTTATCATTCTCCGCACATCTATTTACAGCTTCATTACAATCCAAATCAAATCCCAGCAATAACTGATTCTTAAAATAATATAGACATGTACCTAAAATAGCCCAGACCATCTGGAAAAGATAAAGTGGAAGAATTTAAAGTACCTATCTTCAAGATTTATTTAAAAGCTACAGTGATCATGGTATTGACATCATCATATACAGATAGGTTATTAGAAAAAAATTGAGAAACCAGAAGGAGATTTGTACATATATAGCCAATTATTTTCAACAAAGATACAAAGGCAATTCAATAAAGAACAATGTTTCCAACAAATGGTGTCACAACAACTGTATATGCATTTGACAAAAAAAGAAACCATTTATTGTATACAAATATTAACTCAAGATGAATCATACACTTAAATGTAAAACCAAAAATTTCTAGGAAAAAATAGGAGAAAAAATAGGAGAAAATCTTCGTGAACTTGGTGGGCTAAGATTTCTTAGATATAACACCAAAATATAATTCAAAAAACTTGATAAATTGAGCTGCCTCAAAATTAAGAAATTCTTCTTTGGGAGTTCCTTTTGTGGCTCAGTGGGTTAAGAACATGACATAGTGTCTGTGAAAATGCGGGTTCAATCCCTGGCCTCTCTCAGTGGGTTAAGGATATGGAGTTGTCCCAAGCTGCTGCAAAGCTCCCAGATATGGCTTAGATCTGGCATTGCTGTGGCTGTGGCATAGGCTGGCAGTGGAAGCTCTGATTCGACCTCTAGCCCGGGAACTTCCATATGCTGCAGGTGTGGCCCTAAAAAGAAAGAAAAAAAAAATCCGCTCTTCGGAAAACACTGCGAATGAAAAAAATAAGACCAGACTAGGATAAAATATTTGCAAAACATATATCTTATAAAGAACTTGTACCCACCGTATAAAAAGGACTCTCAAATTCTACATTAAAAAATCAAGTACTCAATAAAAATGATCAGCAGATTTGAGCAGACACTTTAGCAAAGATATATAAATGATAAAAACACATGAAAATGCTCAACGTTTTTAGTCCTTAGAGAAATGCAGATTCAATCCACGGCGAGATACTACTTTACCTTGCAGGCTGGCTAATATTAAAACAACAGCTCTTGCTAAGTGCTGGCAAAAACATAGAGCAACTAGAATACTCATGCTGGTAGAAATGTAATCTTGTACAACCACTTTAGAACAGTTGACCAGTCTCTTAAGAATGTAAACATATACCTACGACCTACTATGACCCAGACATGCCATTTGAGGCATGGATCAAGAAAAATGAAAGTATATGACTAGACAAAGATTTATACATGAATATTCACAGCAGCCGTATTTGTAATAACTGAAAAACTGGAAATGGAAGTATCTACCATCAGGTGAACGAATCAACAAATTGTGGAATAGTCATACAATGGAATAGTAAAAAATCCATGCAAGAACATGGATGAATCTGAAAATAATTCTGCCAAGTGAGAGAAGCTAGAGAAAAAGAGTACACACTCTAGGATTCCACTTATATAAAAGTCTGGAAAATACAAACCAACCTATAGTGACAGGAACATATTAGTAGTTTGGGGGTAATTGGTGGAGGATAGGCTGGGAGGTGGGGCTGGAGAGGAGTGAAAATGAGAAACTAGGAAGGAACACAAAGTGATGAATATTATTGATCATTTTGATAATGGTAATGATTTCATGAGTATATATATGTCAAAAAATATTTTATTCTATACTTTGAATACGTACAGTTTATTTTTGTCATTTATACCCTTTAATAAAGCTGTTAACATTTTATGAAAAGTGTTTAATTAGTAGAGTAATATGTTCAACTCATTCAGTGAATTCTGATTGGATTCTAACTATAGATGAGGTTTTTAAAAACAAAATTTAGAAAAATTATCGAGACTGGTTATATGCAGATAAATTTGAAGTTGAAGACGCCAGAAAAAAAGTAACTACAGAAAAAACGTATAGGTTCTGAGGTGAGACGCACATAGGCTCAGATCCAGGCTCTTCCACTTAACACCTGTGTGACCTTTGGAAAGTTAACTAAGCTCTCTGAGCTCAGGAACTTCATCTTTAGAAGGAGAAATCACATAACTGAGTCAACACCATGTTCAGAAATCATGTGTATAAAGTATCTGGCACAAAACAGTCACCCCTTATAGGAGAGCAGGTAATAAATGCATTGTTAATAAATAAGAAAGATATTGCTGTGGTTCAGACATGAGGTTATAGAGGCCAAGACTAGGGGAAGGAGGCAAAGCGAAAGATGTGAAGTACCTTGTATTTTATATAAAAGATGTGGTGACTAATTAGGTTTTATAAGCACAGGAAAGACAAGTATCAATAACTAGAAGAATGACAACTCCATTACCAGAAATGTTTCTTGTAATCAGATCAAGGTCTGTAGGAGAATAATGAGGATAGTGTAGACTGGTATACATCCACACAGATAGATCCAGGGAGTGGTTTTTGATGCAAGTCTGGAATCTGGTGTATGTTATTAATAATTGGAGGCCTCCCTGGCTGCCAGCCTCGTCAGCGTCTGCATTGCTGCAAAGCCTATCAAAGTTCAGTTCTGGACCCATTAAAGCGCTGGAGTCCCTGGGAAGGTGCTCCCCTGTGGGGCTGCAGGAGACCAGAGTCACCAGGTTCCACTGCTGCCACAGCAACCGCACACGGCTGTGAGTGAGCACCACACTGCGGGGGCCAGAAGGAGCTTCTATCTTTCTCCTGCTTTCTGACCTCCCTCTGGCGCCTCTCCTGCCAGAGTTAACAGCAACTCAGCTGGCAAACAAACCCAGGGAAATAAGATTTTGCTGACCCCCCAGCCTTGACAGCATAGGGCAGCATGTAAAAGTGTAGGCTGAGAGGTGACAGTACAGCGTCTACAGGAGTCACTGCAGGGGAAGAACAGGGAATCAAGTGGAAATTGAAGCAGTAGATAAAGAGAACTTGTTAAGAGAAAAAAAGTGAATCAGAAAAATTAAGGGCCCCAGAAGTTCAATGAAGAGAGAAGTCAAAAAGGCAAGGCATTCCTGGTGTCCACTGCTAGAGAGCGGACGAGGTCTAAGAGAAGGCCTTTGGATTTGAATCAATGGTCCTAATGACCTTGAAAATCTAGTGTTAGTTTCTCAACTATTGCAGGAGCAGGTGCCAGATTTCAGAAAATTTACATTTTGGCATATAAGATGGTGAGTATAAACCACTCATCGTTGTTGAATTTTAGCAGAAAATGTGAGAAGTCAACTGACTTATGCACCTTTCTCAGAAATAGGACTTTAATAGGGTGGCCAACATGTTTCTATTTGTCTAGAACTTTTGTGTTTAGCTTGGAAAGCCCTGGTTCCAGGAATCCCTCGGTTCCAGGCAATGTGACCAAGAGTGTCGTAGAGAGTGTTCATAAACGAGCTATATTCAGACTTCAATAAAGGAGGCGGAAGATTTTGTTGCTTAGAAGTTCTAATGTGTTTCCAGAATAACCATTGTTTTGCTCCTTGTTTCACTGATAGTGTAGTCATTACACTTGACTTTAAACGTGATTCTTCTCCATCCAGGTCTCACCCTCTTTAGTCCATCTTCTGGCTGCAATGACATCCCAAGAGAAGCATTCTCCTACTTGGCTTTTCAAGCTCAACCTTTTCACGACACCCTAGTTAATTAATATCTGCCCTGGGTCAGCCTGGAGGAAAATGCATTGAGCTTAGAGATTTCCATTTGAACATTGAACCCGAGGAAGAAGCGAGGCAAATTTATACCAGTGGGTTTAATTGCTAGAAATGTAATTCTACAAAGATGGAAATCAGCTGAAAGATTAACACTGCTCTACCAGCTTGAGTGCCCTGGCTAACAGAGAGAAAATAATGTTTCAATTAAATGAAAAGATACTGAATTAGGGAGATTACTCAGGAGACCAGTAATGGAATACAGAGCCTTTCACCTCTAGGTCACCATTACCAATCTGGTCTAGGGCAGTTCTAGACTATAGTTTTAAGGGGCTGATGGCTCACCCCGGCCCTTCCTGTCTGCAGTGCTTGATGAACTGGTCTCCCAGAGCATCTGCATCAGCCTCAAAGGTCACTGCAGTTCACTGAAGATGTAAGAGGAAGTGAAGCCCTTCCTTGGAGAGGAGGAGCTGGCCATGAGGATAGCAAAGGGGCACTACAGGGATATTCAGATGGGGGAGATGGTTCCACGTGGGGCGCCCCCCCCCCCCGGCGGGGGGGGCGGGGAGGGATCATGTTTCAACTCACAGGGGAAGCAGTTAACTGTTTTCCTCTGAATTGAGAATTGGGCCAGAAGTGAAAGTGGTGATTGAGGTTGTCCTCCGGAGTTCCCCTTTGTGGCGCAGTGGAAGCCGACTAGGAACCATGAGGTTGCGGGTTCGATCCCTTGCTCAGTGGGTTAAGGATCCAGCGCTGCCGTGAGCTGTGGTGGAGGTCGCAGACGCGGCTCGGAACCCGTGTTGCTGTAACTCTGGTGTAGGCCGGCAGCTATAGCTCTGATTCGACCCCTAGCCTGGGAACCTCCATATGCCATGGGAGCTGCTCAAGAAATGACAAAAAGACCAAAAAAAAAAAAAAAAGAAAAAAACGAGTTTGCCCTCCATATGTGTAGGGAGTGGGTGTCAAGGGTGGTGGACATTGGCCTTAGACGTCCAAACTTCGTGAGAGGTCAGATCATGATGAGCAAAACACAGGCATGAAATCGCTTTTTATCACCCACGTTTGAATAGGTCCCAGGGCTTATTTTACTCCGCGAAATATTACCACGGGCGGATAAAGTCCGATATAAGGAGATTAGCTTAATTCCTGATGCCAATACAACAAAAATCCTCTCCCCTAATGGAACCCATATGTCAGCTGGGGTCTCCCTGTCCTTTATGAGCTAGATAAGGCTATCTCAAACTTTACATTCCATACCTTGTGGGAGTCTAAAAGTCCCCGAGGTTTCTGCAAATTCTCAGAAATTGTGTTCTTACAGTTACCTCTGGATCGAAATTCCTCCTTTTCCTAAAAACATTCAGTGGATAGGTTATCGGACCACGCTGGACCTGCTCTGTCAGAGGAGATCTAAATGAGAAACCCAGCTGCTTCCTCCATGTCCACAGTTGCTATATTATCACAAGATATTAATATGTACAGAGACTTCATTCAAAGTGGGATGTGGGGTCTGGAGGGGAGGGGGTTATCGCTATCATGGCAATACAGACCACAGGTAGGGGGGGAAGTCCCTGATTTTATTTTATGTAGTTTTTTATTTACTTATTTTGCCTTTTTAGGGCTGCACCCACAGCATATGGAAGTTCCCAGGCTAGGAGTCAAATTGGAGCTATAGCCACTGGCCTACACCAGAGCTCATGGCAACGCCAGATGTTTAACCCACTGAGCAAGGCCAGGGCTTGAACCTGAGTCCTCATAGATACTAATCGGGTTTGTTACTGCTGAGCCACAACGGGAACTCCAGTCCCTGATTTTAAAAGTCTTAGAATACCCCACTACAGGGACATTTTCCTGGCTGCTTCATCCAGTTTGTTACTATCCAGATGTCTCTCTTTTCCCCTGAACCCTCAAGAGAGCCCCAGAAACCTCACATTCTTATTTCCTTTGCCGTTTTCACTCCCAGGGTCTCTGTGACCACTTCAGTGGGCCTCTTGACAAGGCAAAAGAGCCTCCAGGTCAGGAACCCACCCTCTAGAGAAGGCAGTCTGGGTTTTAAGATTTTTTTTTCTCTTCTCTGCAGAAATACACCAAAGAACTATTTTCAAAAATATCCTGAGAGACGAAGCAATAATTTCAAAAAATACAGGCACCCCTACATTCATAGCAGCCCTATTTATAATAGCTAGGACATAGAAGCAACCTAAATGTCCATCAACAGATGAATGGATAAAGAAGATGCGGTACAGGGAGTTCCCTTCGTGGAATAGTGGAAATGAA
This sequence comes from Phacochoerus africanus, assembly GCF_016906955.1. Classification (NCBI taxonomy): domain Eukaryota; kingdom Metazoa; phylum Chordata; class Mammalia; order Artiodactyla; family Suidae; genus Phacochoerus; species Phacochoerus africanus. The sequence continues at coordinate 79,584,821 of NC_062548.1, forward strand.
TCCGACTAGAATCCATGAGAATATGGGTTCGATCCCTGGCCACGCTCAGTGAGTCAGGGATCTAGCATTGCCATGAGCTGTGGTGTAGGTTGCAGAAATGGCTCAGATCCCACAATGCTGTGTCTGTGGTGTAGGCCAACAGCTGTAGCTCCAATTTGACCCCTAGCCTGGGAACCTCCATATGTCGAGGGTACAGCCCTAAAAAGCAAAAAAAAAAAGGCAAAAAAAGAAGTGGTATATATATATATATATATATATATATATATATATATATATATATATCATAGAATATTACTCAGCCATAAAAAAGAATGAAATAATGCCATTGCAGCAACAAGGATGGACATAAAGATGATTATATTAAGTGAAATAAGTCAAAAAGGGAAAGACAAATACCATATGATATCACTTTTATGTGGAATCTAAAATATGGCATAAATGAACTTATCCACAAAACAGAAACAGATTCACAGACAGAGAAAACAGACTTGTGGTTGCTAAGGGGGAGGAGGCGTGGGAGAGGGATGGACTGGGAGTTTGGAATTAGCAGAAGCAAATTATTATATATAGAATGGATAAATAACAAGGTCCTACTCTATTGAGCAGGGACCTATAGTCAACATCCTGTGATAAACCATAATGGAAAATAATGTGAAAAAGAATACGTAGACATAGATGCGTGTGTGTGTGTATATATATATATATATACACACACACACACACATATATATACATATATATATATATATGTATAACTGAGCAACTTTGCTATATGGCAGAAACCAACACAATATTGTAAAATAACTATACTTCAATCAAATAATTTCTTGAATAAGAATGACAATAGCCCCAAAAAAGGAACTTTGACTTTCATCTCATTTCTTAGGATATGAAACAGAAATAGACATGTAGTAGCAGTCAAATACACATTAGCAGATTGCGTTCCCCCAGGTAGAAAGTGTAACTTGAATATTGGCACCTTGATGAAGAATTACATGGACTGCCCCGATAAAGCAGGAGTGGGCTGTAGCCATGTTATTATGTGTAAACAGTCCAATAGTCATTCTAAATTGATGAACCAAACCTTTAATTAAGACAGTTTGAGGATATTTGGCTTGAGAAGGGTGCTTAGGGTCAAGTTCCTTGGAGTCTGTTTCTGATGGTGGGGGAGGGAGGGGAAAAAGTATGAGTCGTTTCACTAGAGAATGCAGGTTTACCATCACTGGCTGCTGGAGAAATCTATAGGCTGCAAAGTTATTTTCTAGAAGTGTCACTGTACAAATTACATAGTTGTCCCCTTTCTTATTAAATGGTATAGTAATGAACCCTTTAAGCCTAAGACAATGCTGAAAATACCTTCATTCTCCTCTAATTCAAACCTTCATTTTACAGACAAGGAAACTGAGGCCCTAAGAGTCTGGTGGCCCTCTGGCAGGAAAAAGGGGCTTTTCTCCTCTTCTGTCCCTGAATCTCATGCATTAATGCCTTGTAGATTTATAAGAGTAAAAATGATTTATGAATCCCAGGGAATGACAACAAGAATTTTGGAAACATATGTTTAAGTATTCTGTGCCCTCAATTTGATGGGAGATGTAAGAGAACAGGGGGCGTTGACCTATAGATCTTGGGGATAATCCAGCTGGGCCAAAAAAGACAGCTTTTCATTAGCTGGGTACTTTGGAGAAGCTGGGATATTTTTATTCTGGTAATGGAGAGACAGATATGGCCTCTGGGAGCAGTTCTTGGAAATTGTACTTTCTCCAGATGCTCAATTTGGGTGTGGGACAGATTGGCTTCAAGGCCAAGAGCAACAAACATTACCACAATCCCACTGGTCAGAGAGCTGAGGATCTTCAAAGGTTGGGAGGTTGGCCACGAGACCCTTGGGTTTTTGTCATCAGTCTCTCCAGCAACCTTAAACATCTTTGGACAGAAATAGCCATCAAAACTGATGGTCAATAGTCTGCTTAGGCAGGTGGGAGTCGTGGCTGTTGAGCTCTGGTAGTTAAAACTCTCTTCCTGGACACCAACTCCATCAGGCTCCAAGACAGCCATTTAGTGAGGTTACTCATTTACCTAATGGTCCCCTAGCACTCAGGGGGTGATAATACATTCCTCCTGCCTCAGGCTGCCACACTTACTGGCAAACACTAACTGAATAGAAAATATCTGGGATTATTTTTAAGTATGCAATCTGGTCCTGGTAAGCAGTTATCTCCACAAAGCCATCGCATATTAAGTTGTATTGAATCTTCTCAAAGCATACTTGGAAATCTCAAGTCTGGAAGAGGGGAGGGGGAGTATGTCAAAGCACTGGAAATCTCTTCTGCTGACAAAGATAAGTGTCAACATCAAACATAAATATCAACAGATAGATATGTATGAAGACCCACACATTGGAAATACACCAATGAGAGTGTAGACAGCTCCTACCCACATCTGTATAGCAAGTCTGTAGGAAAATAGACTATATGAGTCCAAGAGAGACTGTCCCCACATGCAACAAAATACCTGCTCACAAAACGTGTCATCCTAGAGCCAGAAAATATCAACAGACAATCTCCCTTTCTCTTGCCTTACTTTTTCTTTCCCTCTCTTTCTTTTCCTTTCCTTCCTTCCTTCTTTCTTCCTTCCTTCCTTCCTTCCTTCCTTCCTTCCTTCCTTCCTTCCTTCCTTCCTCCCTTCCTCCCTCCCTCCCTCCCTTCTTTCTTTCTTTCTTTCTTTCATCCTTCCTTCCTTCCTTCCTTCCCTTCCTTCCTGTCTGTCTGTTTGTCTGTCTTTTTAGGGCCTCACCTGCAGCATATGAAAGTTCCCAGGCTAGAGGTCTAACCAGAGCCACAGCTGCCAGGCTTTCACCACAGCCATAGCAATGCAGGCTCCGAGCAGAGCCAGAGACCTACGCCACAGCTCACAGAAATGCTGACCCCACTGAGCGGGGCCAGGGATCAAACCCACATCCTCACGAATATTAGTCAGTTTCATTACCACTGATCCACAGTGGGAACTCCTCTTGGCTGACATTCACATGCATCAAATCATCAAGAAGTATGTAACGTCATTGCCTTAATTGGGAAAAAAAAGGAATTACAGAATTTGTTGGAAAAGAAATGCTGCTTTGCTAGTTTTAAGAATGTACTTATATGCATATTTCAGTAAACTCACTTGCAATTTGAATTTTTAAAAATCGAGGTAACATTAGTTTATTTCATTATATATATTTGGTGTACACCATGATATTTCTACCTCTGTATACACTACCATGTTCTACCACCAAAAGTTTAGTTTCTATCCATCACCATACAGGAACCCCCTTTCCCTCTGGTAATCATTAATCTGTTCTCTGTATCTGTGTGTTTGTTTTTGTTTGGTTGTTCATTCATTTCTTTTCATTCTATGTGTGAATGAAATCATACAGTGTTCGTGCTTCTCCATTTGACTTCTTTCACTGAGCATAATACCCTCAAGGTCTATCTACATTGACACGAATTGTCAACTTCATTCTTTTTAATGGCTGAGTAATATTCCATTATATATATATATGCATACCCATTACATATAATATATATGTATGTGTGTATATATACATATATAAATACACATACACACCCACACATACATATATATACCACAACTTCTTTATCCATTCATCTGGTAATGGACAAGATACAGGTTGTTTCCTTATCTTGGGTATAGTAAATAATACAATGGGAACACAGAGGTGCATATATATCTTTTTGAATTAGTGCTTTTGTGTTATTTGGATAAATACCCAGGAGTGGAATTGCTGGATCATATGGTAGTTCTAGTCTTCACTTTCTTTTTAAGAAATTTTATTCTGTTTTCCATAATGGCTGCCCCAAATTTCATTCTTACCAACATTGTATGAGGGTTTCCTTTTCTCCACAGCCTCTCCAAAATTTATTAACTTTTGCCTTTTTGATAAAAGCATTCTAATTGGCATGACTTTATATATCTCATTATAGTTTTGATTTCCATCTCCAAATGGTTAGTCGTGTGAACATCTTTTCATGTGCCTGTTGGCCCTTTGTATATCTTCTTTGGAAAATGTCTATTCAGATCCTCTGCCCATTTTTTAATTGGGTTGTTTGTCTTTTGCTGCTGAGTTCTATGAGTTCTTTAAATATTTTGGACATTAACCCCTTTATAAATACATGACTTGCAAATGCAAGTATCTTTTCCAATTTGGTAGGTTGTCCTTTTTTTATTGTTTTTTTGTTTGTTTGTTTGTTTGTTTTGCTGTGCACAGACTTTTTAGTTTAATATAGACCATTGGTTTATTTTTGCTTGTTTCCCTTGCCTAAGGAGACATATCCAGCAAGATATTGCCAACACTTTTGTCAGAGTATACCAAATTTATTTACTTCTAGGATTCTTATAGTTTCAGTTCTTACATTTAAGTTTTTGATGCATTTTGAGTTCATTTTTTATATGGTATAAGTATTCTTTTTTTTTTTTTTTGTCTTTTTGTCTTTTTAGGGCTGCACCCATGGCATATGGAGGTTCCCAAGCTCTGGGTCGAATCAGAGCTAGAGCTACTGACCTACACCACAGCCACAGCAATGCCAGATCCGAGCCATGTCTGCAGCCTACACCACAGCTCATGGCAATGCTGGATCCCCAACCCACTGAGCAAGGCCAGGGATTGAACCTGCAACCTCATGGTTCCTAGTCAGATTTGTTTCCACTGCACCACGACGAGAACTCTTATCCAGTATTTTTTAAAAATTTCTCCTTTGATTCCCACACAACAGCAGTGACAATGCCAGATCCATAACCCACTGAGAAGCAGCAGGGAACTCCATCTCCTTTGATTCCTTCATTGACCCAATAATTAATCAGTAGCATGTTGTTATAACTTCTACATATTTGTGTCTTTCCAAGCTTTCCTCATGTAATTGATTTCTAGTTTTATACCACTGTAATCTAAATTTTAAAATAATGTGTTCATCCTTAAATACAGCTTTACTTGACTATTATACCAGCCATTTTATAATCTAATTTAAATTCTTAATTTTCTTTTTGGTGACATAAAAACAGATGTCAGTCTATTTCCTAACCAAACATATACCAGTTCCAATGAGTTTTCTATTCTATTTCCCTGCTTTCATTGCACTTTTAAATGGTTTTCATCTTCCATTCTACCTTGCTTATTTTTTTTCTTTTTTGTTTATTTGGTTTGGTTTTTGAGGAACAATTAAAATTGAACCAAGATGATTTAAATGAAGACTGTCAAAGCTAATTATGGATCAACTGGAAATGACAGTTGGAGAGTTGATAGATATGACGTAATAGTTCTCCCTCACAAAGAGTGTGTGTTTTTTCCGATTGCTCTCAACATGAAGATGGCATAAGTTCAATAAAATCACTTATTTTATGGGTAGGATGATGAGCTGAACCAAAAGACTCACTGTTCTCATCATTGTCAAGTCACCACAAATGTTCCCTTGAAAAGAGGGAAATAGCCCTGCCAGGTTGGTCTGAAGGAGAGGTTAATGAGCAGTTAGGTCTTGGTCTGGTCTGATGGGCCCAGTGCAGTAAATGCCAGGACCCAGTCTGTCATGGTAATGAATGCCCACCCCATGAAATGGTGCGTTACTACCCTTAAACTCTTCATTGAACTCCATCACGTACCAGGAGCCAAGGGAGAAAAGATTGCTGACTGCTAAAGATGGCAAACGCCCGCACCCAGGCATGTGTACATGTGACGGAAACATTTCGGCCATTGAGTTCCCTTAAAACAGAGCTCCGATTTCATGTACATAGGGTCTATTTCATTCTCCTCAAAGTCTAGAGTTGTTGGGAAGAGGATGGGGCTGGAACTCAGAAGATCTGCATCCAGCCTGGCCCTGCCGATAGCTGGGTATGTGACCCTTGGCTTGGTAGCATCTTACCTCTCCAGGAGTTGTGTCTGTAACACAGCTACTGGGAAAGGGGGAAGCTTTGATTTCCCTTTCTGGTTCTTGGTCTGTCAGGGAAAAAAAGATGTTCATCATCCTGAACCCTCCCCTGTGCCTCTCTTTTTCTCAATTTCGCCACCCTCGAAACTTTCCTTCACCATCTATAAACACAGAATTCGAAAGTGATAGGCCTTCAGGATATATTGCACTAATACATCATCAGCATTGTCATTATGATGTATTAACACAATGCATCATCATAGACCTGTCAGAGTTGTGATTTATGACTCAAAAATGTGTTGTGGTGTAGCGAGGCATCAGGGACCCCGTTGACTGAATGCTTGTTTATTTTTATACTTAAGGGCTTTGAAAGTAAGCTTCACACTACTTTTCCTAAAAAAAAAAAAAAAAAAAAAAACCTAGGGGAAGACTTTGAAAGGAGGACTCCATTTCAAAACACTGGAGGGGCCAGGGGGTCACACTTCAGATAGAAGGGTTTACGTTTTCCCAGACTACTCTAGGTTCAGAATCAAACTTTCACACTCCAAGTCATTTGGCCCCCACTGGAAGAAGCTAGCCTTTTCCATGCCTTCCACCCCTCTGTTTGGAACTCCCTTAATAGTTAAGTGTGTGAGGTATGGTAGGAAAGGTGTAAATTAGGGGCTTTCTTTTACTGCCAAAATTAATAAGGATAGAGTTATATTTTATGAGAGTAATAAATGTGATTATGCGGGAAAATCTGCTTGCAAGGTAGCTGGATGCTGGCATTACACCTTTTCTTTCTGAGCATTAAGTTCTCTCATAATGTCCTCCACAAAATATTAAGTACATTCTGCTTGAAGAGCATTGAGCACGATGCCAAGAGAAAGGCAGAAGAAGTGGAGCCATGGCAGAGAAAGAAAGAAAGAAAAAAAAAAAGATAGGAGAATTCAAGCCAGCTAAAAAGAAATGTATCCTTCAAATTATAATAACCCAAAGGAAATAGCTGAGATGGAAGTTTTGTCAGGAAAGGCTTCTGGAGGAGGTGAGTCACAAGCCAAAGTTGAAAAGGTCAATGTTAGGCAAAAGAGGAGAGAGAGGTCTGATTGTCCCCAGCTCTAGGGGACAGTTTTTTCCAGAACACAGTCATCCCTTGGCACCTGCAGTGGATTGGTTCCGGGATCCCTGAGGAGATCAAAATCCTCAGATGCTAAGATCCCCTGTATGAAACGGTGGAGTACAGTGGGCCACGGATATCAGCATCCGTATACTTTTCTCTCTCACTTGTTCCCCAGCACCTGGTTTCTTAAGAACTAGGAGGATATTAGAGCTGGAGTCTGCAAACAGACTGACTCATATTCTTCCAGCCTTCTCTGCATAGCCCACCTCCACCCTTCAATTTTCCTAGCAAGCAACATTATCACTTTCAAAAATGACAAAAGTCTGTAATGATCTGAAAGGTAGAAAGTGCCTTTGGCCAAGTGTTATTGCATGCAAGGACCTGGGGCTCAAACTTGGCAGATCAGAGCAAAAGTCACCTTAAGGATATCTGCACACCATGACACACTTTCTCTTATTGAAAAAAAGAATGCTTAATGTAATTACACCCAGACCTGGTTCATCCAGGCTTACTCATGTCCATGTCTCGGGAGCCAGAAAGAACTCACTAACTGGAGAGGCGGAGAATGTGCCAAGAGTTTGTTAATCTGAGGGTTTATTTTGTTTTTTATTAAAATGTAAAGGGAGTTTGCAAATTGGTTCAGATTAACCAGATCAAGCTGTATATTTCACTAACTTTAAAACATTTTTAAAAAATTCTTTTCACCTTCAAAAAAAATTCTTAGAGTTAGACAGAAGTGGTGAGAGTGAAAGGAGGTTGTCTGCTTAATAAAACTTATGAGAGATGTGTCAGCTGCTTCATTTCCACTTTCTGGCTTCAGCCAGAAACAGCTGCAAGATGTCTACTCTAACTCAAATCTTTTTATGACTTTTACTAACTTATTCAAAAATGCTTTTTATTGATTTTCTAAGGAGTCTCACAGCCATGGAGAGAAGAAAGAACATGCTTCACCATCACAGATGAATCAAACTCTTGAAGATAACTCAGTTATTAGCTTCAGACATTTCTGCTATTTACATTTTCCCAAAGAGCAAACTTACCCAGTTTTCCCATTTATACCACATTATAATTACTGAAATGGCTGCTATGATTGAAATTCACCATTGGAGCCCTACTCTCCCAAAGATGATATCTAAGCTCCCTGGCATGCATTCCAATATTTTTATGAACTGGCCTTTCTTCCCCTCTCTACCTGTATCCTCCACTCTTTCCATGCCTTAAATTCTAAATTCTTGCCAGAATGAATTACTGAACTTATTCCAGCCCTTCTCTGGTCTCTGAGCCTTGTACATGCTGTTCCCTCTATCCTTCTTGCTCCAGCTTCCCCACATTTTGTCCGGCTCACTCTTCACCCTTCAGGTCTCAACTTGAGCATCCTCTCTCCCAGGATGCTTTCCTTCATCACCTTAAGACAAGGGCTAGCTTCCCCATCTGTGTGCTGTCATGTCAAAACTTGTTCAGATGGCTGATTTTTCCACAGTACTGATCACTTGGTGGAATCATCATACTTGTATTTGTGTTCCCAACCAGACAGTTGGCCCTTCAGGTTCAGACTATATCTGAATCTCAGCTATATCTCCCAGTATTTAGCATGGTGCCTGGAATAGCCATCCCTCATATAAACATCTGTTGAATAACTGAGCACAAAATAAATTGATATTATATATATGTCAATTCCATGTCCTGCTGCAAACCTTGCATTAATTTACATAACTTTGTAAGTAAATTATTTTAAGCCCTTTACACATTAGCAAGATTGCTTAACTTCAGACCAGAGCAAAGCCTTGGACATGGAAACTGCTCAACCAATGTTAGACAATTGACACATGAATAGAAGCTCGATGCGCCCACTGGAATAACTGATATCTTTGCTATGCAGAACCAGAGACCATGCCTAGCCTAGTACCCCGTGTTGCTGCTATTTGTAGCATGTTAGCACATTCGATGACTGAAACACTAAAATTCTTTTTTTTTTTTTTTCCTTTAATTAAAGGCAACTTAGGCATAAGCTCCTTGGATATTTACTGCCCTGACCAAAACTCAGTTCATCATAAGGAAGGCTTTGGTCTAGTGCAGGGTATATTTTAAGAGACCCCAGAAAAAAGCACAGTTATCCCTTTATTGCCCCTTAAATTCACTGGCCTAAAATGTCTTATCAGCAATTTACCATTTGAGATTAGGGCTTTAATCTCCATAAAAATGTTGACAGTTCCTGGCTGAGAGGTTCCTAGTCTGCTTAGTCACTAAGACCCTGACATTGGCAACCTCTCTTGAAAAGTTTTAGGTGTACTTGTATCTTGATGAAGACCCACAAAAGGCTAGACAATTAATCCAGTAGAAGGCAGTGTCTGCAAAGCCATGATCACATATCACTTCCTGCCAGAGAGCAGAGTCTAAGGAAATGGACTTTGGGATGGGTAAGATTTGACAGGTGGAGATTTTCAGAGAATGCTAAGATGATTGCTTTGACCCAGTGTGGTGCCTTTGAAGTCCAGAAGCATCTAAGGAGAGGTCTGGGGATACTGATACCTAGAGTGGAATTGGGCCTTCAAGGGTGCACAAAATGAAGGGGAAAGGAGAGGAGAATCAAACACAAACCACACAAAATTTACAGTGTTTCCTTCTAACTATGCCTCAACCAGAGGTGGCATTGGGGAAACACAGTCGTGCCAACTTTGGTAACCCCCTTCAGCTAATATATGGGTATCTTAGGAGTTCAGTGGAAAGAGTAGGGATGTTTGGATCTGAAGGATTCAGTCTCCCTTTTGTAGTTAAGTGATCTTGGACATGTTATCTCAAAGACTTGAGTTTCTCCATCCACTAAATAGGAATTGCAGTGTTTACTTCATGAGCCATTCTAAGGATTAGACATAATATACGCCTGGCAAATAGTGGGTGCTTAGGGAGTTTCCCTTCCCATCAACAAGGTTGCAGTGTCTTTTCTTTCTTTTTTTAAAATTTATTTTTTATTGTTCTTTCCCCCAACACACTTTTTTTTCCCCACTGTACAGCATGGGGACCCAGTTACACATACATGTATACATAATTTTTTCTCCCATTGTCGTGCTGCGTTGTTAGTATCTAGACATAGTTCTCAGTGCTACACTGCAGGATCTCATTGTTAATCCATTCCAGGAGCAATAGTTTGCATCCATTAACCCCAAGCTCCCAATCCCTCCCCCTCCCTCCCCCTCTCCCCAGGCAACCACAAGTCTGTTCTCCAAGTCCATGATTTTCTTTTCTGTGGAATTGTTCATTTGTGCTGCATATTGGATACCAGATATGAGTGATATCATATGGTATTTGTCTTTCTCTTTCTGACTTATTTCACTCAGTATGAGAGTCTTTTCAGTTTGGCATTTAATTCTGAGTTATCATCACCATTGGCCAATGAAAATCCAGCCAATTTGTTGGAAGTCTCTATCTCCAAATATCCAGGTGTTTAGCCATGTGGGAGAAAATAGTCTGTGACTCAATGACTTTTCCTTTTGTTGTCCGTATTGCTTGGCCTTTGAGAGAAAGAGTCATCCATACAGACACTCATGTTTTTCTGCATCTAGGTTTTTTGTCCTCATCAGTCTAGACCGTGGGCCAAATTACTGACTCACTCTTGCTCCCTCAGGAGGTCCAGGTGTATGTGTTTATTACTACCCTAATGAACCTTTTTGCACTATTTTAGAGCAGAGTTCTTAAAAAGAAGGTTTTAAAGAAGTTTAGATTCTGTTAAGTTTCAATTAATCTATTCTGCTAACTTCAGTTGGACTGTTTTAAAATTCTTTGAGTGATGATATTTTTCATGTTGTCTCTAAACTTATACTTTCTCAGCACGTTTGATATGTTTCCTGCCAAATCACATGTAAATTGCCAACAGTTAAACAGGTTTTTTTAAGGGATGAGTCAGAGAGAAACGAATCGAAGTCTTTCAGCGCTAAAGGGACCTCAGGTTTTTTCGCCCAATCCTTTGTTGTATAGATGATGTTAGATCCAAAGGAGTGAAATGATTTGCCCGAGGTCACACAAATAAATTTTGGCAAAACCGGGATAAAACTCAGCCCTTCTAAGTTGTTTCCTTCCTCCTAAAATAGAAAGAAAAGTCTGAAAGTTTTGAAAGAAGCAATAGCTAGGACAGTCATTACAAGCTACTGAAGGAAACTGGGGCACAGGGGTGCACCAAGGTACTGTTGACAGCAATTTCGAAAACACAGGGAAGTTGCTCATTAATAAGTAATGGTACATGCACCCCTATGTTCATAGCACAATTCACAATAGCCAAGACATGGAAACAACCTGAATGTCCATCAACAGATGGATGGCTAAAGAAGATGTGGTGTAGTATATGTACAATAGAATATTATCCATAAAAAAGAATGAAATAATGCCATTTGTAGCAACATGGATGGACCTAAAGATTATGATACTAGGTGAAGTAAGTCAGACAGAGAAAGACAAATATCATATAATATCACTTACATGTGGAACCTAAAAAATGATACAAATGAACTGATTTACAAAACAAAAACACTCACATATATAAAAAACAAACTTACAGTTACCAAAGGGAAAAGGGCATGTGTGATTAGGAGATACAAACTACTATATATAAAATTGATAAACAATAAGGTCCTACTATATAGCACAGGGAAATATAGTCAATGTTTTGTAATAAGCTATAATGGAAAAGAATTTGAAGAAGAATATATATATATGTTTATATATGTATAACAGAATCATTTTACTGTACATAAGAAACAAACACAGCATTGTAAATCAATTGTATTTCAATAAAAAAACCAAATTTTAAAATCTGGAATATTAAAGTTGGGAAATTATTTTATAATACTAGTGAGCTAGAAAAACGAGCACATCTGAGAATTCTAGAATTTTTATGACATCTTATTTTAAAGCAGTGGTTCACAATTAGGGGTTATTTTGTCCCCTGGGGGATATTCAGGATTATCTGTATAAATTTTTGGTCACAATTTGGGTGTGTGTTGGGGAATTCTCCTAGCATCCAGTGAGTGGAAGCCAAGGAGGCTACTTAAGATACTACCAGTCACAGGATAGATTCCTACACAAATAATAATCTGACCCCAAATGTCCATTGTGCCAAGATTGAGAACACCAGGGCTAGTAGTTCTCAATTTTATCAGAACCAACATCTTGTTATAATATCCCCTACTATGCTGAAATGAAACCCATAGGAATTATCTGCATCCACAACTAAATGTAAAGGAGAAATATAAGTAAAATAGTTTATAGGGGTTGCTAGATGCAAACTATTACCTTTAGAAAGATGGGCAATGAGGTCTTACAATATAGAACAGGAAACTATATCCAGTCTTTTGGGATAGACCATGATGGAGGATAATATAAGAAAGGGAATGTATGTATATGTATATATATATATATATGACTGGGTCACTATGCTGTACAGCAGAAATCGACACAACATTGTAAATTGACTATACTCTAATAAAAATAAAATTTAAAAAGAAAATTATCTATGGTTCGGTATGTAAAATTCAGAAGCAAGTACACTGGAAGGTACTTATACTATTCATTAAATCATCACTGAGGATGCTACAGACAGAGGGCTACAGTAGGTGCATGATGTTGGTTCTGATAAAATGTGACATTGACATCTTAAACTATGGCCCACGCATGTATGAGTGGTGTAAAATAGAGGGTGGGTGTGGGAGGGTAGATGCTTCCATAAAATTTTTTTCCAACAAAGGATTTCCCCATCTATAAAATTTTGAAAACCACTGCCCTAAGGGAAATTAGGCAGTAGATGTAAAGAAATATAATATAGGTCAAGTTTCATCACGACAAATATTATTTTGACAAAAATCTTTATATAGCAAAAGATTTCTGAGCCGTAGGCAATAACCCATTTGTCTTAAGTAATATGCAATACAACAAAATAAAAGAATCTGGACTTTTTTTTATTATAATGGCCTTTGACCTGTATTCTTTGCTTGGTGGAAGAATGAATCTTTAAGTTGGAATTCAGTGTTGCAATTTGTTCTAGGTATAGTCATTTTCTTTTCCATTGGCTTGATATCTGCCAAATGTTTATAGTGAAATGAAAGACCTGAGTGGCTAAAGGCTGCACATAGAGGTGTTCTCCATAAACCCTAATTACTATTCAACTTTGATTCCAAAAACAAGAGGAATGATAATCACAAAAGGAATGTTGAGCCTAATATGGTAGGGACAGCTGGTTGCCACTCAAAGTCCATTTTCTCCTTCTTCCTTGTTAGCCAAAATCTGATTTTAACCTACATACATTGGCATCTGAAACACAGACTGCATTTCCCAGTCTCACTTGGTATTTAATATGGCTAATGAGATATAAAAAATGTCGTGTGGGTCTTCAGAGAAGTTCATTTAAAAGAAACAGTCTTAGCAGAGAAGAGGTGCCATCATCCTTTCTGTTTCTAGAAGTCAGTGATAATAGCTACAATTTCTAGTGCCATCTCAGAAAATTAGTTGCCCTTGAAGGTGAAAGTCTTGTGTTGTGAAGCAGAAAAAATATAAGAATCTTGAGTTCCTAATGCTTTTGGATAGCCACCAAACAGCCTTGGATTGCCTATCTCTGAACCACTTTTGTGAATAAATACTTGATTTATCCACTGGGATTGAGATTCTATTACTAGCAGCCAAATATAATTGATATGTCATCCTATCCTAACCAGTATCTCCTTCTTTCCTATAAACTTTGGAATTACATTGCCTCTATGTGTCTATTCAGTCAAAACATAACATATACCTTTATTATGCCCCAGGACCTGAGACTTAAGGTTTTAGCAATTGAGGTAAATAAGACATGCACCATTCTTTCATGGAACTATCTCTAATCCCAATCATTCTACTAGGCAACATGATATCCTTAATGGAGATATTAGGGCCACAGGGAAAAATGCCTTAAAATTCTAATAGAGCCCCTCCTGTGCTAGTTTTATTTTTTAACAATCTATAGTTACTTTCAGGTTCACTGAGGTATCATTGATAAATAAGCTGCCCATTTTGAAGCCATAATTTAATTAGGTTTGGGAGTCCCCTTGTGGCCCAGTGGGTTAAGGATCCAGCATCATCACTGCTGCATTTCAGGTTGCAGCATGGGTTTGATCTTGGCCCAGGAGCTTCAGCATGCTATGGATGCACCCAAAGGAAAAAAAAACCAAAAAGTTTTGAAATATGCATACACACTTGAACCTACCACCACAATCAAGACAGTAAAAGTATCCATCATCCTTGAATGTTTTCTTGTGTCCTTTAAAATTCTTCCTATCCACCCTTCCCAACTCCAACCCCATTATCAGGTAGCCATTGATCTGCCTTCTCCTATGTATTAGCTTGCATTGCACTTTATAAAATTTCATATAGATATGCTAGTATTATTTACCAGTAATTCTAATGGAACATCACATGGCTATGTACTCACACATTTTGCTCAGTCTAGAGAGCTAATCAGTTTCCTAGATTTCTAAGATAGCAAGCTATTCTTTCATTGTTCTTCATAATTTATAGGACTTTATCCAAGTTAGCTACATATGGAAAGAAAGGAGGAATCCTTGGTGTTTATCCTTTCAATTATATGCATGATCAGTGGTAAATACTTGTATACGTAGGCATAGATGGATGCCAAGGTAAGGGTCACACATATCCCATGATTGCTGCAACAGGGAAGTTACTAACAAGGATTCCCTTTTACTTCAGAATTCTTACTGGCTTCTAGATAGACTCTCTATTTGTATTTTAGACCATAAAGAAAATGTGTGCCCATGAGTACACACACAACATTTAACTTTTTAAAAATTTTTCAAGTGTCCCAAGTTTATGGAGTTATTACAGTATCATGTGTTTCTTTCTTTTTTTTTTTTTTTCCCACTGTACAGCAAGGGGATCAAGTTATCCTTACATGTATACATTACAATTACATTTTTTCCCCACCCTTTGTTCTGTTGCAACATGAGTATCTAGACAAAGTTCTCAATGCTATTCATCATGTGTTTCTTCAATACAACTTGGGTCTTAGACATACAGGTGAACCTTTGGTTCAACCAAGAAGACGGCAAACATTTCATAGTAATTGTGGGATATAATGTCCCAAGATATCCTTGAGAGAAAGTACTTTTCTCTCAGTACTGCCCACTTAGGGAAATACAGGAGTACTTTTTTAAGGAAAAGTAATCCCTTCTACTACACGATAAGGCTCTGGAAACGGAAAGGCATCTCATTCCTCCAGATTTCTAGCTCTGGAGAGAGTGCACAGTGCCAATTTAGGAAACCCTATTTGAATAGGTTTGATCGAAACATTAAAAAACCACATCCCATGTGATGGAGGAAAACACTTAAGCCAGCCTCTTTGCAATCTGCCACGGGTCTCCCCGTATGACCCCATATCCACCAGACTTCCTGTTTCTTTCAGGTCATTAGCCACTGATGACTGCTGCTGATGACTATACTGTGCCAAAGACTGCAGATGGGGGGTTGGGATGAGGGAGAATAAACTTTGAAGTCCCTGTGCCTTAATATATTTCCCTTCTTCCTCTCGGCCCCCATTCTGAATTCCTCCAAGCGGTGTCGTTTAGGTGTTTGGGTTGGGCTCCCATATTGCCAACGGCTCCTCTGCTTTCTCCCTCCACTAAAGAAATCAAGCATAGTTCGGAAACAGCTCATTCACCAGGTAAGAAGATAGGTCCCCTCAAACCAGGGCAGAGCCCAAACCATTAAGCCATCAGGTTTTGTGTTCTCAGGTTTTATAGCCCTCTTATTCACCCTCAGCAGTGGGAGGCTTCCTGATGTGCTTCTGACCTCTCAGGGATAAGCCATTGGCACCTCAGCCCCGGGGAGGGAGCACACAAGGCTCTTTGTTCATTCCATAGGCTGTGCTGCCTGACCTTGTAGTCTGGATTCATGTACAAAACAAATTAGATGGTGTGATTTGAGACCTGCTGGGAAATTCTCTCCCTCGTCTCCCTTTCCCTACCACCCAATCACCATCTTTCAAAATATTTAAAATATCTCTCAAATCACTGCACTGATAGCTCATCAACAGGTCATCTTGAACTGTCAAGAGTACAGGTGGAATCCACACTTGGGAATGTTGACCATTAAATTAATGTGATGCTACCCAATTCAGTGAAATTTCATAGGCTAGAGAATGCCCACCGTCGCTCTTCAAGCTGATGGTTGTCCCTCATCCATCACCACTTCTCTGATTCTTTCACAGCACCTTGCATTTAGAAAGTGCTCAGTGATTAACTGTTTACTTGACAAAAAGAGACATAAAAAGGATGAATGAAACCCTGAGTGGTGAGCTCTCCCTTAGTTTGCTAGACACATAGGACTTAACAGTTTCATGCTTGAAGGAATACCTCAGTGTGATATTTGCCCAAGCTTGCCATAAATTCTCTTCCAATGAATTTCTAACCCTAACTCTCTTAGTGTTCATAACCTCTTTCATGGTATGTTCCTCTTAGAGTTGTACACACACATCTCTGACTGTCTCTGGACCCACATGAGCAAAGTAAGGGGATTCCCATTTGAAAAATAAAATTCAACTCACTCAGGGAAAGATGATAGCAAAGTCGTTGCAGGGTCAGGGGACTAGGAATCAAGATTTGGAGAGCAATCTTCACCCTGCTGTTCCTGAGGCCACCACTGACAGCAGCCATATGATATATCGTTCCTAAAGGACATTTTGAGTATGAAATGAAAATGCTAAGAAAAATTAAGCTAGAGCAACCGGTGTTCACCAAACCAACCAGGACACAAGCTCACCTGCACATCTAGGCATGTCAACCTCTCTGGGAACTTCAGTTTCATTACCTATAAAACTGAGAATCAGACAAGATTACCTGCTTGATTTCCTCAACTCTAAATCATTTAGTTGAGAGCCTATCTTCATTTCTTATTCCTAACTTCTCAAGTATGTTTAAAATAGGAACACATACTTCCTCTGTTTTTTCACCTCTTTTACATCTTTATTCAGTGGAAATTTCTGGAGATCAATTTCGGGAGCCAGTTTGTCTAATAATCTGTCTCTAGACATGAAGCAGCTTTCAACATTGTCAGAAATGTAGTTATCCAGAGAGCCATGTGGCCACTATTTCCATGAACTCCTCCTGAATATATTTTTCTTTTAATTATAGCAGGAAAAGCATGATAGAAACAGTGATGGGAAGACTGATGCAGGATATTTATTCTTCACAGCCGAACCTAGCTCTATTTCCTTGGACTCTTGTTTTCTAGATCTGCCTCATTTCCATTCGTCACCATCCGTCAGCCACAATGATGCATTATACAACTTGATTCTGAAATAACCAGTAGTTTACACATGGCCCTTCTTCCCAGCCAACAAGAATAACAATTTATTCCTTACACATGTATCATTTCACTCTGTCTTCACATTGACTCTGTGTGAAAATTAGATGATTCAGAGAAAAGTGACTTGTCTAAAGGGACACAGCCAGCAAGCAACAGTCAGAACTGGGATCCCAGTCTGATTTTATTATGCCATGCTCTATCTCAAGAATTCCTGTGATTGACGAGGTGAAAAGACTGATAATGCTTAGTAAATTTTGTTTCATAATGTATTTAAACTACTTTTAAATACCAGAAATATGATAGTAGGGATGGCCAAAATAATGTGGTCCCTTATGCATCCAGGTATGAAATTCTTCTCATTCAGCATTTAATGATTCCTTCAACATAGCTTCCCTTAATTCCCAGCCTGGGGAATGTTATAGATAACTCTAAAAAATATCTTGCAGGGTGTTGGAGCCACTATTTGCAGATCATCCAGTGGCGTTGTATCCTGTTAGGTTTTTTAAAAAAATAATAATAATTCTCACTTAACCACATGTAAGTGGACAGAACGGGAAAAAGTAGTATTGTAACTGCAGATTTCAAAGGAACAAGAAGGGTTTCAATCCTTGAACTTTTCAAGGGTGTATTAAACAGTTCACTTTAAAAATGGTGAACAACTCAAAGGCTTTTACATGCTCATACAGAGAAAGAAAGCTAATGAGTCTAAAAATCCTCTGGAAAAATCCACTGGGCTATTTGAAAGCATATTCCTGATCCCTATTACAACTGCCAAGGAAACTGAGTTAATCATGTTCCCAGAAAGACTTGGGATGGAATTTCAAAATTAGGTGCTTTAATCACTCAGTATGCTCAAATCCATGTAAAATGCTTAAGTATTTATAAATATTTCTTTTAAATACACACATTTTTAAGTGCACCCAGACAGGTGCAGGGGGGTATCACGTGCCAAAAATCTATCAAAACATTTGATGAAGCGTCATCAAATTGTGACAATGTTTTTAGAAGAGCACAGGTCTTTGTGTGACATAAAATCCAATGCAAGGAAACTCACCAGCTCCGTCTGCAGTAGCTCACTAAAAAAAAAAAAAAGATTAAAAATGAATTTTCATCTTTCTGCAGATATCACTTGCTTTGCCAAGAAATTCAGCCACGTAAACCATTACTATGCCTGACTTAGACTTAAAAGCCTCTGGATCTAATATCTAATAAGATATCAAGGTGTGGGAACCACAATCTAAATTTTGGTTCTCCAGGCTGAGTTAAGAGATGACGACAAATTTAAGAAATATTCGCCAAAGAGAAGTGAAGTCGCAAGAGATAGAAGTCAGAAGAGGGAACATGCCAATGCTCCCTTGAAGAGTCACAACTTAAAACAGGAAACTGAGAATAATTGTTTAAACTGTTGTTGGAGCATTCAATTCATTACATGTGTGAGAGAAATCCCTTCTACATGGTCTGATTTTGATATTGTTTTGTACTTTTCTCAGCTTTAAGTAATTGGTTACCAGGATCAGAAATAGACATGTTCAAAGATCCTGGTGAGCTTCATGTTTACCAATTAGCCAATATTTACTACAAACTTGATAAAGGAAAGATGTTCTGCTAGGAATCAGAGTTTTTTTTTTTTTTTTTTTTTTTTTTTTTTGGTCTTTTGTTGTTGTTGCTATTTCTTGGGCCGCTCCCGTGGCATATGGAGGTTCCCAGGCTAGGGGTCCAATCGGAGCTGTAGCCACCGGCCTACGCCAGAGCCACAGCAACGCGGGATCCGAGCCGCGTCTGCAACCTACACCACAGCTCACGGAAACGCCGGATCGTTAACCCACTGAGCAAGGGCAGGGACCGAACCCGCCACCTCATGGTTCCTAGTCGGATTCGTTAACCACTGCGCCACGACGGGAACTCCAGGAATCAGAGTATTTTTTAATGACATAGGGCAACAACAATAGTGACAGCCGTGGTATGACCTTGGTCTTCAGCATCTACCCTCTAGCTGAGGGAGTGGAATACCCACACCTACTAAGAGAACACACAAGCACAAAGTGATACAAGGTAAACATCCCATGGAACAGCTACAGAACTGTTGGAATTCAGACAAGGGATGAGTCACTTTAGGAAAGAATAATCAAGAAAATCTTTATATAAGACGGAAGATTGAAAGTGTACTCTGAGTACTAAAGTGTTGCTAAAAGAATCATAGAAAGTGACAGAACTAAGACAAAATATGACCATCATAGTAAGTATAAAGGAATTAAACATTTCTTTTTTAAAAACACGCAGTTTGAAGAAAAAATAATCTATTTCAATTGACAAGAACTATATTTTAAAAAATACAAATAAGTTAACAGTAAAAAGTTGAATATAGACAAATTATATAAATAAAGAAGTGAAAGCATTGCAACTGTAATGTCAGATTAAAAAATTAAAGCAAAAAACACAGAAAGAGAGTTAATTCATGCCCATAGAGGGTAAAATTCACGAATGATATATATTGCTATAATTCTCCATATAGGTGATTTTATTATATCAAAATACAATATAAAACATAAATCAAGTATATAAAATATTCAGGAATAAATTTTTAAAAGTCAATAAAAAGAATTCGGACAATCTCTCTCTCTTTTTTTTTTTTTTTTGGTCTTTTTTGTCTTTTCTAGGGCCAACCTGCGGCATATGGAGGTTCCCAGGCTAGGGATTAAATTGGAGCTGTAGCCACCAGCCTATGCCAGAGCCACAGCAATGCGGGATCTGAGCCACGTCTGCAACACCACAGCTCATGGCAACGCCAGATCCTCAGCCCACCAAGCAAGGCCAGGGATGGAACCCACAACCTCATGGTTCCTAGTCGGATTCGTTAACCATTGAGCCCGACGGGAGCTCCCAGACAATTTCTTTTGATGAATCAAGTAGCAATACATAACTATTAAAAGATAGAATAATTTAGATTGTTTAATAGCTATGTCAAACTTTGTATCCTCCAGTGAAAGAATACAAATACATTTTTCTTTTGTTGTTATTGTCTGTGTTCGGTTTTGTTTTATTTTTGCAGTACTGCTGTAATATTTAACAAATTCAATCATTTAATTGGTTACACACTCACACACCGACCTCGGCAATTATCCCAGATATAGCTTCCAGAGAGGCACATTCTAAAGGGATTAGCATTGAGGAGTTTCTACATCTATGGAAGGGAAGGAAAGGAAGCAGGACTGGGCAGAGGGAATAGCAGAGCTGTGAGTTGGAGAACACAGATCTGTCATGGACTTTGGGCCCCCCGGGGAAAGAGTGCGACATTGGGTGGGGCAGCTTTTTAGTGGAGGCAATCCCTCAGGATTCTGAGAGCTGAGGGCTATACCTGCTGCAATCCCATCAAGAATAAATGTCTTTCCATTTCTGAAAGAGAATCTGAACTGTGCATCACAATGTCCATTATGAAAAGTTTAAAAAATTAAAAATAATAATGGTCATATTTTCCAACAGAAAAGGAGTAGAGCTACAGACTAAAAATAAAAATATAAATTAATTCCTGAAACTAGAGAACTAAACGTCTTGTTTCTAAGCAGATTTTTGTTCAAAGAGAAAGCTAAAAATTCCAATTACTTCATGTTAATAATGAAAAAGAGGGAGTTCCCATTACAGCTTAGTGGGTTATGAACCCAACTAATATCCTTGAGGATGTGAGTTCAGTCCCTGGCTTTACTCAGTGGGTTAAGGATCTAGTGTTGCCTTGAGCTGTGGTGCAGGTCACAGATGCAACCCAAATCCTGCATTGCTGTGGCTGTGGCATAGGCCGGCAGCTGCAGCTCCAATTCAACCTGTAGCCTGGGAAGTTCCATATGCTGCAGGTGCAGCTGTGAAGGAAGGAAGGAAGGAAGGAAGGAAGGAAGGAAGGAAGGAAGAAGGAAGGAAGGAAAGAAAAAGAGTAAACTACATATCAAAATATAAAAGATGTGATGAAATATGTAGAAGGTAAGTGGTATTTTCTTAAATGTTCTATTTAAAACATATTACATCAAAATGTTAAGAAAATAAATGAGCAAGTTAGATAGGGAAGACATATTTGTTGTACATATGTCTGACAAAGGATTTGTATCTACAATATGTAAAGAGTTCCTACCCACTCAATAGTAAAAAGACAAATACCCAATTTAAAAATGGGCAAGGGATTTAAACAGACATTTCATCAAAAAAGGTTATATGAATGGCAAAAGTACATATAAAATGATGCTTAAAATCAGTAGTCAACAAGAAAATCCAAATCGAAATCACAATGATATACTATCTCACACCTATTAGAATGATAAAATTAAAAAGCTTAATAATATCAAATGTTAATGAGGATATAGATAAAATAGAATCCACATACTTTGCTGGGAATAGTGTAAAAGTTACAGTTTCTGGAAAAGTGGCAGTTTCTGATAAACTCATGACTCCAAAATTGTACTATTAGGTATTTACAAATTGCTAAGGAAAAACCTGTATAAAAATACTTAAAGCAACTCTACTTATAAGAGCCTAGAATGAGAAATAACTAATGTTTCATAAATAGGCAAATAGATAGTTATTGGGGCACATTCATACAATGGACTATGACTTGGCAATATAAAGAAATGAATCATGAATATACACAACAATGTGAGTCTCAAATGTATGATTTAATTTATATGAAGTACAAGAATGGGCAGGTGATGAAAATCGAAGCACACCCCTCTGTGAGGTGGAGCTATCTGGAAAGTCTTCAGATGAAACCTCCTGGGATGGTGGGAATATTTTAGATCTGGATTTGGGTGTGAGTTCATGAGTGTATGCATTTGACAAAACTAATTGAACTGGATACAAAAGATCAAATGATCAGTATATTCCACCCTGCAGGTAATAACTCAGTAGAAAAAACAAACAGTGGTTTTAGAACTTTAAGAATTTTATTTCTGTGTTACTTAAGTAATTTCAAACCATCAAAAATATGGAAATCTCTCTAATTCACTTTCCAAAGTTCCTATGTCCCTGATTATAAAACCTAGTATTCTAGTATTATGGATGAAACACACACACACACACACACACACACACACATAGACATACACACGCACACACCCTACCAAATTGAATCTAACATTATGCTAAAAGAATTATAAATTGTGAGCATATTACTTTTATTCCTGGAAAATGAATGTAACAGCAAAATCAAATTATTAAAGACACTATCATTTGATAGGTGAACTTGTAGAAGGACTTCATTCTTGATTTAAAAATAGCTAGATAGGGATAATAAGGCAATTCCTAAACATTAGAAAGACTATCACAGCACACCTATGCTCCAAATCATAATTATGGTGAAATGCTGGCATCATTTCCATTAGATTCAGATGCAAGGGTAAGCCTAATATTTTAATAATTATTTATTTCTCTTTTAAAAGTGATATAATACTACAAGAAAGAAAAAGGAGTACGAGCTTTAAGATGTAAAAATATATAGCAATTAATAACTTCTTCATAAGTGTAAATATATTGGATTACTGAATAAGTAGATTTGTATAACTTCCTAACTTTAAAAAAAAAAAAAGTCATGGCATATCGCAAATAAATTATAAATAAATGACATTGTAAATTGAAAGCAAACAAATGTAAAGCTACTAAAAATAATTATAGGTTATAATATATATAATTTAATGGTGGTGGAAAACACTGTAAACTTAAACATATGGCGAAAGCCTTAAAAAGAAAATAGACAACATTTGGGGAAATCTCTTTTAGAGAGTCAAAATTTCCTAAAGGTTTTATGTCCTTAATACACAAGGAAATTTTAGTTTGTAATTGCTGCAAATTACAAACAAAAGGCAATATGAAAAAATAGGCAAATGTATGAGTAGGAAAAAGAAAAATAAAAAAAAGTAGTTAAGATTTGTTGCTAGTAGATTTGATAAGTGAAATTATTGTTTTTACCACACAAATAAAACTGATAGCATTTAGAATAAAAATGCCAATATCTATAACCAAAAAGACATTGAAAATGGCCTAAATGAATAGAAATATGTAATTAGCTAATCAAATCAGGATATGACTGTTTCATGAACCATATTAAAATCGTGTTGTTTAAGAAAACATCAGTGAAAATACAGAGAAATACTGTTTGGTGAATAAAACATGTAGCCAAATATCTTCGTAACAAAACTTTTGGAAAACTAAACATTCATTTTTTTAAAAAAGACTAGAGCACATACACCAAAATGTTAAAAACATTATTTCCTCTGAGTAATACAAATAAAAATGAATAATACATTATCTTTATTTTTTTTTGCTATACTGTCCATTTTTGTTTACTTTCAAAAAGAAAAAGATTTCTTTGCCATCTGAGAAACTATATAAACACACGATAAAGATACATGCCATAAAATTTTAAAGCGAAACATAACCCGGATTAATAGAAGTAAATTTTCTTTGTTGTTCTTCAGCTGAAAAAGAGCCAGATGCATTTTCTAATCTCGATATCCTGTTTAAAGAAGAAAAAAGGAAGAAAAAGTCAAAGAAAGAATATCAGCCTGAGCTCTGACAGTAAGAGAGATGAATTTTTTTAATTTCAGAATTTTATGGGTTCTTAATACCAAAGATCCAAAGATCAGAATGACCGTAAGTGTTCAAACTTAAGTACTGCTATCGACGCTTTAGGACAAAAATGAGAAAATAGGAAGATAACTTCCCAGGGCCAGATCCTACAGAAACGCGTATTTCCCTGGAATACAAGGAGCAGTAGTCACACAATGCAGATGATTTTTATCAAACTGAGCCTCATCAGATGGTATGAGTCAGTGAGAGTTACCATGAAGCACAGTCATTTAACATGACCGCTAATGTTTTTTGAAAACATTTGACTCTGGATCCAACATGAGCAATCGGCATGAGTACTTAAGTTCGATCCAATTTTCTGTTGGCCCAGGGAAGTAGAAAAATATTCTCCAAAGTATCAGCAGTGTTTGCAAGGTAGTAAGCACAGAAAATAGGAAATAATTTAAAGAGGTTCTAAATGGTACCTGGGAAATGTCTTTAAAAATAAATCCTTTCTGACTCTTCATTATGTTGCACAAATGAGAGGCCCAAAAATTATAGCTCAACACCCATTTCACATTCAAGGTCAGATAGGCAACAATCAGGCGATGATATTTTATTCTCCCGCACACATAAAATTCTGTTTGAACTCATCAAAGTGAATTTATAGACGTGCTAAACTATCCAATGAGAAGATTGGGTATAAGTAGGACAAGTTCCCTACTTGGTTTCCTAATGCAAGTAAATTACTAGCCAGGGCATGATTTCACTTGATACAAAGAAAAAGTTAATAATTTTTGTCCCAACCTTGACCAAACTACAGGCCTGAATTTTTCAGGACAACAAATTTTAAAACCTTGGCAGTGATCATTCAGGGACATTTCTGAATAGGATATATTCACACGAATCCTTTTTCCCTTTGCCAGCATCTCTATAACTACTAGGAACTTGGGAGAATGAAAACAAAATATCTGAGTATAAACCGAACCAGAGTTGAATATTTATCCACTGCAATTTAATCTGAAGAGATGTTCTTCTAGCATTCAGGGTTTGCTGGAATCCCACAAATCCCAGCAATATTTAGTACTCAGATGGATGTTCTGTCCTTAGTTCACCTCCCAATATCAGACCTTTGTTGTTGTAAGTAAATCTCATGATGTTACATTCCATTTTTACACCCGTTTGAATCCAATGAATGTCAAAATGGCATTTAGCATCTCCTCTGTGGTTGAAATCATGTAGTACTTTTAATTAGAGGGTTTCTTCTTAATATTTCAGAGGTATAAATTTGTAGATTCCAAAAACATTCCTCTCTGGGCATGTAGAGGAGGCCCTAGGCCGGGGAAGGACACAGACTTACAAATGAATAGCAGGCTGAGGAAAATGTTTCGTTAATCCTTAATAGCAAAACAATAGAGGAAAGATTTGAGGATACCCCATATAATTAATAGAGTAGAACTAAGCATGCCACACATGCTTCCAAGATCACAGAATGCACGGAGGAAAAAAAAAGCAATACAATGGTTAATCACTTCAGAGAAATCATGCATAAAGTACTACATGTACCACATCCAAGATAATGACCAAACCTCTTCAAAACCAGCCCATCTGGTAAATCTCTTCCAAAGCTCAAATTGCACCAGGCCATCCTTAACCATCCTTGACCCTTCAGGCACCTAAAGCTAGCTTGAGTTGCACTCCTCAGCAATGAAAGCGACATGCAAATAAACAACAACAAAATCCCCTTGCTCATCTGAAACATTCAAAAATGTTTGTAAGCTTAAGGATGAAGAGGGGAAAGGGTGGCAAATTACCAACTTGGATTATCAAGGGTAGTGGAGTAAGACAATGGTGTTTCAGGTCATACTAAGAACACACAAACTGACCTCATGCATGAGGAAGGAAATCCAAGCTCAAATCAGAACCAGGCGTTTCAGAACAATACTCTCACGAGCAACGCATGATCTCTTGGACTAATGGTCCTAAGAGCAAATGAATTTTAGTCGTGTTAAATATTTATGTGTTTAAGAAACAGATTTTCCATCTAAATTGTCGGTAAACCGACCATCCCACTCTGAGACATTTTATGTCTCTGTCGTAATTCCTGAAATCTGTGTTGATATCTCTTCTTGTCCAAAATCATAGGATTGAGCTGTTATGATTCTAATTAAACTTGCAAAGTGGCATATTAAAAGCAGATCTAACCAAAGATACAATGAAGCAAGAGGGTGAGGCTTAAAGCAATTTTAGCAACTAGTGTTTTGTGGTTTCTCTTCAAATACCAAAGGAGATTGAATTGGAGTGAGGGGAATATTGGCTAATAAATTTCCAGAGGAAAAACAAACCACCTCTATTTCCAATCTTTAAGTATGAGGGGAAGGAACTAAGGAATACCTTAGTTAAATATTGTTTATAATGTTTCTCTAAGTTCAATTCTGTGTAAATGAATTTGGTGACACCCCAAGGGATTCCGGAGCAAAGTAAAATTTTGCACCTAGGATATTTTATATATGCAGCATACACTTAGAGCTGAATTTTTTTTAAAAAAACATGCAAGGAAAAAATCAGAAGAAAGTGCCAATAAATTCTTAACTCTTGGGGGCGAGGAGGACACCACTGTCTATTTCAAAATACACACAGTTGAAAACATTAAACAAAAGATTAATGGTCAATGTGACTTCCTTTTTCTTGCAGCTCTTATTTAAACAAGTTGCACACATAAGTGGTGCTATATGCATAGGATTTTGCATTAAGTTTGCAATGTCAGGTTTGTTTATAAAAATCATATTTTTAACCACTGGCCCCTGGGGCTCTGTTCTGGGCAGTTACAAGCTCCAACCAGCTCTGTTCTGATTTTTAAAAAGACAGCTCTCATTTCCATGAACTTTCAATGGAGACATTTCAGACCTTGGAACAAAACATTTGGTTTATACTCTCTGTGGCCTTACGAACTTACAATTAAGTTTATTTACTTGGCTCAGAATGTGCACTTCTGTTTGCCATAACTGGCGGGTGGCCACTGCCAGTCCGGGAGAGGCCTGCAGAGTTTAGAGCTTTTATTCATATCTATCTATCTATCTATCTATCTATCTATCTATCTATCTATCTATCTACCTATCTGCCCAGCCTCCAGTACTGTGAAAAAAATTTCCTCTTAGTGCTTTTGAGAGCATTTACCGCATTTTTGTTTCTGTTGAGAACTTTTAACTCCATTCATAAACCTAGTGGTCACACAGTAGTTAATATCTTTTCCACCGTGGTTGAAATCGTGGCTTCTGTAATTTATGCCCAACCATAACAACGCTCATAAGCAACTGCAGAGCACACAAGACCTCCCATTCCTGGATTTGCTGCCACTTCAAGGAAAATGCAGAGACTTTACGGAATAGTTATGACAAATAACTGCATGGACTTGCTTTGCCGTCCACTCTAATGTGGCAACATCATCGAATTTTTTCTTTGGTCTCAACCACAGAACTTTAACTTAGCATTTTTCTCCACCCTTTTTTCCCCCTCTCTTTTCATCCCTCTCTTTTCAGTTTAAGAGCAAACATAAACGTGATCATTATGAGGTTCTAGAAATATATTGTAGCTGGACTTCCCAGATAAGATGTTCATTAAGGGGCTAGACTTTTATGCTACAAACACTCTGTGGTTTCATTAATGCGTCTTGAAATGTCAATATGGGGTGGGGGCCAAACGGTCATGACTCTCACAGCTAATTACTCATACTTAGTCCAGGAAGTGCTGTTGTTTGCAATGTGGCTTAGGCTTGTATAAACTTGATTCTTTGATATCAAAGAAATTATCTAAGGCAAAATGATGTGTTCGGTGCAACTCTGCAGGGTAAGCCTTCAGCTTGGGTTGACCCAGGGAAATGGGCGGAATGGAGCCCTTTTTCTTGGCCGCTGTCTATAACTGCAGCTCTGCCATCTCCCCTGTTAAGATACTTCTTCCTAAGGCCCTTTTGGAAAATTCTAGAATGTTACCTGAGCTGCTACTATTTACAGGGCAATTCCTGAGCAAAAAGACATGTCATTTTTTTTTTTTTTTTAATGGCAATGTCTACCAGCTCTGGGACTGAGTCGAGAGTCATATGTGGAGGTGGCACCATTGCATGGCATACCATCCGTGATCATTCATTTCATGATGCAATAGTGTTAGACCTCAGAGCTGAGCTGCATCACAGAAAGAGCAGTGGGGAGACTGACAGAAGTTTCAGTCCCTCAGTGCCTCCTGAAAGACTGTCCCTGAGTGCAGACAGTAGTCTTACCATCTTAAAAAAGCTCAGTGTAACATGATCCACCCCGTCACCACTATCAGCCCCAGCAGCAAAGACCGTACACAAAGTGTGTTTGTCAATAGTACCGGGAAAGCCCTCTTAGTCTGAATACAAATAAATATGACACAAATGAACTCATTTACAAAAGGGACACAGACCCACAGATTTCAAAAACAAATTTATGGCTACCAAGGGGTAATGTGGCGGGAAGGGATAAATCAGGCTTTCGAGGTTAACAGATACACACTACCATATGTGAAAGAGATGACCAATAAGGCCCTACTCATAGCCCAGGAAACTCTACTAAATATTCTGTAATAACCTCTGTGGGAAAAGAATCTAAAAAAGAATGAATATATGTATATGTATAACTGAATCACTTTACTCTACACTGGAAACTAACACAATATTGCAAACCACCATAGTCAATCAAATAAAATAAAAACTAAAATATAAATAAATAAAATGTATGAAACTTCATGCTGGTCCATTAGAAAAATCCCAGCCTAGGACATTACTGTGGGTTTTTTGGTTTGTTTGTTTGTTTGTTTGTTTGTTTTTAACCTCCTGCACATTTCCTCTTCTCGATAGCTCTTGGATTTTCTTTGGGGGAATTATCTATCCCAACTGTAAGCAGTTTCACTGGGATGAGAAAGTAACATTCCACTAGAGACTTGAAGGCGTCCTTGGATATTCTTTCCTCCTTCATTCTCCCGGGTCTTAGCAATGATCACATTACACAGCAATCTCCCTGGGTATAAGTCAGAAATTTTGGACCTGTTTTCATCTTCTGACATCTCAACTCTCATAGCCAAAAAGTCATCAGACGCTGCCAATCGCAGTCCATACCTATTTTTCACATCTCCTTTTCCTCCCCATCTTTCCCTGCTATCAGAGTTAGGGCCCTTGACTTGGGTCCCCAACACTGTGATGGTCTCCTCAGCAATATGTCTGCCTCCTGTTGCTCTCCAACCCAACTCTTTGCAATAATAAAAGTCACTCTTTAAGTAATTGGTCCCTTATGATGGGCCAGGCATTATGCTAAGCACTTTTAAAAATCTAATCTTGGGAGTTCCTGTTGCGGCTCAGTGGGTTTTGAAGCCGACTAATATCCGTGACGATGCAGGTTCCATTCCTGGCTTCACTCAGTGTGTAAAGGCTCTGGAGTTGCTGTAAGCAGCTCCAATTCGACATCAAGCCTAGGAACTTCCATATGCTGCAGATGCGGCCCTAAAAAGCAAAATTAATTAATTAATTAAAAATCTAATCCTCACAATTCTCCCGAAGTAGGTGTTACTTTTCTCACTCTATAGGCAAGGAAACCAAGGCCAAGAGATATTAAGAAACTTACCTATGATCACCCAGGTGTTACTTATTCTAGCCAAGATTTGAATGCAATTCTGTATGACTCCAAATTCTGTGTTTTGAAGGAGGTAGAAATAGTCACCTCTTGTAAGTGCTGTTATTAATTTCTCTGCTCACAGTTCTAGGTGTTTATAATTCATGGCCAGTACCATCAAGTCACAAACAAGTGAGGCTTCCCAGAGTCTGTCTTGATTTAGCTTTTCCAACCACCCTTCTTGCTAATCACCATGGCCATCTGAGACCCAGACACCCAACCATCTCTAAATGCTTGGTGTCCCTCAAATGAATGACATTCTCTCATGCCTCTCATTCCTTTGCATCCACTGCTCCTTCAGGCAGCAGTGCTTGGTCTCTTTTCTCCCATCTGAAAAATCCCTGCTTAATCTTCAAGATCCCTCTGGGATGTCACTTCTCTCTAGGATCATCCTTGGATGCCCTGGCTGAGTTCATACCCACCCCCCAGGGCACGCATCACCCTGAGACACTCCTTCACTGAATCCTCCTCATCCTGGGCTCTGAGAAGTTGTAGACAGTTTCCTCGCTGGGCTGTGGCTTCTTCCAAGGTCTGGGCTTCACTGGTTATCTCTCCTTCCTGCTTCCACTCTGCCCTGCCTTATTCTCCACATGTCATATCATTCCTCTATTGAAACTCTTCCAAAAATGTCCTGTCATATTTAGACTAAAACTCAACAAGATCCATAAAGCCTGATATCTCTCTGACTCACCCCCACTTTTCCTATCCCTCCTTCTCCTCACTCAGCCATGTGGCCTCCCAGCTATTTCTTGAACAGGCCAAGGACATGCCTACTCTGAACTCTCACACTGACCATTCCCTCTGCCTGGAAGGCTCTTTGCTCAAAGGTCTACCCAGATGATCTCTGCCAAATGTCATCTCCTCAGCGAAACCTTCCCTGACCACACACATGAAGGATAAGTACAGAAGGCAGCCACCATCACACTTTCGCCCTCCTTCCCCCTCTTAGCACTGACCATTATCTCTGTCATTATATGCCACAACTGGGTGTGTATCCGTGTGCCGTGTCCACTGAAACATAAGCCCCAGGGCAGGCCAGTGTCTGCTTTCTTTAGCGTTAAAGCCCTGGGGCTTTTACCAGCCACTGCTTAGTAAGTATAAATGAATAAGTGAGACTCCTCCCCCACTTTCCAGTGTTGGCAAGATTGCCAGTTACACTGCAGGGGCTCAAAACATACTCAGGGCACAGTGAGGGAGTGGTGGTACAAATTATAAAGAATTGTCCAGAGTTCCCATTGTGGCTCAGCAGGTTATGAGCCCAACTACTATCCATGAGGATTCAGGTTTGATCCCTGGCCTTGCTCAGGGGGCTAAGGATCTCAAATTGCTATCAGCTGCAGTATAGGTCGCAGAGGAGGCTCAAATCCCATGTTGCTGTGGCTGTGGCATAGGCTGGCAGCTCCAGCTCCAATTCCCCTAGCCTGGGAACTTTCATATGCTGCAGGTGTGGCCCTAAAAAAAAAAAAAAAAAAAGAATTTCTATGGAGTGTTCCCTGGCAAACTTGATAGGTCGAAGCCTCTTACATCCAAAGGGATATTTTGGAATCTAATTAAATGATAAGAGGATGCTGATTTGATAGACCATGAGGCAAAAGACAGGGAAAAGAGAGTTCTAAAATATAACATAAAAATTTTTTTAGAGATGTGCATTTCAGCATCCTGTGACCTGCCCTGTCACAAATGTTTTCTTCATAGCTAAGTCCTTCCTGACGTCATCTCCAGACAGAAAGCAACGTCTCCTTGTTAGCCCATGAACCCCGTCATAGAGAGGAATGTTCTAAATCAGGAATCCCTAATCCTTTCCTCTCTAAGTGAAACAAAGCTGGCATTCTCATTTGGGACCCTGTCCCAGAAGTGTATTTAAGTCGATTGCAGGGCAACCTTTGAACCATCATGAATTCTTCGTGGCCTTTAGGAAGCCAGGTGTCATGAGAAAATACCTCTTTTACTGTCTGCCACGGCTTTCCTGCTGTACTAGGAAACCCTAAGATCCCTTCCCTTCCCAACTTTATTATTGCCTTTTTACTAAGTATCCTGATGTGTGTTTGGTACAAAACATTAATCCTTCATCTGTAGATGACTCCAGTTTCCTCTCTAGCAACAATGCTGCTTACTTGATATTTATTTCTTAGAAAATATATACAGCATACATTTCATCTCTCTCTCTCTCACTCTTTCATGATTGATGGTTGGAATCTGGGTGACTGAATGGGATGTCATTGTATCACAAACTCTAAAAAGACTGGGAGCGAGATTAAGTTTTGAGGGAAAGGTGATGAATTCTGTTTTGAACATTTTGATCTCAAGATGGTTTTAGAAAACTAAATTTGGCTTCTCCAGAGGCAGATAAATGAAGGCACCTAGAGCTCTGGTCATACTCTCCACCATCTTCCAATTCACTCCAAGCAACAGTGACAGACAACTCTTGCCCCAACATACGTTGGTAATCCTTCCTCCCCTACCAAGAAAAAGAAACTCACCCACAACTTCAAAGATCATTCAATCCTGCCCAAACCCAGGTATTGAGGAGCTACTATGTTCCAGGCACGGTCCTTAGTCTTTTATACATACAGAGCCTGACATAGTCCAGGGCTCTTAGTAGTCACTTCATAAGTGTTACAAAAGCCTGAGTCTTTTCACATGTGGAGGATGTGAACCTCTCACTCTTGGCGTTCAACTCTCATATGTTAACAAATCCCTTCCAACACTTGAGCTTCTGTCCCTGTGGACAGTGGTCACTCCCAGCTTACTTGACATGCTCAAGCTGCCTCAGCCTGACCTAGGATGCTCTCCTGGCTCCACTCCTCTGTCCAGTCCCCTCCTCACCATCTATGTCCCAGGCTCCACTCCACCAAGGTACACCTCTGAGCAGCCCTCTTCTCTCTGATCTGTAAATCTGGGCTCTATAAATCTGGCCATGACTTCAGCACTTGCGTTTAAGCCCTCACCCATGTTTTTGTTTCATATGAGCTAGTCATTTCTTTTTTCTTTTTTTTGGGGGGGGGGGCAGTGTCTTTTAGGGCCACACCTGCAGCATACGGAAGTTCCCAGGCTAGAGGTTGAATCGGAGCTGCAGCTGCCAGCCTACACCACAGCCACAGCCATGCCAGAACTGAGTGGTTTCTGTGACCTACATTGCAGCTCATGGCAACACTGGATCCATAACCCACGAGCAAAGTCAGGGATCGAACCCACATCCTCACGGATACTAGTCGGGTTCGCTAACTCTGAGTTACAACAGGAAATCCTTTTTCTTTCTTTTAAATTAAAGTATAGTTGATTTACAGTGTTGTGGCAATTTCTGCTGTACAGCAAATTGACTCAGTCATACATACATATACACATTCTTTTTCTCATACTATCTTTCATCATGGTCTCTCCCAAGAGACTGGCTCTAGTTCCCTGTGCTTTATAGTAGGACCCCCTTGCTTATCCATTCTAAATATAATAGTTTGCATCTACTGCAGCACAAATGCCTCCAAAACAGCAAACCCACTTCAGATTTATTTTGAGCTTTAGCCTCCTTTGAGTTCCTAGAGCTCGATGAGTACAGTTGTTGAAGTGAGCCACCAAGGTCCCCAGTAGAGCCATTTCTATCCAAGAGGACAGAGCATTTATGTTCTGATAGAATTAACCCAAGTAAGCTCCTTTTCTCCATGAGTTGTCCTGAGTGAGTGCCCCAGAATGGACCATGGTGCAACAGGTGGGTGGACTTGCTGGAGATTCTTCCACTTGCATGAAGAGCTGAAGGGCAAGGGCCTCCTGCTCATTGCTGCCTGGACCTAGAGGTAGCTTCAGCAGTGCCTGGAAAATAGGTCATGAGTAATGTGTCAGCGAACAGCACTGACAAGGTGGGTTTTGTGACCCCATTTTCAGCTGGGTCCCAGGAGGTAACAGGGTAAATTCTGATCAACAGAAGGTTGGTGTGTGTGGGGGTGGGGGTCCTCCATGGAAGAAGGGCTCCAACACACTCCACATCTTTGAGGTCTACTTTAAGATTTACCGCTGGCCCATCATCCTCCCCAAGCTCATTCCATGCCCGGCCTGTCTAGGCATTGCCTTATTCCTCTCAACTCTTCTGGAGATCTGGAGGAAAGGCCCCAGGCCTTTTTGACAGAGGGATAGTCTGTCTCCTTCATTTCCACCTACCCCTCCTAATTAGAACACATCTCACTCCGCTTCCTACTCTCCCCTCCCCTTTACCCTCTCTCCTCTCCTTTCTCTTTGCCCCTTCTCTCTGCTCTTCTCTTCTCCCTCCCCTAACCTTTCCTACTTAGAGGAAACTTTTCTTTCTGGGTCCAAACTCAGCTTTCTCTTCAGCTCACCTTCAGTACAATGACGTTTTCTTCTTGATGACATGGATGAAACTTTTGTACGTCTTTTCTGCCCATTTGGCAAGTTTCCCACATTGGCCTGAACTCCCCTTCTGCTTGCCTTTGCAACATTACAAGACGTGCAGGGTGAGATGGATGACTTGGCAACATCCCTCACAATTCAAGGAGGAAATCAGCAAAGGCCCAGCTCCATCCAGCTTCTCTCTGGATGGACTCCATTCACCCTGAAATCAGGGCACCAGAAGCAGAAAAGGGAGAGGACAATCACGTGCATGGCTGCACCGTTATATCCTCTAGTAGAGAACACATGGGTGTGTAGCAGGAGAGAGGCAAGAGTTTTGCCCCACAGGGGAGAAAGCCATGAGTAGGGCAAGAGAGGCAGACCACACCTGCCTTAGTGGCTGTGACAAAAATCAGGAGAAATATGCCACTTGAAAGAGTTCTGCTGTACCTGCCCTGGAGGATGGCTAATTCTATCCCATAGTGTAAGTTGCCTCATTTTTGCTGGGTTTTAACTTTAGGTACATGGGAATGCAATTAAGATTTTCCCAGAATCACCTCCACTTAAGCCAGTGACAGTGGGGAGGAGGATTTCTCCATCTAACAGCTAGTTCAGAGCCCACGTGGCTGTCTGCTAGCAGGCGACGTGAGGAGAGGCTGAGTGGCAGTTCTAATTGACCATTTCTACCCAGGCTCCTCTTAGGAACATACAGTAGGAGCTGTCACAGCTTGCTGCCAATCACAAGAAATCTGACCCAGACAAAGCACCATCTCAGAGCGAGGGCTGTTTATACATCCCATGAATTCAGTTTCCATTACATTATCTTATTTTTAGGCGATTGCAGAGAAGAGCCTGCCTAATCACATCATAAAATCATGAATTTAGTAGATTATAGATGATGACTTCAAATCTAAATATGTCCTCTGGTTGCCCAAATAAAGGGCCATTTAGCATTTGACAACAGCAACTCTTCGAGCACCAAGCTTGGGCTTGGAGACACCCAGGAGTTTTTGCAGAGTCACAGCTTACCAAATACGTAGGAGACATTGCTGTTTAATGACACAGAGGATAAAATTTAAAAAAAAATAATAATACTAAATGTGTGTTTTGATTCACAACCAACAGAACTTCTGGATGAGATGCTTTCCTGGCGCTCCAGGGATGGAGGCACCACTGGAGATTTAGGCAGACGAGTGACATGCCACCGGTGCCTGTTTTTCCCCCTTTTACAGTCAATGAGAGATTTTCACTCTGACACAATTTCAACAACACACATGTCATAAGCAATGGGGGCTGGCAAGAAAGAAGCCCGCAAAGGCAAACCAACTAGACAGACAGCAACTCATCAGGGGCACAGTTCCAGTGGAACGGTCTGGCCATAATAAGGCTAGACACATGGCTTTCCAAACGTCTCTACAAGTGGCTAGTTAGCAAGGCAGCTGCACATCCATAGATGCACTGATGGGGGACTACCGGAGAAAACACGGTATTTCTGTCTGCAGCTGCCATCTCCACTCCATCAGGGGACATGGCCTGAGTTGCCTCTCCCCAAGTTAACAGGAGACTGTGAGAAAGATGAGCTTCAGATTCCCCACCCACACAGCAGGAGGCAAAGGGGGGCGATCTGACTGAGAAATGCCCTTCCACATCCTCTATCCACGAATGAACGCACACAGGTGTGCCTCCATTTTTCAGCCTTACGTCATTCAGCTTGCTTCCTAGAAGAGATGAATTCTGCAGGAAAAGAACTATGGAAGCTTAAATTATTGTTCCCAATCTTCATGCCCCTCTCCAACAGGAGAATTATATTTCAGTCCCCTAGTGATGGGGCTTGGCCATGCAACTCACTCTCACCAGCGGACTGTGTGGGAAGTGACGGGGATCACTGACATGCAGAAGTTTTAAGATCAGCAAGTGATCTCCCGGCTCTCTTTTCCCTCCTGCTTCATGGCCAGCAATGTCCCAAAGAGGGTCTTCTCTGTCAACCTGGGCCCTGGAGTGAAGATAGCATGGGACAGGCCTAATGGAGACCCAGGATGAGTATGATGAGAAAGAAATAACCTTAATTGTTGTAAACCATTGGCATTTGATGGTCACTGGTTACTGCATCATCCTAGCCTCGCCAATTCTGACTCACTTTAGGAAGGCTCATGGACCACCTATAAGAAATCTAAGGGTGGGTGGCATCCTTGCTTGGGATAGTCACACATTTCTTTCCTCTTGTCATGATCTCTTTCTGACCTCCAACCAACTGGTATTTGGATTAGTTCTATCTTTGGTTTATTCATCTCATCTTCCTCAAGTGCGGTATTAGGCAGGGCAGTTCTCTGGTTCTCAGAAGGGAGTGCGCATTACCGAGATAATGGTATGGCTGACTCAACTGGAAGAAGCAATTGTGGGTCTGACAACCATAGAACATATTATCCTCTTTGAAAATCAGTGTATCATCTTTGTCAGGGACACATTTAGTAGTTTTACATGGAAGTATATAGATGCCATTTCTTAATACTGGAAAATATTGTCAGAAAGCTGTATGACAAGAAGGACTATGTTATGTTATACTATAACATAAGCTTTTTAGAGAATATATATACAGAAAAAAAAAAACAACTCCAAAATGGTTGGGAATCAGGAATGTTCCAAAAATCAGAGTAAAACCTGGATTTCTAGGCATAAAGTCCACTGAATAATAGGGTACTTTGATCTTGTTTAATCCAATAACTATTCATTGATTATCTTCTATGAGCATATCACTATGTGTTTTTTATTGTTTTTTCCATTTCAAAAATGTATTGGAATTCAGTCAACTTACAAAGTTACGTTAATTCCAGGCATACAGCAAAGTAAATCGGTTATACATATACATATATCCATTCCTTTTCAGATTCTTTTCCCATATAGGGTACAACTGGGTCACTTTGCTGTACAGCAGAAATTGGCACAACATTGTAAATCAACTATACTTTAATATAAAAAATAAACTCATAAGAAAAAATTGAAAAACTCTACCCAAATGTATCATCATTATGTTTTTTGCAGGAAACAGTTTCAGGATCACCTGAGTTCCTTGTTTGCTACTGAAAGACAATATCCACTTTTATCTCGTACAAAATTCATAAATTTTTATCTTAGTCTTCTTCTTCATATTTAAAGGGCTAATCACCTCAGCAAGCAGAATATCTAGATCTGAGTGGGTGAGGGTTTCTTGGGATTATCAATGACATAATTAATTATAAAAGACAAGCAAGACAGAGAAAGTTAATGGTTTGACAGCACAGTTAGGAGGCGGCTTACCAGAACCAGCAAATGTTGGATTTGAACAAGAGAATGCATCTGAGATCCTGAGACCCAGAGAGCCTTATTAACTCACAAGCAATAGATCAGCATCCAGAGTTTTAGTGCCTTCTCCGCCACATTGGTCATTTCCTTATAACTGTGTGCTGTGAAGGTCTAAAAATCCCATCTGAGATGATAGGAATTTCTTCAAAAAGAACATAGAGCATGGGAGAATCAGGAACATGAAAATTAAGAATACCAATAGTATATTCAGAATAAGTGCTCTATTTAGAAAAAGCCAACTAACTGTCTAAACCAGTGACCAGAAGCTCCACTGTTCTGTTGTAGCACCTTGCTGATTAGTAATAAAGAATAAACTCATTCCTCATGGGCATCTCCATAAGCTGGTCAAAGTTCTACTCTGTTCTATAAGATTAACCTAGTCTAGTGGCTTTCAAACAAAGATAGGTGGATTTTGTCTTCCAAAAGACATTTGGCCAAATGTCATTTTTGGTTGTCACAACTACCAAAAATGCCACTGACAAGAATACTAAGTATTGTATAATGCACCAAACAACCCCCATGGCAAGGGATTATCTCACCCAAAATGCCAATAGTGCTGAGATAGATAAGCTCTCTTCTAGTCCAATCCTTATTTGATACAAAGCCCTTCACATATATGAAAGAAGCTATGTTATCCCTTCTAAGTCTTCTTTCTACTAAATACCTTCAGGTTTCTCATCATCCTGCATATGACTCAGTTTCTCCATCCTTTGGGGACTCTGTTAGACATGCTGCAGTGTCCTTGTCTCTCATTAATTGCCTCCAGCATAAAGGCACATTGTCCTCTAGATCATTCATAGATCCAGGGGACTCTTGATCCCTAATGTCAAAGCATCACACTTGCACAATGTAGGGAGAAGTAGCAATGAACCTTCATTAGAACCATGAAAAGAGTCTGGTGTCTTAGATCAGAGTGTGGATTTAGCAAGACCTCATAGTACTTAGATGATGGTAGAAATAGCAATAATACATATAAACCATGGAATACTACTCTGCCATAAAAAGGAATGAAATAATACCATTTGCAGCAACATGAATGAATCTGGAGATGATTATACTAAGTGAAGTAAGTCAGACAGACAAAGTCCAATACCCTATGATATCGCTTATATGTGGAAACTAAACTATGTCACAAATGTAGGTTTTTATGCAGCAGAGCAGCTCCCTCACTGTAATCTATTGAAAGTCAGCCTTGGCATAAGAATTTGTAAAAAAAAAAAAAAAGGAAAAAAAGAAAGAAAGAAAAAATTTAAACAACAGCAAAAGAAAACCAAAAACAAACAAAACGTATATGACGCAGGAGCCTATCTACAAAACAGAAACAGATTCATGGACATAGAGAATAGATTTGTGGTTGCCAAGGGGAAAAGGATTGGGGGAGGGGTAGAGTGGGATTGGGGTTAGCAGATGTAAGCGAATATATATAAAATGGATAAATAAAAAGGTAGTACAAGGAACTATATTCGATAACCTATGATAAAACATAATGGAAAAGAATATGAAGAAGAATGTATTTATAACTGAATATATATATATATATATCTCACTTTGCTGTAAAACAGAAATTAACACAACATGGTAAATCAGCTCACTTTAATTCAAAAGAAAAAAATATCAGCAAATGCAAAAATAACACCTACTGTGTATTGAGTGCTGATGATTTGCCAGATACCCTCCTAAGGGTTTTATATGCATCATCCCATTTAATCCTCCTAATAATCCCATGTGGTAGGTTGTGTTATCATCATTTTTATAGACAAAGAAAGCAAATCCTACATAGGTCAAAGAAACTTGCCTAAGGTCATGAAGATAGTGATCAGATTGGCCAGACTCAACTCCAGATCTGCCTATCCTCAACTCCAGGCTCTTAATCCCTACAGTCTGCTCTAACCCATCCTCCTCGAGACACGGGTTAAAAAACACATTTTATAAAAGAGTAACAAACTCCCATGGATTAGCTAATGCATCCATTTTACCATACATGCCCATGCCTTGGCAGGAGGTCTCACTCCTTTGCAACCTAAGACCAGAACACACTTCGCAGGAAAACAAAGCTACTAGGACGAATAGGTCTCATATTTTAAAAGCCAAAAGCTTTGTGTGTTTTTAATAGTCTCTCGGGTAGAAACAAATCAACAGCAACGTGAAGAAAGGTAATGTTTCCAACATTTTCATGGGTCTCTGTTGAAGAAAGTTGTCCCACTCAATATTGAAAACCCTGGTCTGAACCATCCTGGATTCATGAGTATCCTGGGACCTTACATGAGTGAATGATGGTTACAAATCTTTGTGCCTTTGACATATCAGGTTTATTTTCGTTTCAAAGGAGTTTGGGTAGTTTCTGCCCAGGGCTTCTACATTTGCACCTTAAAGACTGGAGCCTTTAGGCTTAGGATTCATGGATCTTTTCTTAGGAGAAAGATTGACTATATTTTCTCTTTTGGCAGCTCTTAAATTATTAGTCAAGTTACCATGTAATCTTTGAGTTTCGCCCAGTGGCTTCAAGGATTAGATACTGAGCCCAAGAAAAGTGTTTGAATTATAAACTTTCAAGATGTTGCATCTTAGAGCTGAATATTTTTTTCTTTTACAATCCAGGAACATATTTCTGCCATATTTATACAGCCCTTTCTTGAAGACAAGGAAAACTCTGCTGGCAGAAGTGAAGGAGGAGTCACCTGGTATTTAGTGGATGAAGCTCTTTTGGCAAGAGAGCTGCATTAAAACTCAGCATCGGGAGTTCCCTTCTTGGTGCAGCAGAAATGAATCTGACTAGGAACCATGAGGTTGCAGGTTCGATCCCTAGCCTTGCTCAGTGGATTAAGGATCTGGCATTGCCAGGAGCTGTGGTGTAGATCTCAGACGCGGCTCGGATCTGATATTGCTGTGGCTGTGGTATAGGCTGGCAGCCGTTGCTCTGATTGGACCCCTAGCAAAAAAAACTCAGCATCACTTAGAAGTTCCCGCTGTGGTGAAATGAGATCAGTGGCCTCTCCGGAGCACTAGGATGCCACAGGTCACAACTGTGGATGGGATCTGATCCCTGGCCCAGGAACTCCATATGCTTATGCCATAGGGTGGCCAAAACAAACAAACAAAAAGTAAAACAAACAAACAAACAAACAAACCTCAGCATCATTGAACATTCATTTTTAAACTTATGAATTTTATATTGGACTCCTTTTTTTTTTTTTTTATCTTTTTGAGCAACACTTGTGGCATATGGAGATTCCCAGGCTAGGGGTCAAATCAGAGCTGTAGCCACTGGCCTAGGCCGCAGCCACAGCAATGCGGGCTCTGAACCAGGTCTGTGACCCACACCATAGCTAATGGCAATGCCAGATCCTTAACCCACTGAATGAGGCCAGGGATCAAACCTGTGGCCTCATGGATATCAGCTGGGGCCATTACCCCTGAGCCATGACGGGAACTCCAATTGGACTCTTTTTATGAGCACAAATTTCTTCTCTTTCCTTACTCCTGGGATGACCTCTGTTCTCCGCTGTGGATGGGAACAGCCCTGCCACATACCTCTCTTAAAATGTCCTTGAAAAACACTCTCTTGCTTTCATCATTTACTCACCCCCAGACCCTAGATGTCCCTTGAAGTTGGATTCTCCCAGTGTCTTTCTATCTGCCCCTGGTGATTGATTCTCTCTTCCAACAACAAGGCCTGGGTTTTCCAGAATGATCCAATTCAGTACCATGAAAGACAAACCAGAAAACCCAAATTCCACTTAAATAACACCAACTCTTCAAGTTGTCAAGTGGGATTTCAGGGTCTCCAGTAGGCATCAGAAAACCTTCCTTGGTAATGCATGCTGGCCATGAGATTGAATACATATTGCTCTTGGGTCCTGTGGTCTTCCCTCCCTGACCTGCTATGTCAGATAAGTTTTATAAGAAT
Source organism: Phacochoerus africanus (assembly GCF_016906955.1). Classification (NCBI taxonomy): domain Eukaryota; kingdom Metazoa; phylum Chordata; class Mammalia; order Artiodactyla; family Suidae; genus Phacochoerus; species Phacochoerus africanus. The sequence continues at coordinate 79,625,978 of NC_062548.1, forward strand.
TAATTGAGATAAAGATCTGAAAAATCTCTTTAATCATGGTAAGGCAGCCCAAAAGTCAAAGGATGAATATTATTACTAAGCATGAGACCCTGGTCAAAACAAAATCCCCATTCAGGTAGATTTGAAGAGAAAAGACACACCAAATCAGCATCCCTCAGTTTAAACACTATCACTTCTTGGGAATATTTCTTGAGTGGCTCGGGCTTTATTAAATCACCCTTACCTAGATTTTCCAATGAAATTGCACGGCACTTCCTATGTGTTATCTTTTATGGCGATGGTTGGTGATATTCTCCTCTGTTTCCCCGTTGGATGGAAAGATCCTTACAGTGGGTAGGAAGCTCATCTGCCTCTATCTCTGGTGCCTAGTGCAGTGTCTGCTACATAACAGGCACTTGGCAAAGGCTCAGTGATTTAATTAATGAGTTGCTAATTCATAATTGACACGTCAGCATTGCTGAATGCCAAATAAAAGGTAAAGACCCTTGGTTTAGGATTCAAAGCAGGGCTAGGTAAATGCAAAACGTGTCAATAAAGTAAAAGATTTATAGAAGAGTTGGGTTTGGAAGAAGCACAGGGATGAAATCTATCCATCCATTCATTCAATAAGTATTGCACCTTACTATAGGCCAAGGAAATGCAGAGACCTGGAGATCCAATTTCAGGGAGGGGAGGTGGCGCAGGAAAACCTTGGAAAGTCCTAGCTATGAATGTATTCATAAAGGAATGAGCGGAGAGGTGTGTCTGGAGTGGAGAAGCGAGAAATGAGGTTTTAGCAGCAGGCTGGTGTCAGATGGGGCCAGGCATTGCCTGTTCGACTAAAGAGTTTGTACTTTATTCTATAAGCCATGAGGAGATAGTCCGCAAAGGACAAGATAGATGAGTTGCCGAGAACATGGGCTGGAGGCAGGGAGACTTGATACGAGGCAGTTAGAGATATTAACAGAAGAGAGGATGGCAGTATCCACAATTAGGCTACTAAGGAATTAGCCTTACCCTAATTTAAGTTGTAAGTGCTCCTGTGAAGAAATCATGCCTCTGTTGCTTTTTAAGGCAGGACCTGTGCATGAGGAAGAGGAACCTGTGGATGTTGGAGTTGAGTGATATTTAATTCAAAGCTTTGCACTATTTCAGCTTGGGGGCAGCACCACTCAAGTGGTTAAGGAGACTAGTAGATCCTGGGGGAGCTGTCAGCTCTCTCCTCTTCTAGGCTTCCCTCCACCCCAAGCATGAACATCTTAGTTTGAAAAGACACATGTTAGAAATGACAGTGCCCAACCACTCACAATTACGTCTTTATTTCTGATTGGAATTAGATTGCATACTATCCCCAATATAATTCATACATTTGCTTCTTCATTCGTTTTCTACTAGGATGGTGAAAAATGAATAAAACATAGACCTACTAAATTATTAATTTTTTCCTTGAATTTTCAAAAGCAGAATTGATCCTCCCAAGGAAACACTGACAATATCATTATTACATGGACCTTAGAAAGTTTGCATTTGCTAAAATTTGTCCCTAATTCGAAAATATTTTTAGGATATTGGGAGTCACTCAAGAAGCCTTCCAATATATTTTAAGAAAACCAAATTTTTCCAACCCTCTAGCAATTGGGTCATGTGACAGAAACACCCAAATCAAGCGACAACCTTATCTTCCCAAACATTTTCCAAAAGTCTTTCCCATCTGGGGTCCAACAGCTAGCTGTCTCTGACTAATTCTCTTATATCATTCCTCCATTCCTATTTTTACTTTAAATGCAAACTCTTTTTGCTGTTTCCCACAATGGTCTTAGCCTTTCTTGGTAATCTAATGCCCCAGCCAATTTCCTGAGGTAAAGATGTGTTTATATAAAAATTGCTATCGGGAAAACAGTTCAAGCATTGAGAGAAGTCAGTGTACATTTTAACTGACAACTACATAAATAGATGGAGATGGAGTCACATTTCAGGGTCTTGAACTGCTATGTACATTGCCTTGCTCCCTTGCCTGGACCTAAGCATGGATTACATTCCCACAAAAACTTACTCAACAAATGCTTATCGAGCGCCTATTATGGGGTGAGAATTGGACTGGGCAATGAGATTGCATCAGGGGCAAAACTGCACTATTACCACAATGGGTGTTGGTCATTGACTTAGATTTTTTCTCTTGATATATATATGAGACTTGTACTCTCTAAACTTTCAGTTTTAAGCTCTGAGAGGGCAGAGATCATGCTTCCTTCATGTTGTCTTTCCAGACCAGGCATGGACTAGACAGTGACAAGGAAAATCAGAAATCTGCCTCGTGTGGTAGTGTCCATGCTTTGAATTCTTACTCTGTGTCTGTGCATACATGAGTTGTCTAATCTGGGCTTTGACACACCAGTTCCAGTTGGTTATTTTTACATGCAGAAGTTCAGTTTTCTCATCTCTATAACAGGTCAAGGAGTTCCTGTTGTGGCTCAGTGGGGTTAAGAACCTGACATAGTGTCTATGAGGAGGTGGGTTTGATCCCTGGCCTCGCTCAGTGGGTTAAGGACCTGGGGTTGCTGCAAGCTGCGGTGTAAGTTGAAAATGAGGTTGGGATCCAGGGTTGCCGTGGCTATGGTGTAAGCTGGCAGCTGCAGCTCGGATTCAACCCCTGGCCTGGGAACTTCCATATGCCGAGGATGCGGCCATAAAAGGGAAAAATCAAAAAAGCAAAAAATAAAATAAAATAAAATGGGTCTAAGGATAGCTGCTCTCATACTAGTGGTTATTTTGAAGCTTAGACGAGAGAATGACCGATGAAAGCTTTTTGCAAACTCTTAATATCATAAATGTAAGAAATAATTTTGTTTCCTCCAAGATGACTCAGAACTGTTCTTTGCTTCTGCAATGGAAATGTTAGCTCTTAAAGCACTAAGCTCTTCAAAGACAGCATTTCATATTGCCTAAGGCAATGGGGGGGGTCTATCACAATAGGAGGATGACGAGAATGAATGGATAAATGGAGAGCGCTGAGTCTATGGACATATCTAGCGAAGAAATCCATGCATCTAGAGCTACCAACGAGAACATGAGTACATTAGGAGAGCAAAGCCATGAAGCTGTGAAATCTATAATCTGAGTTATCTAATATGGTTGCCTTTAAATACATGTGACATTTGAACACACAGAATGTGGCTAGTACATCCTGAGGAACTGCATTTTTAACTATTTACTTTGAATTAATTTAAATTTAAATGGCCACCTGCGGCTGGCGGCTCCTCCTCGGATAGCACAATTCCAGTCTCAATTTGGACATTGGTCAGGCCATTAGCTGTAAGAGTCTGGGAAAATGGGTCACCTTCTCTGAGCCTCAAATTCTATCAGAGGATATAGTACTGGGAACTATATCTAGTCACTGATGATGGAGCATGATGGAGAATAATGTGAGAAAAAGAATGTCTATATGTATGTGTGAGTGGGTCTCTTTGCTGTACAACAGAAAATTGACAGAACACTGTAAACCAATCATAATGGAAAAAAACATTCAAAGAAAAAAAAAACAAATTCTATCAGAGGAAAAGAGATGAAATAATCTCCTAGGTATCTCTTTCAGATAGAATGTTGTGTGGATCAAAATACAAAAACAACAGTTAAGACCCAGGAGCTAGTTCCAGCTCCATCCAGATTTAATACCTGCCTGTAGCATATGGGAAATTCGTAAATGCTAGGTCTTAGCCAAACTGTGCCTCAGTTCCTTCTTCTATCAAAAGGAGATGGTAAAAGAAACTACCTCTGGGGGTTATCAGGATTCACTAATTTAATAAATATAAAGTAATAGCACAGTTCTTGGTGCACAGCCATGATGAAACGTTATGGTAAATACCGAAGTCCATTTCACTCTCCAAGCTCCAGTTTCTTTATTTGATATGTGCCATCTCAACCGCACAGGGTTTTATGAGAATAAAATGAGCTGATACGCACAATTTGAAATGTTAAAACACATGGACAAATTATTCGTTTTTATCTTATTTTTTAAATGGTGAATTCAGCTAAGCTCTGGATTAAATCCAGTCTCTCATCACACATTTGGCCAATGTTAACAGAGTGTCTACTACGTACCAAGGATGATTTTTCAGACCACAGTTTATAGCATTGAACCACACAGGGGCCCCGCCCCTGGGACTTTACTTTCAGGTTTGTGGGCACATGTGCACACATGCATGCACACGCACGTGCGCACACACACATTCTTTCTGTCCTCTCTGGAGTCAAGCTGCCTCAGTGCGAATGCCAGCTCTGCTGCTGACTGTCTGTGCAACTCTAGGCAAGTTGCTTAACTTCTTTAAGCCTCTGCTAGCTTATCGGAGTAAGTGAAACACTGAGTGTAATGAGCTTAGTACCATACCCGGCACTCTGTAAATGGTAAATAAAGGGTAGCTCTTACTGTTTTTCTTATCAGAGCAGGGAAAACCTGCTTTCCTCCTAAAGCTCCGTTCTTGGCTGGGTTGTGGATAATGCACATGATGCAACAGCTGAAAGGTCACGGGCAATGCTGCTTCTTGTTTTTCCTGTTCCTCCAGGATGTGTGAACAACTGTCCATCTTGAGATCCCCACGACAGAGTACGCAGAAGTACCAGGTTTTGAGTTATTTGGATTGTTTCGCAGAAAGGGTGTCCCAAGATCTATTCTGCCTCAAAAAGTGGGTCTTCCTTTGGAGGAGGAGGGGAAATGGGGAAAAATGGCTTAGACTCTTGGGAGGGGTGCGGTAAGGATGCAGGGGAGGGTACATGGTGAAAATGGGGAAGTATTTCCATCGCCTAGTCTCCATTCAAAGCTGATCGGTCCCTGACTTTCCCCAGTATTTTCCTGAGCTGATTTTTGCTAATATCAATCAATGCCTGGGAGAGAGATCTACAGATCTACAGGGGAAGTGGAAGGAGTTCTCCCAGCTAGTGATTAAAGCATTGAGCCTTGTCTCATTGGATAGCCTGCTGATAACACAGCAGCAGTATCACCCAGGAAGGCCCCTTCTCTTTGCCAAGCTCGGCATCTTTGGGGTAATGCTTTCCTCCTCTTTACGACTTAATTTGAGGCTCATTTTGGTCTTATGCTTTCAATGCATGAAAAGGACTGGGAATTGGAGAAGGATAAGCCTCCAAGAAGGATGACTCCAGGCCCTTGCTCCTCTTGGGAAAGCTTTGGAGCATCCGGCCCTCAAAATCCCTGGCAAACCAACAAAGATGTGCCCTGGGAAGAGCCAGACTGACCCTGTGGCCAGGTGGCTGCCTGTAAGCAATGTTTCCAGAGCTGAAAAGATCCGAAGCTGCTTCTGTCATTGCCCTCATGTTTACAATGTCATCATTGCTTGTGAGCTCCTTCTGTTGGGTCATCGCATTGAAGACCTCAGACAAATTGGGAACCCTGCCTGGGAACTGAGCTATGAGACCCCATCAGTACTCACTCCCCAGAGGCTCCCAGATGGGGGGAGGGCACGGGGAAGGGGTCCAGGGAAGCACTGGAGGGCTGTCGTGGTGGCTGCTGTGTCGTGGGCAGGGGTCAAGGAAGTCTGCTTGAGAACAATAGGCCCTTTCTGGGGCCTTCAGTGCTGAGGGTCAGGGAAGGACAGGTACAAAAAAAGGAAAGAACATGTCTGGAAAGGAGAGAGGAATTCATCTCCAAGACCATCACCATCACTATTTTGCTAAGGGAGCAACGAACTGTCTTGTTACATAAAGAACTGGTCAGGGTAACCCCATAACTCATGGAGTTTATTTTCCCTTTCTGGAAGTTGCAGTTGTGCACTTTGGAGATCTGGCAACATTAGGCAAGGATGCTGCCAGCGGGAGGAAAGATCTAGTACAACCCTGCATGGGCCATCACTTGCTCAGATCTTACAGCAACCTTGCCTTGTATGGCGTTGGAACCGTGGCTTTCCTTCCATCAGAGGAAGTCTTCCTTTAATCCCTTGTCAGCATGTGAAGCCGTGCACTCCCTAAATGACTAGCCTACCCCCTCCACAAAGCTTGGAGACGGCAGCGGAGAAGGGACTCAAAGCCTGTGACAGCAAGGGACTCACTCACTCACTCCCCTCCCCTCTTGAAAGCCCCGGGCTTGAAGTTCATGACGTCACACAGCATACCCCTTGCCCTCCTGTCTGGATAATTTAGTAAATTAGCAATGGAACAAAAATGGTTTCTTTTACACGTCTCCTCTGTACCTTCAATCACACTATTTGGGAGACCTGAAATTTCTCAGCAGACACTTGTAGTTAAACAAAGCATTTCACATACCTCTGAGAAAAGGGCGACATTGACTTTATTTATCCTTCGTTATTCATGAAGCGGCTTTAATCGAAAAGGCTGAGGCTCGAAGAACAGTTCCAACATGGCAGGGCTCACGCTGCGTTGAAGCTGAAGATGTCACCCACGATAAACAGGAACTGCTGTGACAATGGGAGGGGAGGGGCAGGAATTGCCTCCCGGAGCAGGATTGGAAGTGGGGGGGGGTCGCTGAACGAAGGAGAAAGGGAGAGATGCATTTGATTGTGTTTACAAGATTCATTCACAGCACAGCAGGCAGTATTCACACTATAATATTCACCCTAACACAGATAATTTGATTTTCAACCTGGTTATCATGCATTCAGACATAGCAATACATGAAAATATATGCTTTAGCGGTGCATTTTAAACAAGGTTGCACACTTTAAGTCAGAATACATTAGAGGTGAGTGCTGAAGTTCGTGATTGTGGAAGTCTTGGAAATCTCCATTCAGCACATGGCATATGCTTTGAGAGGACTCAAAAAACATTTTACATTGTGTACCAGCCACTGACTGTATATTTATATATCTGTACACATACGGTATGCAGTGAAAATGATACACTGGCTTGCTTCTTAAATCTTTCCTGGTTTGAAGGGTCTTTAACTTTCTTTAGAATCCCAAAGTAAAATGGAAACGTAACCCCACCCACATACCTTGAAATGATAACCATTACTATTATAACCTAGTAGGAGATGACGGATTATCTGGTCCCTGCCCCTCCAGCAGTGAAGGAGAAAACTGATCCCAGAGGCTTTCTTCAGGTGACTTTTTCAAGGTCACACAGGCCACACAGCGTTGAGGTAGATTCTGTGCCTTCAGAATTTGTGTTTTCTGCCTTCCGGCTTTTAGAACTGAATTAAATAAAATATGGGAGATAGTCCACATTTACAATATACTGGGTTTTTTTGTTTTTTGTTTTGTCCTTTTAGGGCCACACCCAAGGCACATGGAAGTTCTCGGGCTAGGGGTCAAAAGGGAGCTGCAGCTGCCAGCCTACACCGCAGCCACAGTAACCCTGGATCCTTAACACACTGAGCGAGGTCAGGGATCAAATCCACATCTTCATGGACACCAGTCAGGGTGGTTACTGCTGAGCCACGATGGGAACTCCATACCATGTAGTTAAAATCAAAGTTTTTTCTATCGCCCATTGAGCACACATGCCTACCTTCCAAGGCTCTGCCCACCCTGGCCTCTAGTCCACAGAAAGTCAGCCAACACTTGTGAAAGATTAATTCACTGCAAAGACTGCTTGCCCATCACCTTCCTTCTTCTACAGTTCACGACATTGGTCAATAAGGGATATCTCTTGGCTATGAAGAGGCCAGAATGGGTAGCTCTGGTCTTGGAAGACCTCAATCTTTTAACTCTAGAGCCTGACCTTCCCAGATTTGAGACAACTCCCAAAGAAATATAAACTGAAGGATCAGTAGATTGACTTTTCATCAGGGGTAAACGTCTTTGTCAAGTGTGGTGACAAACGACTTTGATTGGGGGCCTGGCTCAAACGTTCACACTTCACAGGCCGAAGGTAATCACGTCCCAGTGCCCATGAAGCAAATGGATACCGGGGACTCCTCAGGAGACAAGGGACCCCAGGAGGAAGAGAGCAGGGCTCGGGGACAGATGGGGGAGGCCCTGCCTCCCCTGCTCAACCCCCTCTGGAGCTTTTCCACACTCTGGGGGACCCACATTCCCTTCACACCACAAATCACCAAAATTGTTTGCTCCCTGAGTTCTGAGTGGTTAAAAGTAGGTAGGTCTGGAAATTGCCCCAGAGGCCAGGGCAGCCACTGAGTTTTGCGAGCACTCGGATGACAAGAGGGGGTGACCCGAAGCCTCCATCTCCATGTGGCCTTAGTAAGACCTACAAGAAAAAGACAGGTGACCAGAAAAAGGGTTGTTAAGGGGTTGTCTGAAGTAGGAGTTATTTTGATGTTGGAAACAAGCATTTTAGAATGCCCTTCTCATAAAATGTTTTTGTTTTCTTTTTTCTTTTGAGGGCCGCACCTGAGACATATGGACATTCCCAGGCTAGGGGACAAATTGAGCTGTAGCTGCCAGCCTACACCACAGCCACAGCCACGCCGGATCCTTAACCCACTGAGTGAACCCACATCCTCACGGACACTATGTTGGGTTCTTAACCCACGGAGACATCACAGGAACTCCTGGTAAATTGTTTAAAAAGGGATGAGTTTCTAAACAGTCTGGGAGGTAAATGAATGAAATTCATCATTTTTTTCCAGCTCTGTGCCCTCCATGGGGTTCCAGCACACTGGGATGCAGCCTCATTTGGAACGTTCCCGAACCTCTCTCTGTGTCAGATTCTTCATCTGTAAACTGGCACAGCTCCCTCACGGGATTGTGAGGATTTAAAGAAATTCCTTAGAAGAGAGTACCTAGAACAGTGCCTGACATGCAGTAAGCACTGAGTAGAATATATATATCCATTTAGTCCTCTACCTTGATACAAGCGTTAGGCCAGAAAAGAAATGGCAACGATTCCTTTTCTACCACTCAATTACTCATAAATAGCTCCACAAACCAGGCTCTGGTATTTCTCCTGGCGTCACTCTCCCAAATAACTTGATATTTTCTCAAGCCGCATCCCACTTCAGAGTACATAGGGCACTTCTGTGGTGGGATGGGGTACGCTGCCTGCCTTGTTCCACACAATCAGTAGTGTTTAACGCCCATTCTTATTAGGATGAACGTGGTGACAATAAAGTGAAAGGAGCACAGACTCAACAGCAACTAAGCGAAATAGTTGATGCAAGCCCAACACACACACCTAAATGTAGAAGCACAACGGACTTTCCTCTCTTCTGTTTTCTTGCGCTCTCTCCATAAACTGAGCTGTACCAAGACAAAAGAGAGAGAACTGTTCTATGTAAAAGGATCATCTCCATGGCGGCCTCCAGCAGAATGCCCTCATTATTCTAGAATCAGAATGCCGGCTCGGCCAAGCCACCATCTGCTTCTCAAGAAGGATTGCCTCAGCCTCAGCACCCAGACGGCCAGCCCTGGGTCCAGGCTCCCTTGGGCTGGCGCTGGGCTCCTGAAGACTCCTTCCCTTCGCTGAGTCTGGGCAAACCTTGACAGGCCCCGAGTTTCAAGCCTGCACTTCCCCACGATGTGGAAGGCATTGCCTCTGCAGTGGTGTGAGGGCATCATTGATGCTTTCATCAAAGCCTGTACTCCCACCTCACGCTCAGGAAAGCAGCTGGTGAGTGTTGTGTCGTGCGCGCTACAGATGGATCGGGGCAGGCAGGCTCAGCATTCAGCATAGCTACTTAGACAGGTGTTTGACTCTGTGTTTTCCAGGTGGCCAGAAGGCAGCTGATCATTTGGTGAAAGAGGAAGCCATGCGGGAAAAGAATCACTCCCCGGCCCTGGCAAGAGCGCAGAGCCAGCCACTTGGCTTTCGTCCATCTGCTCACCAGACATGGTCTTGAAGCCAGAACATTTCCTCTTGGGGTTCATACTTACTTTGAATTTTAATGGAGAATAAGGGGCTTCCGCTGTCAGTTCCCACTCCTTTGTCGAGAGTGGTCTTTGGGTCTGGGGAGTTAACTAGGTCACCAGGATTAGTGGCAGCTGGCATTTGCAATAGGGGCATCTCTGCTCCATCAGCCCAGGCTGCCAGGTGTGGTGTGAGAAGCTGAAGGAGTTGCATGGCGTGTTTCTCCCCAGCACTGTGTCCACCTTCGTGAGCAGAGGGTGGTACAAGGGATGCTCTCTGGTCACTGGATTGACAGGCGCCAACCACAGCTAGCCTGGCTAGGAAACTGCAAACAAAAACAAACAATTCAGCTGTTCCTTGGAAGGCAGACATCAAGGAAGCTTCCAAGCAGCCCCCCCACCTCTTTTTTTTTTCCCAGCAAGAAGATTCACAAATGAAGTTTCAATACAATCAAGAGCAAAGGGGACTGGTAACCTTGGTAACCCCTGTCTCCAGAGCTTTCAATGACATGAGCTCCAATGCCTAAACAGGGTACAGTGCCATTTCCAAGGTGAACCCAGGAACCCAGAAGACTTTAATAAGAAGACCTTAAGGGAAACTCATGCAATGATAGGACGGAAAGCACACAAGTGTAGAAACTTAGATCAGAAGAACCCCCTGCAAGGACCTCCCCAGAGAACAGGGAGGAGAGAAAACAAGCCTGTAACTCCCGGAGGACCCCCTGGGAACAAACCAGGCACTCTGAAACTACCTTCAGGATAGGGCAGTGGAAGCATCTTTCTCACATTCCCTCCAAGAGCTTAGAGTAAATGGATTACATTTGTTGTCAGGTAAATGGGCAGAAGGGGTGGGAAGGGGGTGGGGAAGTGCTTTCTCATGAGGCCACCTGCCCCAGAACTGGCACTGTGGGGTCTCTGTAACCCAGCAGACCCTGGGGAGCAGGAAGGCAGCTGACAGTCTTCACAGGGCACTCAGTGCTGGCAAGTGAGCAGGTCCAGCGAAGCCAAACCCTGTCATAATCCCATCAGCCCCACTACAGCGGAGCCTCCACCAACTGGTCATGGGACTGTGGGAGCTCATCGCCACCTACATTGACTGTGCAAGTCACTACTGCTTCTTCTCTGGAAAGCCCAGGAAGCCTATTTCTAGGATTTGGGGTACAGAATCTCCGGTAACAAATAAGTGAGAGATATCCCAAGGATCAAGAATGGTGCCTTCCAGGAACACAGTTGTGCTCACTCATGGTTGGATTTCTGAATGCCAGAGGAGTAAATTTACTAAATCTGTGTATGTTTGTTTTTTAAGCCACTACAGTTCATGGTAATTTGTTACAGCAGCAATAAAAACTAATACAAGCAAACAAACAAAAAGAATGGTGACTTCTATTAGCATTCATTTATAATTCATATTCCAAACTGTTTCAAAAAGGATCAAAGAATAATAAGGTCACATATACACCTGTACACAGGTTAGTCTGATTAAAACTACTGTGGCACTGATTCGTGGCACTATTAAAATCTGGGGTCAGGTAACTCTTTGTTATGATGGGAGGACCATCTTGCACTATAAGATGTTGAGCGGAATCCCTGGCTTCTACCCACTAGCTCACCCCACATGAGAATTACTAGATTAAAATAGAAACGGGACATAGAGAGATCTTATGTAGATACATAATAATTAAAAGTTATAGACAGAAAGATGGAGCCGGATGATTTTGAAAATTGAGCATTCACTTTAGCCTGTGTAAGTTTGGAAGGAAGGAAGCCAGGGTGGGAGCTGGGCGGGAACAGTCCTAGGGCTGTGGTCATTTATGGAGGGCTTCTGCCCAGGTTTAGTATAGTTGCATGCATTAACTCATTCAATCCTTATTATTAGCCCTATTTTACCAGTGCAAAAAAATGAGGCTCAGAAGGGTTGACTACCTTTTCTAAGGATGACCAGCTAAAAAGCAAGAGGGCCAGATTCTGATCGGTAGGGTTGACCTAAACTGTCCCACATGATAGCATGAGCCACACGTGGCCATTGAACATCTGGAGTTTGACTTGTCCAAAATGAGAAGGGCTCCAAGTGTAAAAAACACTCCAAATTCCAGACAGCTGTTGCAATGATATTTTAAATATTTTGGACTAAAATATATTATTAAAATCCATTGTATCTTTTTAAAATTTTAATGTGGGTACTAGAAAATTTAAAAATGCACATGTGGATTGCACTACATTTCTATTAAACAACACAATGCTAAACAATACTATCTCTCATATCTGAAGAGGAAAATAGCATGCTATGTGCCAGGAGATAAGATAACGCACAACAAGGGAACCCATTTCATCACCTTTTGCTATCAAACAAAAAATAAATACAAGGAAAATTTTTAAAAAAAAAACCTTTTAGAAATAAAGTTATCTGTAAAGTTGGTAAAGGGCTAAAAGGGAAAAAAAAAGAATTTCAAAGTATTATCAAGTTCATAGGTCATCACAGTTATTTCTCTTCATTGATGTTGAATGCGGATTAGTCGGTCCCACAATCAGTCCTGGGAGGACCTGCTGCTGGGCCAGCTTAAGCAGGCCCTCATTTTCTCCTTCTTGATCATTCCACTTGCCTCACCTTTGTGCATCTCAGCTGATCCAGGGCCAAGGGAAATTTCCAATCATCTTGTATAGAGTTACCACCACTGGCAGATTTTTTTCTTTTACCTTATACAGATTTGTCATTCAGAATAAGTCTCTGGATGCTTTCTTGCTACCCATTCAACCCAGACATTCTTTTTGTGCCTCCTTAACCTTGTCTGGAGATGCCACCTTTTTATCACAATCCCACCTCTACTCCACGGTCAGACCACATGCTCAGCAGGTAAGGTGGTGGACTGAGGGGCTTGAATCCATTTTCCGGTGATCATGGACCAGATCTGCAAAGTGGGCTTGATACTAGTACCAGCCTCACAGAGTTGTTGGGATGGTTAATAAAGATAATCCTGTGCCATCCCTGGAATACTGCCTGGAGCATGTTAAGTGCTTCCTAAATTAAGTGGCTGGCATTTTCAGTTGTTCTGGGGTTAAAGGGGGGGGGGGGTCAAGTCATGCATGCATGTGAGGATGTTCCTGTTCCCATCAACCCCTGTGCCTGTGCCTTTTCCCTCTCACCCATTGGAGAGCTCAACACAATGGCAGAGAGCAGGCAGTGTGACCAAGGATGGAGGGGCGGCAAGAATTAAGCTGCTCCCATGCCATTGTTATTAGAGTCTAATTAACACCTCTCTGATCATCACACCGTTTCAAACGATGGGATTCCGGGGCCAAAGCCGAGGGATGTGTTTCCAATCCGGAAACCCCCAGAAGAGGAAGTCTCTCCGCCAGGAGAGCACACCCAAAAGGCGCACGTAGGCAATGGGCTGCAAAGAGCTTTGTGGGAGAGGCGCGGGTGGCTGCGCTCAGTTCCAGCGTGGGGGCCGGGGTTGCAGGATAGAACAAAGGCAAGAGGCAGGCTGGAGACAGAAGAACGGTGCACCACCTCCCACCCCGGTCAATAATGGGAGATGGATGATGATACCCGCTGAATAACCTCACTTTGCAACCTTTATGCGAAGGTTTGACAAATGACACCAAAGAAAGGTACAAGGGAGTGATTAAAACCAGCCCTTGTGAAAAGCAGGAAGAAACGTCCTGGGGCTCAAATCTCCTTCAGTCAGCCCCCCAGCCCCACCCTGTCCCTGACACTGCCTTGAATTTTCCAGAGTTTTCTAGAACTTTTTTTTTAATCTGATCACATCCTTCTCCCCTGCCTCTACTACTCCCTACACATGAACTTGGCTTTGGGACCATTTTATCCAGACTAGTCTATCTTTCTGAACTCGGAATAAAAGCCTTCATTCATTCATTCATTCAATGCCCCGAATTGCTCATGTCAAGGCAGAAATTTTCAGTCCGTTGAGCAATAACAACTTTCTCCAAACCCTTACAAAGAGCATTTCCTGTTGAGGAAAATCACCTGGAATTCCTATTAAAAACAGACTCTCAAACCTCAAAGGAGATTTGCTGAATCAGAATTTCCCTGGGAGATGGCGCTTTCTGGGGATACCCAGTGAATTTTATTATCAGGGAAGCCCAGAGAGATGGCTGTGCTTTCCCTTGCTGCTTAGAGTGGAGGAGGTCTGTTCTTGGGCTCTGACTGCTAAGATCTGCCCCCTGTGTGGCTGAAAGCTTCCTTCAAACTATGATTCAAGTGGTGACCCATTAAAGGGACAAAATCCATCAAAGGCAAAATCACAGGAACCCAGGCTCTCAGCTGATGGCTCCCAGGAACAGAACTGAACCCAAACAGAGCCACTGCAGCCAAGGAGGTCTGGGCCTCCACAGAGGCCGGGATGTGGCAAGAAAATGTCAGAAGGCGTTGACCAAGGCAAAAAAAAAAAAATATGGAATTATACTCAGGAATTGCAAGCCCCAGTGTGGTTGTAACCTCCCCTGCGTTACTCAAAGGGCTTGGCAATGTCACCCTTCTGCTGATAAAGGTGCATCTTTACTTCCTTCCATCACACTCGCTGGCAGGATAATAATTCACCAAAACCCTGGTTTCCTAGCATGTCCTGACCAGCTTTCTGGAGTGAGAGAAACAGAGAAATGAGCTGCACGTAAACACCTTGAGAAAATGTTCTTAGGAATCCAGGCCTGAAATAACAAATGATTTGACTCCAAAGATGTGGGCAGCTTGTCAGAAATCGAGTCCCCTTCCCCCTTTACCCTGGGGAAAAGGAGATGTGGGTTACCCTTAAGAAACCTTTTCTTTGTTCAAGTCATAGATCTGTACAAACCGTCATTGAACTTGAAGGCCTCACTGGGCACCACGTTGATTATTTCCTGCACAAGCAGGGTGGACAGAGCTAAGACATGCCAGAGCTAGGTTTAGCATGTAGGTTGTTGACACTGGCCCTTAAAAATAAATAACCAAGTGACTCCTACAAATTTAATCTTCCCTGTCCCCAGCCATCTCCAGATGTTTGACATCTGCTGTATTAAACAGAATCCAATTATAATTATGTGTCAGTACCTGCTCAATAAGCCCAGGTGGGGAGGGGCAGGAGGAACAAGGGAGGTCTCTTCCAGGGTGGCCTGTGGGACATGATGGGACAATTACAGCCCTAAGAGGAAGGCTCTATGTATATGGGATTCTCAGGAGCCCCTTATAACTGCTACAGTCAGTGATACCTGTGCAAGACAGCGTGGAGACTAACAGAGAGATGATGGCTGGGCCTTACAAGACCGGCCAAACTCATGCAAGATGACAGCTGTCATTAATACAAGCGTTTGTGGCACTTTCATGGGAGGCGGGTTGACATTAGGCATTGGCAGGATGACCTGGAATAGCAAACAAGAGCGATATGTGGGCCCTGACCCTGCTCTTGGCACAAAGGGGCAGCCACGACATGCATCAGACTTGAGGGTCACAACTGATCCCCTCCAGCAATCCCAAGAAGGAAAGCACCAAGGCAAGAGAAGGAGCTTGCTGTTATCTGTCTAGCTGATGACCTTTCCTTTTTCTTTTATCTTTTTTTTTTTAACTGTCCTTCAAGGGGGCCAAAAAGCAATTTTCATGCTATGGCTCTAAATATCAGTTTATTCCTCTGACAGAGTTCCAAGCATGCCCAGTAGGAATGATTTAACACTGCGCTGACGACTTGCAACCGAAGAACGTCATGTGGAAAGGTAGTCTGCCGCAGCTAATGGGCTCTTGTTTCAAAGGGAGGCAGTGTGTACATTACCAGCGTATGGAGAAGGTGCAGAAAGGCCCAGGCAGCCATTAGGAATGGAGTGTTGTTGATGATGAAAAGGCACTTTGCCGGGGAGGGAATGGTGGGAGAGAGAAGGCTTATCTGTCTTTTTGATTAGAAATGCATGCTTCCTTTCATCATCTGAGCTGAAAAATTGGCTTCTGCTCTTGGTTTATGAAACCATTTTTCTTTTTCCTTTCTTCCCAGGTTTGCAAACTGCTTAATAAATTAGTTACTGTGAGGTACATGGGTGCCACAATAACCTTAGAGGCTTTTCCCAAATGCATCCTTAATATTTTATAAGTATTTAAATAGATTTATTCAATTTGAGCTGGCTGATTTATGAAAGCTGGCATTCTGGCATGAAAACTGGGTTCTAGGCAGATGAAAGCTGATCCAAACAAACTTCAGAGGCGCTCCCAATTCATACGAAGTTGGTTTTAGGAATTCAAGTCAAACTTTGGGAGATGGCTAATTGTGCAAACAGGGTAAAGAAACATCCAAAGCAGAGAAGCTTGTAATGGGAGCTTCAGGCCTGTGGTCACATAGGATGTTCACAATGGTTGATTCATTCATTTCTTCATTCACTCATTCAGCCAGCATCACCGAGAGTGCTGGGAATTGTGCTAGGCATGGGTGCCTTTCTGTCCTTCTGCTCAGTCCAGCTTTAAAAAATGAGACGACAAAACTTAAATGTCTATGTAGCTCTCAACCCAAGGAAGACATTGCAAGTCAGATCGTCTTGTGTAAGCTACCATTCTGAATTGCAAATAAAAGTGCCCTCCCCCCCCTACCCCCGATCAAGAGAAAGGACAAAGATTTTTGGCACCAAAGGGTTGGGGGCAACTCCAACAAAAGAGATTGAGTCTGCTAGGAGTTCCTGTGAGATGATGAGATGACTGCCCTGACAGCAGGTCCTGGTTGGCCAAAACCATCCTCCTTCCCCAGTCAAGCATCCCTTGGGCATCTACCATATGCTGGAACTACAGTGCTTCACAAGACCACTCCATGTCTCTGATCAGAAAAGTCAGATTCCAGACCGCAGCAACATCAGATGCTCAGAGAGAATCCCTCCCCTGTGTGTCCAAGTCATCTGTGCAAATCTACATGCTATCCTCCTGGATGAAAAAGCAGACTTGGAGATTTATATCAGGTCACAGAAGCGTCGGAGAAAAGTAGGAAGAATTAAAGAGAACGTAAATCATCTTTTCAAAATACAGTTTTTCTTATTTACCAGATTTCCACATGCATAACATTTGTCAAGTATTAAATCTAAATAGTGAGACAGCCAATCCTAAAGAGGATGAAAAATATTAGAAAGTACACAAGGATCAGTTTCAAGCAGCATAATAGATAACACCCCCGTGATACTTTAGAGAATATAGGAACAATTAAGGTAATTATCCATACCAAAAACTATTTTATAGGAATGTGCTACAAAGAAAAAAATGTTGCATTAGGGTCTAAATGATCAGGAAGTAACAGCCACTTGGGCAATCTTTCTGAGGCCTTTACCGTTTCTTTTCTCACTACTATCTGTTTGACAAGAGAGCTGAAAATTATACCATTTGTGTTAGAATCAAATGCAAATGGAATAATTGTCCCTTCCGTAATCAAAACACATTTGTGGATTGAAATACCACATGGGGCAATTTTCAGTTAATCATAGATGTTAATAAATATGACTCTAAGCTCATAAACAAACATTACTTTGGCTAATATAATATAGGAAATTATTGTTAAGCTTGATCAGACATGTAACAAAAATGGAACTTTGCAGAAAGTCAGCAAATTAGCCATCTGAAATCGAGATGGGCAGCAACAGTAATGAAAGATTAGATTTAGCTAAAATGCTTCAACAAATCACGCATTAGCACTAGGAAATATTTAAAGCTGGCTTTGCTGAAAATGGCAAATATTAAGTATTATCAGAGTATTAGCTTCTTTAAAGAGCAAAACCCGGATGCTTAGTGATTGGAGATTTAAAAACGAGAAAATCAGGTTTACCAAAGTCAGTTACCCAGAGCCTGAATTATATCAAAGCCCCTGACAACAACCAGTGTTTTCAAATGAAATAGAAATACTTGGTATTCCTTTTCTTTCCATCACTGAGCTTAGAAACCAATTTGAGATCCATTCCTTTCGTCTTCCCTAAATGTAAAATAGGTATTTATTTTGGTGCCAAAATACCTAAATGTCTATAAAAGTATTCTAATCATCTATGAGACCAGAGCCAGCTTCAGACCTAGAGAGGCATTAGGACAGGAAAAGCTTATGACACTCTCTCTGCCTCTTACCATGCACTTAAAATAAAACATTATGAGACTTCATAGGTATGCTAAAGCCAAAATATCTTCTTTCTAGCTCTACTCATTTAAAAATTCTAACATTTCTCAAAGCTGAGCTTCTCTTGTTTGCAGGCATAGGGAAGCCTCTCCTTGCTTTCTGGGGACCCCACACCCAATCTGCCACTGGGTCACCCAGCATGTCAGAGAAATGGCCTCGAAGTGAAAGCAGTGTGAGTGAATATTGACATCCAGGCTTTAAGAAAGAGAAGCCATATTTCATCTGTTCCAGTGTATTTTTATCTCTAGGTCAATCTGAAGATTAATCTCTCTGCATCTATGCAACTAAGTGAAGTACAAGACCAGATCCTATTCTAAGCATCTATGAAATGCAAGCTTTCCTCAGAAAAACTGCAGTAACAAAAGCCAAAAGCAGCCCTTCCTTTGGATGGTTTAAGTAACTAGCCCTCTTTTCCCATTTTTACTGAAAATGTAGACCTACCTCTGGAAAAGGAGAGGAACCTTAAGTAACAAAGGCATTCAGATGAAGGGGGCCACCTTCGATAGGTAGAGAATCGTTTTGTGATCTACGTTCCACTTTTTAGAAACTCCAGTATCATCAAGCCTGGCAATCAGTAACATGGCTGGAAAGAGCAATAAATGTGTCTCTTTACCAAACACTATGTACAGGATAAAGCTTTACATTTGTGTTGCCTCAGTCTATGGCCATACCACCCTGAACGCCCCCGATCTCCTCTGTGCTGCTTTAACTCATTAAACACTTACAGCAATCCTATCAAGCAGGTACTGTTTTTAATCTGCATCTTTTAGATGAGAAAAACCGAAGCTTGGAGAGGAGAGGAAATTCACCCTGGTGAATGGTCTGGTTGGGATTTGAACCAAGGCAGACTTCAGGACTGTTGGCAAGGATTAGTGAAAGCATAACCTTTTCAAACATATACTTTCAGTATGAGTCGCTTATATTAAAGGAGTCTATGCAAACCAAAATTGTCGAATGCCCCCACTCTACATTGTATAAGAGAAAATAATTATCCCTCATAAAAAAAAATAGAACTTGTCTTTTGAGCTTTAGGATTGCCATTTGTTGCCCCATTTTCTCCATTATCAAGGGAATCAAGTAAAAGAAATATTTATTGTGCCTGGGATCCTGGTCTGACTCCATTTGCCCTTTTTCCTTACTGAACACCAGACTAAACATTTCAAAAGTCTACATTTTTAAATTTCCAACAATAATGAATAAATTGTACCTGGGGTCTCTTTCCAGCCCCTCACATTCTACCGATATAACTGCACCAGTGCACACTTTTGGCCAGACACTTTCTGGGTCCATGCATCCTTGGATCTTTCTGATAGAAAGTCAGAACAGCACTGGCTGTTCTGAACCTCGCTGTTGGAAGACCATGAAGAAGGCAGTGAACTTTCAAGGCCTAGTATCTTAAAGGAACCTACACATGAATTAGGTCAAGGATGAGGCACATAAGTGGCTGGGAGAAAAAAAAAAAAATCTCCATTTAGTTTATACAACTTCAGCTTCCCTGTCTGTTCAGATTCCATATAAGGAATAGTAAATTTTCAAGCCAGCAGGCCTGGACATATTTCTTGGCCTTATAATTCTCACAGCTCTAGACATTCCAAGGTAGAGGGTCATTCAAACAGAGTTGTAATTTTTTGTGTATATTTATTTCTAAAGTATCTTATGCATAGTTTCCCAATGAAATCATAGATGAGGGCTGGGGAAATGTGAGCTGGGTTATGTTACAAGCATGCCCAGAAGAAGCAGTTGAAAAGAACTGCTCTGGGCTTCTCAAGCTCAAGGGCCAAACCTGAGCTTTCCCTACCGTACCATTCATTTGAACTGTGGCTTTTGTCTTGGAGATGATATAAGAAAAGACAAGAGAGGAAAGACATTCATGAGATTTAAAAAATAAACTTTCCGATAGACCCACAAGCCAGATTAGTAGGTTAGAATCCTACACGGATACGCTGAGAGGCCAACCACCAGAATTCAAGGGGCTCCTCAAATCCCAACCTTTCACCAGCTAGACCCCACTTGCTGCCTTAATATTTTGGCCACATCATCTGTGCAGCATAGATCAAGGTAGTGGCATGTTCTCTCTGAATCAGCAGCTATTAAAATTTAGAAGTCAAGTTTTTCATATTTGTTTTCCTATACTTAACAGGTAACCAAGTAATGTATATATTGTTTTACATCTTTAGGTGCAATTTGAAAGGCAGGATGCCTAATAAAATGAGGAAAGTTTGAAAACCTACACAAACCCAGGGCTTGTTGTTACTGAATCCAAGATGAGAATAATTTAGTATAACGTGTTTCTTTTTTTTTTTTGTCTTTTTCTTTTTGTTGTTGTCTTTTTGCTATTTCTTTGGGCCGCTCCTGCGGCATATGGAGGTTCCCAGGCTAGGGGTCGAATCGGAACTGTAGCACTTGGCCTACGCCAGAGCCACAGCAACGCAGGATCCGAGCCGCGTCTGCAACCTACACCACAGCTCACGGCAACGCTGGATCCTTAACCCACTGAGTAAGGGCAGGGACCGAACCCGCAACCTCATGGTTCCTAGTCAGATTCGTTAACCACTGCGCCACGACGGGAACTCCCTAACGTGTTTCTTAAACTTTATTACAAGCCCTGAATTATCTAGGGGAAAAAAAAGTCACTCTCTATTCATTTAATAAATATTTCTTATCATCCATTCATTCATTCAGCCCTTATTGGCCAGGCATCCTCTAGATCCTTAGGATACATGTGTGAATAATAAGCTAGGTGGATCTGTGCCCTGCTGGAGCTTACATTTTCATGGTGGGAGAGACGCAATCAACAATAAAGATAAAAAGAAAATTCTCCTCTAAGTCGAAGCATATTAAGTGTCAGGGAAGAAGGAAAAAGTTGAAGAGCCTAAAAGATGGAGAATTTGGGAGGTGGGGTTGGGCACTGGTTGTAGGTTGCTCTCTTAAATACAGTGGTCAGTGGAGGCCTCAGTGAAAAGGGGTCTGACATCCTGACAGGGCCTTCTAGGAGGTGAGGGAGTGAGCCATGCAGATATATGGGAAAGAACAAGCCTAGGGTTCAAGGAACAGCAGGTTACAATAAAGACCATGGCTTTTGGCCCCAAGAAGCAAGAGAAGCCATGGCAGGGGTTTACCTAGAGTGTTGACCTCACTATGTTTCTAAACTCAAAACCTGTATTAATATCCATAAAGGTTTCTTTGGACAGTTAAAACATGTATGTATGTTAGCACAGTCTCTCCCCTTTTTAATGCTACCAAACCACCATCCATCAGACACTGCTGGTTTCCCAGATGGAAGAACAAATCAGTGTTGCTCCATCTAAAGTTATTCACCCATTGATAGTAAAGCCTAACTCAAGCATTTGCAGAATTGAATTCAACTGGCATCTGTTAAGTTTCTACTCCTGTGCCGGAAAATGTACCAGGCACTGTTGAGAATGAAACTACCCAGAAAAAGGAATGTAAAACACACAGTTTGTCAATCTTGTTCAATTTCAGGCTTCTCATTTGCAAAACAAAAGGAGAAGAGCTTCTATTTCTCAAAGATTCGGTGAGGAGTCAATGGAATAACAGGTCAACTACCTGGAATCAGGTTGCACACACATACTGCAGTTAGTCCCTTAACAAACGTTGCTCTCTCTCACCTGAATTGATGAAAGAGGATGTTATCCCTTTAAAATTAAACTAATTGGAGTTCCCATTGTGGCTCAGTGGTTAACGAATCCGACTAGGAACCATGAGGTTGCGGGTTCGATCCCTGCCCTTGCTCAGTGGGTTAAGGATCCAGCGTTGCCGTGAGCTGTGGTGTAGGTTGCAGACGCGGCTCGGATCCTGCGTTGCTGTGGTTCTGGCGTAGGCCAAGTGCTACAGCTCCGATTTGACCCCTAGCCTGGGAACCTCC